>NC_054701.1:9798248-10398248 GCF_016097555.1 Gigantopelta aegis | reverse complement strand
TTTAATGATTATAAGTTTATCATTGAGTGATAGTTCAATAAGACGACATTTAGCTGGATGTTCCATGTTGAAAATAGATATAGTAATGAAATATTACTGCCATCTTTTTGACACCGCAAAGCCAAAATTAGACTACTTTTGCTACTCTTTATTTTCCTAAATATGTACGTTTCTAAACAAAGAGTTTGGGACTGAATTATTCACCTATTGTTCAGCTCAGAGAGGTTTCCGATTTAGAGAGGTAAACTTTAGTGTTAAAAGATAAGTAAATCACAGGACCATGGAAAATGTCTGGTTTTAAGAGAATTCTGGTATAGAGAGGGTCCGGTCTTGAAGGTTTCACTGTACTGTAGGTTGATGAGGTTATGGTTTTAGAAATCTTGGCTTTCTGGTAAAATTAGTTGGGCGTCTCATTTGAATTGTGATGGGTTGTTGCATTGATCGACTTCAGTAGATGTATTCATTGGGAATTCCTCCTGTTCCAAACTAAGTGACTACCTGTCAAACGCTATGGTGTACATGTGCCATTTTCATGTGCTGGCAATATGTCATTTTTATCTCACTCTCAAGTATTACTGTATGTCAGACGCTTAATAACTGTAGTTTAAAATGTCCATGGCTATTCAGTCTTTCTGCCAGAAAGATATTTTGGGGTATGGCGCTATGGAATTGAATGCAACGACAGTCAACAGGGGGTATGGGGGGCCTACCCCAGAAAGAAAATGGCTTAAGTTTAGGGTTAAGAAAATCATACAGTAATAAGAGTAATTAATTTTGTCAAAAGATTAACTTAAAGAAAAAAATCTGCAAAACATTTTGGGTATGGTGCCATACCTGTTTTACCCTCTGACAAACCTTGCTGTTGTTAAATATATATTCCTGTATCAGCTAGTTTAAAATGTGCATGGCTGTTGTTAAATATACATTCCTTTATCAGATTGACAAATGTGTGTTTGCATGGTCATCACACAGTAACTTGGGGTGCAACGATACGGTCAAAACCGTATTGCGATATATTGCGATATAAGAAACTGTATTGCAATATGTATTGCAATATAGTTGATATTATTTAAATTTAATATTTATGGCATAATTTTTTAATGATCTTTATTAGTTTCAGCTGTCAGGCTAAATGTTTTAGGCCATATTTTTATTTTTTAACATAATCACACTGTGTTAAACTATTTGTAGATTGTCACATTCGGAAATCCTTACTATCGGGCTTTTCCATTGCTGCTCGCTTGACACAGAAATGTACGTATTGAGTCGCAATGTTTCGGCAGATCGGCCGAACCAGAGCTGAGGTTATTAGCCAAGGTATTTTGAACGATCGGCCGAAGTATTCCGAGTTCAGTGAAAAACAGCGAAGTGTGATTCTCATTTGTTGGTTTATTTCTTTGAAGATGATAGCCGTAGCCGTATTCCAACGTAAATGAACAATGATTGATAATGTGTAAGTAACAAAACATTTATTTGTAATTATCGTTAACTGGTTATTTTCATTGGACTTTTAACACGTTTTGTTTAGAAGTTAGAACCAAGTATAACAGACCTATCACTTCGTATGCCAACAAGTAAGCCAACTACGCTTGACGTGATTGTTACATTTCCTGTCATCACCAATTGATAAAATGATGTGGTTTTTGTTTGTTTGTTTGTTTACCTATTTCAAGTCAAATAAGATACAAGGACAAAAAATAGCGATACGCAAAACTGTACCGCGGTTCGTATCAAGCTGATCAATTATCCCGGTATACCGGTTTATCGTTGAAGCACTAACAGTAACATACAATTAGGTTTTTGTGGTGGCTTTTGTTTTTCAGATTTCCAGCTGAGCATTTTGGCAAGCTGTTCGGAATTTCACTGACTGTTTCCGCCAGTTTTGGGATGTTGCAATATCCTTTGTTCCTTCTTATTCAGGGACCACTGAACAATGATCCACTAGTTGTAAGTCAGGTTCATAAATACTTCAACACATTTGATAATACTGAATTAATTTTAACAGCAAACTTTGTTTTGCTGACATAATGAGGAGTCACGGTCTAACACTCAGTTATAACAGCTGTACATTCACATGTATGAATATCCTGTATTTTTTAAATATCAAATAGGTTAGCTTGATTGGATTGTATGATAATTAGCACTTCCTATGAAAATTAACATATGCCTAAATTATGGTAAAATGTGACATAAAATTAATGCGAGTGACAGTAGCACTGGTGTAGGAAGCGGTGTGTGTGTGGGGGGCGCTTTGTAGCAGTAGCGATAGTTTTTATATATTTATACATGTATTTATATATCTGTGTGTGCCTCCCCCACCTTTTGGCACCTTCACGCGCCCGTGAGTAATTATACTGAAATGTGACATGAAATTAATGCAAGTGATGATAGTCATACTGAAATGTTACATGAAATTAATGTGAGTGGCCTCCTTAGAAATATTACATTCACACCAGCCAATCTATGCAATAAAAATGAAGCAACAGTCGGCCATCGGATTAGTGAACTTAAAACAATTCATGCATGTATGGTGGATCAAAATGGCTTATGACAAAAGTGGCGAATGACACTCAAACCATCACATGTAGTTGCAGCTCTTCTGGGCTGATCAATAATTATACTTTATTATTACATACAATGAATTGTATTTTATAAAAATACTAGGATTTGAATAACCTGATACAGAAAAACATTAGGCCTAGAAATAAATGTGTCAATTTATTAAAGGAATAACATTGGCTTGCACTTTTCACATTAATATTATGATTGCATTAATTTCAGGATCTCTAGTATAAAGTTAGCTATAATATCTTTTTATAAAAATGTTCAGGGTTTGAACTATTCCCTTTTGTTTGTATTCTTTAAATTTCATATCATTTGTTTCTTCCTTCCCAGACAGTTTCTCCTGTCTTTCAGTTTTTTTACTCCCTTCACCTCTACAGAGTTCTTTTTAAATCAGAAGATGCTTAATTAAGTGTTACGTGTAATGAACACATATATTTTGATTTTAAAAGTGCTGTTTTGGTTCATCTGGAGAAGACCCTATAATAATTTGTCCTGATTAATTTTTACTGCCTGCCCCCCACCCCAGCCCATTAATTATTTTAGGCTTGTTATTTAGGTTTGTTTGTTAGCATAAGACATTATATTATAAGCTTAGTTTATGATCTTTTATTGCAGGTAAATATTTTATTTATTATCCTGATGATGATAACCTTTATCCACCCAGCATACATCTGGTATTACTTGAAGAAGAAACACAGGCACCAAACTTCGACAGTGGATGAAATGATAGTCATAGAAAAACCCTCATAGTTATTCCAGAGTCTGCGTGTGTATTTGTATGGTATGTCTTAGATGGAAAATACACATGAATAAGCAAAATGAATGAATGCATGAACATTGTCATTAAACATTCATTCATTTATTCATGCACAAAGGGAAATTGTCAGTTTGGTTACAATAAAGTAAAGTTATTTTTTTCAACAATTATACTAGAGCACATTTATTAATCATTGTCTATTGGATGTCAAACATTTGGTAATTTTGACATATAGTTTTTGAGAGAAAACCCACTACATTTTTCCATTAATAGTAACAAAGGATCTTTTATATGCACCATCTCACAGACAGAATAGCACATACCATGGCCTTAGATATACCAATTGTGTTGCACTATCTAGAACTAGAAATAGACCAATGGTTGTCCAATAAAGGTAAATGAACCAACAAATGTCAGTACAAACATTTTGTCAAAACAGTGCATGAAGCTGTGGTGTTGAATGAATGTCTAAAACCAAGTTGTTCATTGTGTATTATTTTATTTAAATTTTATCATAACTTTTTGTTTTGTTTTACAATACACTAATGAGAGCTTATAATGACAGTCGGTGTATAGTTACATAAGTCAAAGAACCAATAATACACTACAAAATAAAAACATCTAAGGTCAAATTTTAGAAAACGTGTATAGAGCTGTCCTATTGAAACAAACCATGACTAAGAACAACTACAGAACAAAGGATATACATGAGTCATGAGCTAATGTCGTACACGTAACACAGATGTCCTATTATGAAACTCTTTATTTCTGTACTAAACAAAGATATTATAGAAGGTTACTTTCATGGAAAAGTAGATTAAGACTAAAAAACATAGTTAGACTGCCATTTTGTCACACAGATGAGGTTTTCACTCCACTTACGCATATTACATCTGACAGACAAAATAATTATATGTTTTACCTTTTACCCTTCCTAGAAAGTGGTTTATTAACAATGATTCAACATCTATCTTTAAAAGATAATAAAAAGTGTTATAAAAAGCAAGAAATTAACAGTTTTTGGAGCAGTGGGAAAATGTCCCTCTGGACTTGTCCTTGCAGTGAATCACATCTAACATTTTTATATCTTGACTAGTACAATAACTCTTGACAAATGAGCATAAAAGCACATGAATACATATTTATACAGTATAACTTGCCATCAAAATAAAGATATAACCTAATGTTAGTGCTAATTGAATTAAAATGAAAAAATAACCTAAAAACAATAATTATAGTTCCATTCAGTCAGTTGACATTAAAGACATGTATATAGTTGTCAAACACGGAGCAAATACATCAGCACTTAGTGGACTTTATTTTTTTTCAACTGGTGGTGTTTGTCTTTCAGCAGTTTAAGTTCCTAAGTGACCAAAGAGAATGCATGTTGTCCAAACAACTCGATAGGTCCATGGAATATGAATCCTGGATCAATGCACTCAATATCAGTGGGCTTCAGCCATGAGAATGAGTTGCTGCTACCTTTCGGTCTGACGAAGTTCATTTGGACTCCATCACTGGTAACCTCCAACACTTGTCCAATGTACAATTTAGGTGGATGGGTATAGAAAACAGCATGGTTCTTCTTAATTTTAGGCTGACCTTAAGGCTGAACTTCATAGGATGACTGCTGGTTTCCAGTTCCAGTCATCTGGTCACAGTCAGTGGGAGGCACTGCAATAAGAAATAATATGGCTGTTGTGACTATTTCATAATGAATGTTTTATGATGATAAATGATTCATGATTCATGAAATATTCATGTTTAACCGTAATCCAATAACACTACAAGCGAGTATTAATACTTTGAAGGAAAGATTTTTGAAGTCTAAGCCTTTTTTTAAAATTAAAAATAATATGACTGCTTTTAGATCAGTAGAAAACTGAATATGTTTTACCTTCTAAAAGTTCTAACAGAGTTGTCACTTCACCATTTTCAATTTCAGTGTCGGCAATGCTGTAATAAAACATGTACATGTATATGAAAAATTATTTATCGGCACTGACAAAAGAAGCTGGAAATAAAATTGCAGAAATAAAAAAACATTTAAAGTTACAATGTCTCCTTTCCACATGCATGTCATACTGCTGACTTGGCCCCTTTCCATGTCTTGAACCGAAGAACTTCGCTCAAAAGATATTCCATGAGTCAACTTTGAGAAACTGATGTCGGCAAATGGGGATTGTGATTTGTACTGGCCAGTACAACCATCAGTGAACTCAACAACATGGCTAAGATTCAGTCGTTTATTTTTTTCTCTCTCGCAAATGCCTCAATGCAAGTGTCTCAAAATGATGTACAGAAGGGCAATTGTGAGTTGTCATGAAACAGAAAAACTAAAGCCTCCTGCACCACATGGGAAGAATCTTGGTGCTTGCAGTTACAGTAATAGACCAGTGGATGGACTGTAACCTGTTATATTGCCCAGTGGGCTGACTGGATCTCATCTAGAGAAGCATATGCATAATTTTCAGTGAAGTCCAAGACGAACAAAGTCCAATTACTTGGTAGTTTGTTTCAAATCAGAGAAAACTGGTCTTGCTGCCAATAGGCATTAAAGAAGTGCTTAGCCAATGGTTCTGTTTCTTCTAAGAATTCTCTAATCATGCAGGCGAAGGTCCTTCTTCTCGTAGCCTAAACTTTCTTATTTTTCTGCTTTTCATCATGTATGTATGTCTGGCTTTCCCACTTCTGCCAAGTGACCATTATTTATTGGTTCTAGTCCAAAAATGTCAGATTTCTTCTCCAGAATACAAATCCCACATTTCGTGCACATCCTATCAATACATTTGGTTCACGTCCTATCAATACATTTGGTGCACATCCTATCAATACATTTGGTGCATGTCCTATCAATACATTTGGGTTGGTGGTATTTGTCCTCCCCTTTGTCACATATTGTCATGCTTACCAATTCATACTTGTCTTTGATTTTTACATCTTTTCGATTACAAGCTTGCAGGGTCACTTCAGAAGAATATCTGTGCAATATTCACAAAGACACTGACTCAATTTGGTTTTGTGTTGCAGAAGGACATATGATGGTCGGAGCTTTGCAAATACAACAAAGGAAACAACATTATTATCTAGATTCTCTGTTTGCCACATACTGCATGCCTGCTGCATAGAGATTTCCATTACAAATCTCTGCTATTGCTGCTTCTTTACTACTGTTCGCATGTATGGCAGCTCCTGAGAAACTTTTAGATCTTTAAAAAACCTCTCTATGTTGTTCACGACATCTATGCATGTGGCATCAACGCTGTGCTTTCTTTTGCTAGAAAGTGGCTACTTCGTTGAATCCTGGCCAGAGATCTAATCTTTTGGCTAGCACTAGCAGGCTCTGCATCCTCTATTTTTTCGACACTAATAAACTACTAACTTAGTTGTCTATGCAGCAATGATGTAGAATCACACTTCATTTTTAGATGGCATATTTTTTATTGCATTGGATCCCCAAAATTTAGTGCCTTTCGTCATGTCAAACCTCGGGTCTTAAGTGCAGCCTGCTTCCTAGGTGTTTTACATGCACATGTACAAAATGTACAACAATATCTGCAAACTTTTCAGCATCCTTTGGAATTTTAGACCACATTCTAGAAATGGCCTGCTCGACATTACGTGGAGGTTCTGGTGTAACACATGGCTGTGCCAACAACTGCTTCTGCGAATTTCGATGATCTTTCATTTCTTGTTAACATCTTAATATTTTTCTTCGGTTGTGGCACATGATCATGAGGAAGATCCACTTCAGTCTCTAGTAATTTGTTTTTAGCTTGAAATCTTCTTGGTCGTTCCTGATTTTTCTCTCTCTCAAGTACTTTTCCTAAATCAGTCCGATTTTTCCTGTACTCTTTTGCACGAGCAGCTTCAGCACTTCTAAATTCTGCCCATTTCACTGGGTCTTGTTTCAGTCATTCTCGCCAAGACTGAATATGCCGTGCATTATCAATGTTCCTATGGTTGGATTCATCCAATGTCTGTTCATTCAATTGAACTGCTGGCCCTGGTGCCTCCTGCAGTTGTTTGCGACTTGAGCATTTTATTGGTAACTTAACTTTCAAAGATACTTCTGTCCCAGACCAGACCACTGGCTATCAAGAAGCCGGGCGTGGGATGGACATGCCCGAAACCGTAGTGGTATAGGGGCATGTTAAAAGGGTACTTTCTCTCTCTCAAAGACATTCTAAATAAATTTAAAAAATAAAGAAATAACACAATAAACTATTATTCCTAGAATAATTCATTAATGACTGAAAATATGAATGAAAAGTAAATAAGATGGTCAAGTATTTTATCATAAAATAATAACTAAGTACCTGTAAGAGATCTTTTATTTCTAAAATAAATCAACAGTAGAAGAATCATGACAAAATATTAAAGACAGTCACATACATGTATTTTTTTGTGATAAAATTGTAACTTAAGTAAGAGATGCATAAATAATCAAATTAACTATGATTTGTAGAATAAATAATTTAAGTTTCTAAAAATTACTGATGAAAATTAAGATTGTTCATGTATTTTTTCAGTAAAATAAAAACTGAGTAATATGCACCAAAAATCAGATTAACTGTGCAGGGCTTTAGATTGTACCAAATACAAGACATTAAATGTGCAGAAAGTACAAAATTTCCATATAATCATGCCCAAATTAAGTACAAACATGCTGACTTCAAAAGATTTCACCTCAAAACTACTGAAATGTTAAGCTTTTAAATGGAGTTTTGAATATCTACAACCCTTCCATAGCTTCTAATACAATTACTGCACTAAAACGTTCTTGCATGCGCTTAGAACACACAAGAAAAGTCCCCATATTAGTGAGATCTAAAGCCCTGATATTACTGTAAAATAAATCAATATATTGAATAATACTGATGAAATTTAAAGAAGTCTGTCACATATATTTGCGATAAAATATTAATGCAGGCTCAAAATTGCAATCGGTGGCCCCTTTCATCCATGGCAATTCTTTTTAAAATTGCTGTGGGAGACAAATTCTTATGTTCGAGCCCTGGGTATACTCGGCTTTAAATGCAAGCCCAAGTTAAGTCTCCCTCGCTAATTCCTTCTGAATAAAATAAAATTCCATACACAAGGCCCTCATCTCTCTCTTCTTTTTAGCTATTTTATGTTTGTCAGATATATTGTTAGTGCTTTACTAAATGGCGTAAAACATTTTTCAGTTCCGAAATTTCAGTATTTTGAGGTTTGCTCAGTACGGTAAATCATTATTGACATGATACCAATACCAAATGGTATATATGGTATACCGCCCAGCTATAAGAGTTACAAGGTTAGTTTGAAGCCTAAATGTAACATTTTGGTACCAGTTCTGTTATAACTCAGAACTTTTATGTATGTTGTTTGGGTTTGGAGGAATTTTGTTATGAATATATATTTTTTTTTATAGCTTAGAGAAGGCCATATGGGAGACTAATATATTTTTATTCTGAATGTGTCGCCTTTAAAAGTTTGTTTTATTTAACGACGCCGCTAGAGCACATTGATTTTTTATCTTATCATCGGCTATTGGACGTCAAACATATGGTCATTCTGACACTGTTTTTTTAAGAGGAAACCCGCTGTCGCCACATAGGCTACTCTTTTTACGACAGGCAGCAAGGGATCTTTTATTTGCGCTTCCCACAGGCAGGATAGCACAAACCATGGCCTTTGTTGAACCAGTTATGGATCAATGGTCGGTGCAAGTGGTTTACACCTACCCATTGAGCCTTGCGGAGCACTCACTCAGGGTTTGGAGTCGGTATCTGGATTAAAAATCCCATGCCTCGACTGGGATCCGAACCCAGTACCTACCAGCCTGTAGACCGATGGCCTGCCACGACGCCACCGAGGCCGGTGTGTCGCCTTTAAATAAAGATTATTATTATTATAATTATGTACTAAGTTATACTATGGCTCACCTGTACATTGAAAGATGTCTAAACCATATCATGTCTTCTATTATACATTGTTTAAAATCTTGAAGGGAAATATTTTCAGAGGTAAAATTGAAATGAAAATCATGAAATCATGATTTGATCTCACATTGTATCCCCCCCCCCCCCCCCCTAAAAAAAAAAAAAAAGAGAAGAAGAAAGTCACACCAATGACTCAAGTTTTCATGGGCTGTCTGGCACTGAAAAACATGTTGTCAAATGAAAGATTGAGTCACAAGATGGTTAGTTTTTGGTAAATGAGGAACTCCAGATTAGCTAATATTAAAATCTTTCTAAACTTTGGACAATATAGGTAGGTGGGCTTATATTAAATAGTGGTGGGTTTTTTTGTGGTTTTTATTAATAATTTTTATTTCCGCAGAAAACTTGTTAATGTCTGGGATCCGACAGTAAATAATCACCAATATCACTTTAATAGTGGGTAATCCTGGTGGATAGGAACCTAGAATCGTTAAAGAACACTAAGATTTAATTTACATTTGCCATCATGTACAATGTATGTGGCTTGTAATTGGCGAAAATTGTGTTTTTGGAGTGCTGACCTGTCATAACTGTCAGTTTTCATGAAATAGCACATTTTGGTACACAGTCTGCCAGATTGAACAGCTGCAGAGCCCATAGGCAGATGTTACCATATTAAGATGCACCCTCCCATCCTACCATTCAGGCCCATAGGATGAATAACTGGAGTGGGGTGCGGGCACAATCTCTTGTGGAGGGTCCACAGCTTCTACTTGGTAAGCCATATTTTTATCTTTATTTGTTTTAGAGTAGGAGAAAACAACGTACATTTATGTTCTCAAGGGTGGGTGGGCTGGGGCCTGCTATTGGCTTACAGAGTGACAAAAAAAAAGATACAAGTCGATCTGCAGGGCCCATAGCATTTGCTGCGTCTGCTACATTGTTAAATCCAGCATAGCCGTGTACAGTGTATACGGACTCATAGTGTGGACTGCGATATAACTGAAACAAAAATATGGCATGAAAATGTTTCATATCTTGTCGACAGAAACCAACACAGACATTATTTTTCTCTAATAAATCACTTTTTTGATGTGCCAATTGTAAAATATGAAATATATGACCGTGTAAAAAAAATCTTACTTTATGGTCTGTTAGTGACTTATAGTATTAAAGTATATACAGTGGACTCTGTCCATATAGGCATCTGTGTAATCCATTTCTGTTTAAAGTAGCACAATCTAGGGTCTCCATGAGTCCAAAATATTGGACTCACATACTCGAGGGTCAAACTCAACCCGGACCCAAGTACCCGACATTTACACTAGATAATAATGAGACATAGGAATAAAGTAAAATAGCATTATGCATCCTAATTCCAGTGCTGAACATGAATGCCAAATCATGCCATTGTGTTGCATTCAGAAACCAGTGGATATGTTCAGTTTTCTGACAGACGGCTAAATTAAAAGAGAAAATAGCATATGCTCTTATAATTATTGTGTAACTTATATCGTTGTTTATCTACTATTGTATTATAGTTGATCATTGTATTCCACCTTGTACGGGTACTAGAGTCCTGTGAACGGACTTGACTCTTGCTAGACTCGACCCATGCTCGAGTACTCGAGTACTCGTGGAGACCCTAGCACAATCTCAGTGACAGTAGCTTGGGTGAAATAGTCAAAAACGAGCATTCGTGGATTACCAGTGCATTTCATCAGTCTCTTGAATCTCTACACTACACCGGCCTCGGTGGCATCTTGGCAGGCCATCGGTCCAAACCCTGAGTGAATGCTCCGCAAGGCTCAATGGGTAGGTGTAAACCACTTGCACCGACCAGAGATCCATAACTGGTTCAACAAAGGCCATGGTTTGTGCTGTCCTGCCTGCGGGAAGTGCAAATAAAAGATCCCTTGCTGCTAATCGGAAGAGTAGCCCATGTAGTGGTGACAGCGGGTTTCCTCTCAAAATCTGTGTGGTCCTTAACCATATGTCTGACGCCATATAACCGTAAATAAAATGTGTTGAGTGCATTGTTAAATAAAACATTTCTTTCTTTCTCTACACTACAGTATTGAAAATACTCAATTAAATACTCAGCAGCAATATAGAAAGATGTTACATCTATGAAAATATTTTAGCATTTTGCATTTTGCACATATATCAATTTAAAAAAAACCTTTTTATGTCTTTTTTTGTTTTTGTTTTTTTTAACTCGAGAATTGTTTTTAATTACTGGTAACATTTTGTTGTTGAACATTAGTTAGTTGTTTTACTCTCAGGAGTTTTGGTATTAGTTGTTAAAATAATTTGTACAACATTGAGTAGGCCTATCGGCACCAAAGACATGACAAAAAGTTAAAGATTTCTAGTGAACAAAAGCATACCAAGACATATGTTGTTTAAGATGTATTACCTTTATTACCTTATTATGTTTTTATTAGTTAATAAATTTTAGAAGCATTACATTAATTTCCTTCCCATGAATTGACATTCTTTGATATTTGTTTTAATGCAATTACCATCTGGCAGTCACTACTGTAAGTTGGTTAACAATGTACAATTATCCACTTCCAGAACTCAAAAGACAGGATGCCTTCACCATTATTAGTGCTAATATTTATTTTTAAAATGATAAATAAAGCTTGTAGAGTGAACCCTGTATCTACATAATCCTGATTTGTGTGTAAACCAGTGCAATAACAAAGTTCCATCCAGTGAAATCTGTCTGATCAAGTATGGTATACCTGCACATTTCGTCAGTCCTACAGGTCAGGTCAGGTTATAGGGTTTTACGTGCACATTCAGAACAAGCTGTTGTAGCGCACGCCTGTCCTGGGCACAAGAGCCGGCCTTGTTCCAGGACAGGAAAGGTGGGGGGGGGGGGAGGGACCAGCAGCCCGCCTGTGGTCAGTAGCAGGTGGAGGGGGTGGGGTATGGGGGGGGGGGTAATGGTGCTATGGAATTTTGAATGGAGCAAGAATTATGCCAAAGAGAAAAGGTGCGCAGTTTTGATTGAGGAATTTGAGCGCAATTTTGAACGGAAAGAATAGAAAATGGCTGCCCCCAGTTAGCAGGAATAATCATGTTTTTTTTATCAACACTAAAATTACGCATTTTTCATTTGTTAAAGTGTCAGTATGTGTTGGTGGTCCGGGTATGCATCTTTCCATCACATACGGCTCATGTTTTAGTTTAGTCTACCGTTAACTATTTAGAGCTCATGACAACACAGCAAGAACATACACATGTACATAAGAATGCTTTAATAAGCAGAGCATGCAGAACTATACACATATAGCTTATGACATATTTTTATACCTAGTATATTTGTTTATATATATATAAGACTATATGCTGTGATGTTTAAATAACTCTCCAATATATATTTTTATATAAATGTATGGTTAAAACAAAAACAGTGTTAGTTTTATACATAATATATATATATATACTAGTAGTTATATATATATACTAGTAGTTATATATATATACTAGTAGTTATATATATATATACTAGTAGTTATATATATATATATACTAGTAGTTATATATATATATATACTAGTAGTTATATATATATACTAGTAGTTATATATTTGTTGTGGTTATTTTATAGTTATTTCCAGAATTATACGATTTGAACAGATATTTATTATGTTATAGTTACAAGTATTGAACCAGTTTTAGTTATTATTGGTATTTTTAATTTTTAAAATTGTAGCCAAACCATTTAATGGTATCAACCTCTTCCCTGCGACTAATTTAGATTTATTTCAGTAGGAATACATATTTTTAATGTCAAATATAATTTTTGTTTCGGGAAATTTTGATTTGTATTGTTTTGTTGCAATATTTCACTAGAATGTATTATTAGCCATTATAATTCAGTATTTAATCATATTTACATAAACTGTAAAATTTGTAGTTCTGTGTTGTTTTTGTTTGTTTATGAGTTTTAAAAAATAAAAACAAATTAACATAGATTACACGAGTTCTTGTTTACATTCCAGTATTCATTTGGCAGTGCCTCACTTTTGTTTTAAGGACATTTCCAGAATTTATCACACTGGCAGGTGTGTGTGTGTGTGGGGGGGGGGGGGGGGGAGTGGGAGTAGCGGCAGAGGAAGTACATGTATAGTAATAATTCATTTATGCATGGTGAGTTAATGTCCATGTTTTTCCATGAATATTTGATTTAAATATGGTTTGTGTGTGATGGGTATGTGAACAAAGTCATTATCTGTTAGACTCTTGAGTAAGTTCGAGAGCTATAGTCCATCCCACAGGGAACGCCTTTTATGTACTATGGAATTTACCACAAGTCATGTTGCATACTATTACTAGGTCACTGTGACCTACCTTTCATGGTATACTGCATATAACAGTAAATCCTTGTCCCGATGGGATGGTGGTGTGTCGCATACAATTATGAGTTCACTGTGATACAAATAAATAAAATAATATGTCTATATTCACATAGTTAGAATTGAATCATACCTGTAACATATTCATTTATATCTATGGTTTTCCAACAAATTCCTGACAGGCGTATCATGTACCTCACCAGTACACTTGTTTTCTTATGTCAAACCAAACTTGCAGACATTTGGATGGTCTAACATCCAGCTCATGAATGGCAGAGTACTTGAGCTAATCACGGGACAATCATTTTCGATCTTACATTACTGGCTCACTGTGGAGCAACCAAAACGCGTTTCAAAAGTGATCAACATATGTTGCAGACGATACTGATCTAAATGGGTGTATAAGATAAAAACATCCTGAAATTGTATTAAAAAAAATAACCAAGTTAGGGGGAGAGGGGTACCCAAGACGTACCCATGGCTGTGTATATTATCTTCACAGTTGGGAAGCCAGCAAGTGTTCTCCACTAGTTCTCGATTAGCCTAATGGATGAGTAAATTAAACACCAATCATGACCACCCAAATTCCAAAATTATCAATAAAACCGGTAATATTCACCAACTGACCAAAATATTAGTGTCGATCTAAAGCATATTTATTTGTCAATGTCATATCGGCTATTAACCTCTTGAGGTTTATTTTGAGAGAGAGAGAGAGAGAGAGAGAGAGAGAGACAGAGAGATATGTATTAGGGTTGTCCAGGTGACATTTCATCTATAAATAACAATTTAAATATCAACCAATTACACTTCGCCTTTTATAACTTTATTTGGGAGCGTACAAACTCTAAAAATATCAGTCGAGACTATTTATGCAATAGGCGAACTTGTTGGTCTATTTCAACATTGAAAAAACGGGGGGGGGGGGGGGGGGGAGTGCAGTAATAAACTCTGGATTGTATACTAGCATAAACAGATTTTATGGCTATACCATCACGGTTTTTTTTTTTTTTCGTCTTGAAACAAATTTTATATAAAATTTTATAGTGAAATTAGTTTCCGGCATACTTCGTAATTCACCCGAATCATTTCGTATCCGCTCAAATTCTTTTCAAATCACTGGCATGATTTTGCAAGTAAGGTTTTGATTGGTCGAATGAAAGGTCAACTGGACATGAGCTCCAACGGGTTGCTGTTAGATCCACATGTAATAGTGGAGCTAATTTTAATTAGATTGGGTTAGGTTGAGAAAATCGAGTTCTTTGCTCATTTTAAAATTTTGAATAATTAGAGGATGTTTCATTGTTGTTTGATAAATAATCGAGTTAGTGGTATTTAAAGTTACATTATCTGGTTACCATATTATAACATCATGTACAAATGTGAAATACAAGCTCAAATGCACTTTTAAAAAAGTCGTGTGTGTTCGCTATGAACGGATATCGTCAAACGTATACGCTTGATTCGTCGCCTGTGCCGCAATAGCTCGGCAAAGCACAAACAACAGCCTGTTGTCAGTTTCAGTTAACACGTGCGTTTGCCGATTTCAAATTGTAGGGTTCGTCTCAAAAAATTAAAAGAGAAATCTTGAGCTGTAGTTAAAACCGATTTGATCTTGACAACGTATTATCGACAGCTGTACCTTCCTATTTCAGAATTGATATTTTATAAAGTGTTAGTAGAACTTTCAAAGTTTAGTTTGTATACTAGTAACACATTAATCATTTAATATTGTATATATTTTAAAAATTAAATATACTAAAGTAGACAATGAAGTTTTCACTTAATTTTACGTGTTAAAATCGACAAATTCAAATAAATATTATTTCGTTTGGAAAGGGTAAAGTTAGGGGGTGGGTGTGTTTAACGACATCAAAGATAGAGCATATTGATTTAATAATCATCCGACCCCATACAACCGTAAATAATATGTGTTGAGTGCATCCTTAAATAAAACATATCCCATCCTTCCTTCCATCTGCTGTTGGATGTCTAACATTTGGTAATTTTGACATATAATCTTAGAGAGGAATCGGGTGCATGTGGTCTATCGGAGGTCGAAACCCTTACTTGCCCAAGCTTAAAAAAAAATTAAATGTATTTTTTGGGGGGAGCATGGCCCCATATAAACTTCGCTCAACACAGTCTATAACCCTGCACACGCGCCTTGGAAACCCGCTACATGGGGTTTTGTTTTAGCAAGGGATTGTTTATATGTACCATCCCACAGACAGGATATCACATACCATGGTCTTTTATATACCCGCCGATGGGGATCGATCCTAGACTGACCGCGCATTTCCAAAAAACACCCTTTTAGGTCTAAGTAATGAATAAAAATAACATAGTCTTAAAAAATCTTACGTAAATCGAACACAGTACCCTCTTCCTCTACCCCTAGAGCGTTACGTAATTAGTAACACCCCTTACATGTAACGCGTATGCCAACAACTGGCCACTGTCAAAATTTCAAGGCAAATCCCCCACCCACCAACCCCTGGAAAGGCGTTGTACCATACCTCTATGGATATAAATATGTTTTGGAGATATGAGACGACCCCTCAGTCAAGACAGTTAAATTTGTTCTAAAATTGCTAAATCGCACGTGATCTCTTGTTGATGAATTCTATACTTGTGATAAGCCAATGAAAACCGAGATCGGTACGAGCCCGTCAAAAGTGTCCCACTTTCAAAATACTGGCTTTGTTTTTGACCTGGATAAGCCAGCGTAGTGAAACCAATGCGGAGTGTGGCGTCATATATGCACCAAACGTAATTGGATTTTCTGTTCTATATGCTTAAATAATAAAAATATTCCGGATAATGCCGCTTTAAAAAAAAAATTCCATCACCCATGTTCTGTTGAGAATATAATACACGTTTAGTACTGTCAAATGTATGCAAACAGTGTTTTGATTAGTCAAATGAAAGGTTATATAATAGTAAGTTTTCTGGGTTTGTTTGGGGTTTTGTTTTTTTACAAATTATTTATAATCTGAAAGTTGACATTTTGACATGGGCACCACTTTGGTAGTTGACATTTTGTCCTACATACGGTGCATCGTGCATCCAGGCACCCAGCTCTCCCAAATAGAGTTATCTTTCCACCTTTTCAGAAAAAAAAACAAGCGGGAAAATGTGAATGTAATTTTAGTTCCCCCAAAATACTTAACATTGTGATATATGAAGCGAGTTTCACAAATTATCTGCAAACGGTTGTGCATTTGCATATATATAACAATCGTCTTATAAACGATTTGGCTATGATATAGTTGTTAAGGTATCAATGGTAATCTATGGCGCTGTCATCAGATTCTGTAAACTTCCGTTCTTAAACTTCAACATCTATACAGGTTTCGGTGTTGTGGTAAAACCATCGGACATAAGGCTGGTAGGTACTGGGATCACAGCCCGGTACCGGCTTCCAGCCAGAGCGAGGTTTAACGACACTTATGGGCAAACCTAAGACCACTACACCCTCTTTCTCACTAACCACTCACAACTAACTCACTGTCCTGCACAGACAGCCCTGAGGTATGTGCCCAGGACAGCGTGATTGAACCTTAAATGGATATAAGCATGAAAATAAGTTGAAATGAATGGAAATCAAGATGTAGTAGTGTTGGTATAAAGTGCTCCTACTGGCAGTAGCTAGTGGGAATTTCCCCATTAGCTCAGTTGGTAGAGTGCTGAACTCGTACTGAGAGTCTGTGGTTTGAATCCCCTCAGTGGAAGTTGATTTTTCTGTTACATTTGGAGCCGATGTAGGGACTGGGTGTTTTCTTAACACAAGAATACAATTATAACCCAGTTACAACCCGTAGCAGTCAACTGCCCGTGGCCCACAGCTCCGGGATGTAGCTTCACTTGAGGGGGGAGTATGTAGTAGTGTTGGCAGTAGCTAGTGGAAATTTCCACGAGAGTCCATGGTTCAAATCCCCTCAGTGGAAGTTGATTTTTCTATTACAAAGATCTATTAAAGGGATGTACCCTAGTTTTAAACACTAAGGCATATTTGTTTTACTATTATGCCGTTTTTGATAACTGAAATCGTACTTTACTTAGATTTTATGGTTTAGATTATCAGTTTCCGTACATTCGAAGTGTTTTTGGTCATCCGGGTTTTTTTAATATTACAAATTGCATTTCTCATATTTTTAAAAACACGCATGCGTCTGAGAAGTAACAGTTATGGAGTCGAGTTTTAGTCTATTTTTAGAGGGTATTTCAATGTCACAGACTCGTGTTTCACTCAGTTGTAACTTTATCCACATGTGATACAGGTTTGTAGATTAAATAAACTTAGTGTTGTTTTTTTACGTATTGAAACTAGGGTATGTCCCTTTAATAGTTTTACTATTTAGATTTAAGAAGATTAGTGTTGGGAACCACTTGATAGAAAAAAATCAGACATGGTCATGATAATAATTTTTTTGCAGAACTGCCATAGTTTGCAACATTTAGGTCACTGTGACCTAATTTTCACACCAGTGGTTATCAAAGGCTTGGTTCAGAATTTACCACTTGTGAACAGTACACATCTACATCCTGGGAAAGGCCCATGAATGACCTGATCTACTTAGAATATTTGCATATTTAATAAATTATTTTGTAATTCATAAATAGACCAACTAATTGTAGACCTAAATCTTGTTTGTTTAATGACACTACTAGAGTACACTTATTTGTTAATCATAGGTTACTAGATGTCTTGGTCTTGGAGGAAACCGGATATATTTTTTTTTATTAGCAGCAGAGGATCTTTTGTATACAATTTCTCTCCCCCCCCCCATAGCACATACCACATACCATAGCCTTTTATACACCATTTGTGGGGCTCTGGTTGGGACAGAAAAACACAATCAGGGAAGAGGTCCACAGAGAGGGTATGACTCAAGCAAGTCAGCCGAGCCCTCTACCGACTGAACTAGATCCTGCCCCTGTCAGGATTTCTGTGAGAGGGTACGAAGGGAAAACTTAACTACCCTAACACATTAGAAATTAATCAATATATTTTTATGTTTATAATTTGTCAAAGTACATAAAATACAGTGTCCAGTTTAAAAATATTATAAACCCACAACCACCTGTACTTCCTTCCCACAGGGAATGCCTTTTTAATACTATGAAATTTACCAGAAGTTATTTATTTCTGAGCCTACTGTTGTCTAAATTGCATATAAAAATAGTATTTTTTGTTATTTCCAAAACACTTTTACTTTCTTATTACGTCGAACCAGACTGAAATTATTTACAACAAACAGGATGGGACAGACTAGTAGTAGTAAGGGAAGTTATGATCTGTTTGGTTTTTATTACATACTGGTACCCTCAAATTATTTTCTGGCAGAAACCCTGCAAAGGCCATCTAAAAATAAATGAATCAATATAAGTTTATCATGGAAAGCAGTATCATTTGTACTTTGTCAGACATCTGAAGTTATTTGATGTCAGAAAGAGGAACCTACTTAAGTGATATATAAAGCTTTTGTTGACCATGCAATCAATCTCTATTAGTGGCAAGGGCGGCGCAGACGGTACGGCTATGACCATACCACTTTTTAAAGAGGTACGGCACGGCTGTATCATTTTTTTGTTTATATTAGTTGTATCTGTCAAAATGTTCTTCACAGGTGAATTTGAAAGGAGAATGGCAACCTCGAGCCGTACCACTATTTTTTGCACTGTGCCACCCCTTAGTGGACTGAACCAGTGGTGCTTTTCTCAGTCCAACCAGTGGCATGTTCTGGAGGCTGAGTCTGCACAGTTGCCTAACCATAAACTAATTTGATACGATACAATACAAATTGTTCACAAGTGCTCTGTTTTCCTATTTTACAAACCACAGACACAGTACCCCATAACTGACTGAAATAGTGTTTATATAAAAAAAAACCCACCCCATGACAGTGTTTCTGCCAGAAAGAACATTTTGGGTATGGTGATGAAATTGAATACAACCAGTCAACAATGGGTATGGAGGGCCTCTCGGAATGAAAATGGGTAATGTTTAGGGTTATGGTTAAGAAAAGCATACAGTAATAATAGGAATTAATTAATTTTGTCAAAAGCTTAAAAAAAAAAAAAATCTGCCCAAAATGTGGGTATGGCACCATACCCGTTTTACCCTCGGGCAGAAACCCTGCTTGATGCTAACTACAGTGAAACCCCTCAAAACCTGTGCAAACTGGAATTCACTCAAAGCTGGATGTTTATCACAGTCCCTTTTTAAATATTACTAAAGAACAGCTTCTGAAAACCAAGTACCCTTTAAAACCAGACTTTTTACCCTTTAGAGGGGTTTTACTGTAATATAGTTTAACATATAATTGGTGCTGGTTTGTCATTAAACTGTTTATCATGTCCTTTCTTAAAATGTGAAACATGCATTCATCCCTGTACCACTGGCGTCGTGGTTAGGCCATTGGTCAACAGGCTGGTAGGTACATGGTTCGGATCCCAGTCGAGGCATTGGAATTTTAATCCAGATACCGACTCCAAACCCTGAGTGAATGCTCCGCAAGGCTCATAGAGTAGCCCATGAAGTGGCGACAGCGGGTTTCCTCTCAAAATCTGTGTGGTCCTTAACCACATGTCTGACACCATATAACCGTAAATAAAATGTGTTGAGTGCGTCATGAAATAAAACATTTCTTTCTTTCATCCCTATACCATTAAAGGGACATACCCTAGTTTTTAAACACTGACATATATTTTTTACTAATAAACGTTTATGATAACTTAAATCATACTTTACTCAGATTTTATTGTTTAGATTATCAATTTCTGTACATTTGAAGTGTTTTTGGTCATCTTGGTGTTTTTAATATCACAAAATGAATTTCTCATACTTTTTAAAACACGTGCATCTAAGAAGTAACAGTTATGGAGTCCAGCTTTAGTCTATTTTTAGAGGGTATTTCACCATTTCAGGTAGTACTAAACCAAATAACTTCCGGCTGGGTCAAAGTTCGAGGTGCACTTTTGATAGAGAAGTGAACACCACAAGTCCTGTGATTGGTTATAAATGTCAGTGTGTTGGTTGTAAAAAATAATAGTTTCATCTGGGTAAAAAAAAATTGCAATTTTATTTCTTCTAGTACCAATGTGTCAAGTAGCCTTGTGCTTGAAACATGTATGGGGTACCTGTAAAAAAAAGTACTCGAATTTTGTGCGAAACTAGGGTAGTCATAGATGCTACCCGTTATCTCAGAAACGAGCAGCTTGACCCCCATTTTTTTCTGATTCACTTTTAGTGTAAGGGGTGGTAGTATTTATATCTGTGGCGTTTATGTTGGTTGATACGTTGCAGGTAGGAGTTTTAGCCACATCTGTTACTATTGTCGTCTATGGGATTTGATTTGGTAGTATACACCCTTCAAAGTCACAGACTCATGTTTCACTCAATTGTAACTTATTCCAAATGTGTTAAAGGTTTGTAGATTAACTAAACTTAGTATTAATTTTCACGGGTTAAAACTAGGGTATGTCCCTTTGACGTAAAATGTAATATTGGAAAAATTATTTATCCAATGTGGTATCAACTTTCTCACAAACTATAAGTCCACGGTCAGTGAAAGTTGGTTTATAGTTGCACCTATGTGTATGATGTAGAACACTGCACCAACTACTTTTTATGGTAAGCAAGACCTTTAATTCCATGAAATTCTTGTGTTCTAATAATTCATTGATTTTCATTGAAAGTTATGTTTATAGATTCAGAAGTGATCAGCTAGCCTGTTCTGATTCCTTTAAAAATAAAACAAAGAATAGGTGTGCATTGAGAAACATAACTGCATCCATTAATAGACAATGTTACATTTGTAGATGTGAACTTATATGTATTTTTATCATCCATTAAAGACTTTTGTAGGATATATCGTGGGCACTATAATTTGTGATATTATCCTAGGAGATATCGCTTCTTCTGTTACGTCATTGTGTATGTCTCAGCGCTAAAGCTATCATTACTGACGTT
The DNA here is from genome assembly GCF_016097555.1 of Gigantopelta aegis. Lineage (NCBI taxonomy): Eukaryota > Metazoa > Mollusca > Gastropoda > Neomphalida > Peltospiridae > Gigantopelta > Gigantopelta aegis. The sequence continues at coordinate 10,376,651 of NC_054701.1, read as the reverse complement.
ACGCCACTGTGGTTCTGCTAGTTAACAAGTCTACCGCTGCCAAATATATAGAGGATACTCCCTGAGAGTTGTGATAACATAATTTATCAGTGACGTAACAAAACATTGTCCTGTGATTAAAATTTGACCAATCAAGATTATAAGAAGATATCGCAAATTATAGTGCCAGCGAGATCTCCTACAAAAGCCTTTAAAGGACATTCAACCCACATTACTGACATTGTTTACAATTGTCGCAAATGAAAAGAATGATAATGGATAATAAAAAGTATACCCTCCTCATGTCTTGTGATATCATAATTTATCAGCACTCGTTGATAAATGTTTAAAACTCGTATATAACTCGTGCTGATAAATTATGATAACACAAGACACTTGGGGAGTATCTATATGTTACAAAGTATATTTTTAAGTCTAGTTCAACAATATGAATGAAGTCGGATGTGGGATGTAAGACACACAGTTAAATCTATTTGAAAGATGGATGACCGTTCAAGTGATGACGAGTCGGTGGTCACAAACACTACTGTCGATTCTGCTGGCTGCTCTCCACGACAACTCTTCAAGGGATTAAACATGTAAGAATGCAGTCATTTACTGCAGAAGCCAGTATTTGCTTTTAATTAAAAAAAATATTTTATACTACAAAGTTTACAAGCTTAGTAATATTCCAGTTATCGATTATATTTAAATATTGACTGTTTGTGTTCTACAAATGAGATGATTGTTTATAAAAATGGATAATAGTCACGAGAAATGTAGAGCTGTAACAATACGGCAATACAGTATTGTATCGCGATAAGAGGGCCACGATTCAATACATGGATTCAGGACAGCTGTGTCGCGATACGAGGACCACGATACGATACATCGATTCAGGACAGCTGTACCACAATACGCAGGATACGATACATCGATTCAGGACAGATGTATCGCGATACAATTCGATACATTCATGTTTTAACAATTTTTTGTAAAAATGTTGAAGCAGAATTTTACGTACATGCACAGTAGAGCAATGAAACTAATTCTGACGTTCAGTTGCTGTAATTCCCAAGCATTAGGTTATCATGTTTCATACACTTGAACTAAGCAGTTTAATTATATAATTATCGATGATTGATATGAAAAGTTCAGTATCATATCGCGACCCAACTGTCGGGATACATATCGTATAGCGACCTGTATCATTACAGCTCTTAAATATTTTAAATTTTAACAGTTCAGTGAGGATCCAGATGTAGGACCTCTTCACCAACATATCTAATAAAACCCAACTTATGTATGTGTGAAAGAGCTATCTTTAACAGTGTTTCCTTACTTTTGAAGGCCCAACAAGAGTTCCATGGTTCTCTTTTTCAATGTCATTTTCATCCTTGTACTTTTTACTTCTAAAAGAAATATAACAAAATATTCTCCAAAAGATATCTTATATATGTGAGATTTCTTCTTGACTTCCAGGCTGCGTGTTAACACTCAAGAGATGGAGAACCTTATATCCGATGGAAGATGTACGTACTTCCAGTTAACAGTACTGTAACTATTATGTATATAGAAGGAAGAAGAAGGAAATGTTTTATTTAATGACGCACTCGGAAAGAGTAGCCCATGAAGTGGCGACAGCGGGTTTCCTCTCTCAATATCTCTGTGGTCCTTAACCATATGTCTGACGCCATATAATCGTAAATAAAATGTTTTGAGTGCGTCTTTAAATTAAACATTTCTTTCTTTCTTTTCAATTAGCAGCAAGGGATCCTTTATATGCACCATCCCACAGATAGGATAGTACATGCCACGGCCTTTGTTATACCAGTTGTGGAGCACTGGCTGGAACAAGAAATAGCCCATTGGGCCACCGACAGGATCGATCCTAACCCCGACCGTGCATCAAGCGAGCACTTTACTGCTGGGCTACGTCCCGCCCCTATTATGTATATAGAGAATACTAAATGAGTTCCCATGTGAAACATGCGCCCCTATTATGTATATAGAGAATACTAAATGAGTTCCCATGTGAAACATGCGCCCCTATTATGTATATAGAGAATACTAAATGAGTTCCCATATGAAACATGAAAATGCATAGATTGAAGACCAGAAAAATGATGTCACTTCATTTAGCTATTTATCAATGAAACTTTGAATTTCTACGACACATCAATTAAGTTTACAGAAACAATATAAACATTCAAGGCTAAATAAAATTATTAAAATACATATTTTGTTAAATTATGCTGCTAACATTAATTATAAGAATTGACCGCAAGTATTTTTCCAATTTAAAAATATGAATCAAAAGAACCATGCACACTTTTTGCATGAACATTTTTGTGGTGTTGTACTGTGTGAGACGGTCAATCACCTGATCAGAGGACCTCTAAAGTTACGTGGTCACATGTAACTTCTCCAAACAACAATTTTTGTTTAATAAATGCAGATGTCTAGCAACAATCATAAAGGTCTTATTTTGTCTGTTTAAAGCATAATAAAAAGTAAATGCACAAAGTGCACCTTTTGTAAAATTGGATTCTTGGATTCTTTTAGAGAACACTATTGAAAACAATTATTGAACAATAAAACATGTTTACAATAATGTTATTCACACAAAGTAAATGCTTGTTAATGCATCATTGTTTTGTATGTTTCAGCTTGTTCTCCGGTGATACCCAGCCAAATTGTTACAGCTCCTATTCTTACCAGTCAGGTATGTTAAAACACAAATTTCAGTTTGTGTCCTTTCTCACTGATCATTTGGGGTTTTAAATAATAATGAGTGGTGTCACCAGTTTAGTGACCAGGCTGTGAAACACAATTCAGTGTTTCAGGAAATTCTATATCGTGAATTGGGAGTTACGAGTATAAGATTGTGAGATAGAATCCCCAAAATATCTATACTACATCATTTTACAGTTCCCGTGGAATCCTAAAAAGCCATCCAAATTCAATGCTTGCTGATATAATATGCATTACATACATCTGTTCTGTTCATACACACATGCACACACACACACACGCACGCACACACGCACGCACACACACACGCACACACCACTCATACACACATGAACACAAATACATATATATATATATATATATATATATATATATATATATATATATACACACACACACATACATGCGCGTGCACACACAGACACATGACACACACACGACACTCGTATATATATACATACATACATACATGCACACACACATGCATAGAAAATGGATGGATAATATATTTTCAGTATGTACTTAATTATGTTCACTTCTATTTTCAGTTGACAGAGCCACTATTCTCTGATCTCACAGATGAGGAATCAACCTGCTCGCAGTCGCTTTTCATCACAGACACAACAAACCACAGTAATCAGACTCGAGTGATACGCAGTGAAACCAAAGAACTGAGATGCCAAATATCTCAGGAAAACCCCCAGCAAGCAGGTTTCAATCAAAGAACAGAAAGAGAAATCCTGTCATCACACAGTCTGTTACCTTTGCTTCGTGATCAAACTGATATGGTTGCTGTTTGTAAGTCTGCTTTGTCTGTCAGAGAGGTTGAAGACAGTTTAACAGATTCTGACGCAACTCGACTGGAAACTGATCTTGAAGTTTCTCCTAGTCCAAACGGTAAATCATGTAGGCCAGATGCTGAGTTCGGAACACAGGTTAATTACGTTCCTGGAACAACCAGACATGCAGGAGAAGACTTTCCTCATAGTGCTCAATGTAATGATACACAAGATGTAGGCTTCTCACAGATGTCTGCCATGACATTTACATTTCCTGAATTTGAGTTAAATCAACAATTTAAGGACGATGCCAAGAGAAAATCAGGTAACCAGGATAAGTTACATAGTGGGCTTGATGAACATAACAGTATCAACAACAGGACGGCTGACTGTAGAAAAACATGTATTGCCAGAGATTCATCATTTACATCAAAGTCATTTGTTCCTCCCTTTAAGAAAATGTGCCGATCTACGAACCAAAAGATACAGGACATGAAAGTCAGTAATGATTGCCCTCAGAAATTACCAGAACAGCAGCACAGAATGTGGAATAATTCAAGTTTAAACACTGATGACGTAAATAAAAATGTCCCATCGGACAATGACTATTCCACTGCTTTCCAACCCAGCAGTAACTGTCAGACATTTGATAATGACTTGAATAAAGTGAGTCAAGTGATGACGTCCATGTTGAGCAATATAAATGATTCACAAGTTTCGACCATGTCTTCCAAATCTCTCTTTAGCAGCAGTGTACCATCCGAATCTGAATCGAGCAAACCGTGTGATCATGTGACTGATGCTGGTAAAGCACTGACCTCTGAAAGAGGTGATTTAGAGCTTGGTGACCGTAATGACCGGATGTGTTGGTCAGTACATGAGACAATGGCCAAAGACAAATACACAGACATTTCACAAAGTTCTGCTGTGAATGGAAAACCAGAACAACTGGAGAACGATGAGCTGAAGGGTTGTATGGTTTCTGTTTCAGATAATACTGATTTAGGCCAGATGTCTCAACCTTTCAGTGACAATAAGAATACAAGTGGAGAATCAAGTGATGTCAGTGATCCACAAAAATTAAAGAAATGCAGTGATTCTTCGTCCTCAATAGATACCTTTTACAATAGAGCTAGACCTGATATCAAACCAACAATAGATGTGAAGAGTACAAAGCTAAAGGGATCACCATTTACTACAAAAGACTCCAACTTCAAAGGTAGTATTGAAGGTAGAAGTGAAGTTCCATTTTCATTGCTCATTCGTTCACAAGGCAACTTGTCTGCAGAAGTCTCACATCTCATGGAGCCAACTACAGAATCACCATTTGATTTCAATGAAAATAACTGTATATCATCTGTAACCGAGAAGCCATTTTGTAGCACTAGCATCAAGAAGACTCTTCTTACCCATGAACGGATTGGTGATCAATCTCAAACATGTTTTAGCAGCAGTTCATCCATTACCAAGTCACCACAATCAAAGAGATCTTTGACTAGTGTTACAGAATCCAAGAAAAAATCTAATGGAAGGAAAAATATACACACTCTTGATGAAAGAGGAGCTTCTGAAGAGAAGTGTATGAGCAGTTTTACAACTGCACGTGGACCACCAGAACAGGGTACGGACAAATATTATGCAGAGGCTGAGTCTGAAGATAAAGCTTGTGATAAATCAAGATGTCAGTCACAAAAGGTTAGTAAAAAACACCTAGTTAATGGCTAGAAATCGTTACAACATAATGTGTGTATATTTATGATCATCAATAGAACATGTTGAGATTTGAACAGACTAGCAATAGAACATGTGGAGATTAATACATACCATCAATAGAACATGTTGAGATTTGTACAGACCACCACTAGAACATGTTGAGATTAGTACAACCATCAATAGAACATGTTGAGATTGGTACAGACCATCAATAGAACATGTTGAGATTAGTACAACCATCAATAGAACATGTTGAGATTTGTAGACCATCAATAGAACATGTCGAGATTTTACAGATCATAAGTACATTATTAAAACATGTTGAGATTAGTAGACCATCAATAGAACATGTTGAGATTAGTACAGACCATCAATAGAACATGTTGAGTGTACAGACCATCAATAGAACATGTTGAGATTAGTACAACCATCAATAGAACATGTTGAGATTAGTATAGAACATGTTGAGATTTGTACAGACCATCAATAGAACATGTTGAGATTAGTACAACCATCAATAGAACCTTTGAGATTAGTACAGACCATCAATAGAACATGTCAAGTACATCATTAGAACATGTTGAGATTTTTAGAACATGTTTGTTTATTTGACATATCGGTGGAATATATTGATATGGTTTGAGGTTTTTGTGTGTTTAGTTTTTTTACTGTAAACATGTTGAGATTTTGTTTTAATGATAATTGTAATATTTGTTTTGTATTAAGTTAAACAGGATGACCAGTGACAAATCCGTTGTTTTACCTGATCAAAGTGAAAAGAAACTGTTGAGTGAGATGACGGCTCAGTACACCGAGATGGCTGAACAGTTGGAGAACAGAAACCCAGACAAAAAAATATTCGGTAAATAGTAATATTGTATTTCAGGGCTCAAACTTAAGCAAGAAAACGTAAGTAAATTGTAATTTTAATAGAATAAAATATATTTTATTGCCAAAACCTTTTAAAATGGCTACAAATACAGGACAGTTCTTTTAAACAAAATACTGCTATTGGTTGATATTACAGCACACTTAAGAGGATCTTGTGACACAGTACACCAGAAGAGAAAATTACTGATATAAATACATGTTTATAGAAAAATAGTTCAAAACTGTTAATGTTACATGGTTTTTAAATGTTCCCTAAATAACAGTTAATTCTTGAATATGTTTTCAGAATCTATAACACAAAGAATTAAAGGACTGCAAGTGAAAATCTTAAAACTTAGTGAGTGTCATAAACATGAACGGGCAGACATGATGGTGAAAATTCAGAAAGGTGTTATGTCAAAGTTTGAAAAGCTTCAACTAAAATCTGTCATGCAGGACCTCGCTGAACGTCAAAAACACCTCATTGAGATTGTTAAAAACCACAAAGACATAAACACCAAACTGAAATCTCTCTCAGTTGAAGCTCTCTCTGGACCTTCCACTAGTTTTTCTCAGGAGAAAAGAAGTACTCTTTCATCAGACCAAGTACCTACATCTAGCCAGGCAAGCAAAAGCAGCATTCTTCAAGATCAGATTAAAGTGAAGAATATTTCTGGAGATAAAAATACGAGAACTTCTGATGTAGGAGTAATGGTTGGTGAAACCAACTTACCATCTAGTGATGAGAAGTTAATGAGACATCTTAAACAAGTGGACTACAGTTCAAAGACAGACACTTTGGAAGTAACAGCACAAAAGAATGACTCTACATCTACTGGCAGCTTGAGGGCATATTCTAATGCTACCAAGAAATCAACAACACCTAGAAAGAATGTTGTTGATTTAATTGATGATGCTGTATGGTCTTCGACTTTGAACAAACTACCACACACTTCTGTTCCCTCTTCTGTTCATGATGATTGTGTGTCTAGGACATTTACTTATTCCACTGCAAACAGCGATGGATTGGAGAAGCTTGTGGAAGAGTCGCTGAAAACAAGCAGTCCTGAGGACCATGCTGAGAAATTGCAGTCAAAAATGGCTGCAAAACAATCTGTAAAAGAACAAGAAGAATTGCCCTCTAAGGTATCTTTGAATGAAAACAGCCAGAAACTTCTTGATGACATTTTCTTTACAAATAGAACTGAACCACATCATCATGATAATACTGAAGTGAAAGTGAGCAGCAAACTGGAAGATAACTTTGCTGGGAGTCAGGTTATAGCTGGGCAGAGACTAAATGGAACATGTTCTGGAACTGAAGTCAATACTGGCAACAAACTAAGTAGTATGACCTATGGAAGGCAAGTTAATGTGAAAGCAGATTGTAATGAAAAACCTGGAACCCAAGTTAATATTGTCAACAAGCTAACTAGCATGACCCAGGCAAGGCAAGTTAATGCTGGTACAGATTGTAATGCTGAATATTTTGTTGCAGCTGCTGAGCAGACTTGTAAAGATGTCCAGTCAGAACCAAGTAATAACAAGTCTCAGGGTGTGCCGAAAACACAGAATCAAGTAATTGTTGATGTGTCGGAGCAGCTTGAGCAGACATGCAAACGACAGATTGAACAGCCCAGTATTTCTGTTCAGCTGAAAAGAACCAAAATAGAGGACAAAAATGGGACAATTCTGGATGTCTTTGTTATCCAGGATCCTCGGAGCAGCAGTACATGCAACACAACAACTGTAGAGATGCAAGCTAAACCTGATATTTCAAAGTCACAGAATGAAAATGTGGAAACAAAGGCAGCAGATTTTGATGCAAGGGAGACAACTGAAATCTCAACAGATGGTATACTTTCTGAAGTGAAACTGAAAAACTCTGTGAACATCAGTTCCAATAAAACTGTCGGCCATGATGCAGAACAAAACCAGTATTCTAAGAATAACACTCAATCAAACTGTTCCCCAAGTCTGGTTATCTCCCCTGTTTGTCACAAACCATCAGTATTCAAATCTCCCGAGCAGATAGTTCCGACTTCTGAAGCCTCCACGACCGTCTCCCCATGTTCTACGGCAGTTAGCAGCGACGTTTTTCCTGTGACGTGCACAGAACTTGCTCGGAGGATGAAAGCAAGAGCCACAAACCAAAGCCGCGCCCCATGTCTGACACAAAACAGAAGCACTCTGAAGGCTAGTCACATTGCCCCAGCTGAAAAGGTTGTTAGTTTGTACAGCTACCACTTAACATATAATATTATATAAATTGTCGCAGATAAAAAATAGGAGACTGTTAATTAAGCTCTTGCTTGGTCTTCCATGTTTATTATCATAAGTCATCATTTGAGACACTGACAGTATAAATATTTTCAACTTCTTGCTTAAATTATCAGTTTTGGCAAATCCATTTTTTTTCAGGTCATTATGGTATTTATAGTATTTACTAATGCATTTTATACAAAACAGCTTTAAGTAAGCAGCTTATTTAAATAGAAAGAGTTATTGGAACATAATTGTGATCAAGCTTTTTGCTTGTAAAATATTTAGAGTCTAAACTCGAGTCTCTAAAAGTCTGAGACTATAATGTTATGAAGATGCTATACAAAATTGCATGCATGTGACGTCATTAAAGATTAACCTTTACAAGCACAGCCTAGATGGTTATTTATAAAATATTAGAAACATAATAAATTTCCATTGTATAATCATTGTAATTTTTGTAGTCGTTAATGCCACCTGATCCAGTGAACTTTTCGGCCAAGTCTCCATGTTTGAAAGATCTTGTTTGTGCTGGTTTAGTGAAACCGGGTCGCCACGTGCTCCATGTCAACACAAAGGTAACGCTATTGAAACTACTGACAGTTGTTAGAAGTGATAAAATAAATATCAAGAAATTTGTAAAGGAGGTGTGGAGGGAGAGGGTCACAAAATTAAAAAAGGGCACATTTGAGTTTGTTGCAGGCAAATAAGCCAAGCTCCCAAAGGGGGTGAGATTTGTAGAATGGTTTGAGGACATGAGTTCCGGAAGATTTTGCAATAAAGATGCTCAGTTACGTTTTCAGGGTAATTTAAATTTGTATATTGTGGATGATAAATTTTTTAAACGGAGCACCTCCAATGGTTTGGGGAGGGGTTCATGGGATTCCTGTGTCCTCCAATACAAAAGATACAGTAAAAGACAAAACATATTATACTCATCTGTACTTGCAGGTTTAGTTACTAGGTACACTGATTTCTTCTGTCAATCTTGATGTCTGATCATACATAAGAGAGAGGTATAAAAAATATAATCTTTATTTCAAATTTCTTTTTTAATTTAAAAATTATAACTTACTAGATACTTTTTATAGTGTACTTTTATATTTTGCTAAGTTTGAGATGATCACATTTGACCAATTTATTTTCAGGAAGGGAAAATCTGGGCTGATGCCACAAATGGTGGCCTGATACGTGGACGAGAAGGAAAGATCTTCCGAACTCCGTGTGCGTGGATGTCGGCCATCACAGGCTGTGTGGTGAAGAAAAAAGCTCCAGTTTACCAACAGGTTAATCTTAATTATCTGGTGTTTTCTAAAAGTATTCTTCTTTGTATAAATATTGAAGAACTAAAGATATCCATAAAACATTTCATTGTATAACTAGTAGTATTTAAGAGCTAAAGTTATTCCTAACATATTTCTCTGTATAACACTGTCAGATCCTGAGGGGTTAAATGTTTTTTTGTTTTTTTTCCCCAGCCAACATTAAAAAAAAAAAATGGATAGAAAATCTAGTATTTATTCCATGATGTATTTAATCGATAAGGCAAACCTTGGACACTTATTGAACACTTAATCAACATTCTCATTTGAAGAATGGTGATTGTTTTTATATGCACGTCTCTGATGGGTAGTATTACGGTATGGTGTTGCCCGTCCATCCATATGTCCGTCTGTTAAGTTGTTCTTGTCCGGACCATATCTTGCATACAGATGCATAGAGAACCATGAAACCTCACATGTAGGAACAACTTGTGATGACAGTGTGACACATACTATTACTAGGTCATTATGATCTACTTTTCATGGTCTACTGCACATAACAGTAAATCCTTGTCCTGATCATATCTTGCATACAGGACCATCAAACCTCACATGTAGGAACAATTCGAAATGGTGATGTGTCACATACAATTTCAAGGTCACTGTGATACAAATAAATCAAATAATTTGTCTATATTCTGAACATCATAGGAAAATTTTGTTTAGTACATATGCTAATTTCTTGGAGGTTCTGAATTGTTAACATTACATACATAAACTGTTTCTCTGCCAATATAATTGTGCCACCAGAGTACCCATGCTAACCAAAATTTACGTTTCTAATAAAGAACAATAACTTCATTAATCAGAAAGTACCTTCTCCAATGGATACAGTATCATCAGTAGTTGGTCCAAAACAAACTGTTTATCCATCCCATTGCAAACATTTTATATAATTAGAATTGAATCATACCCGTAACATATCCATTAATCAGACCTGTCAACCTTTAGTCAAGAGAAAGCAGGAGGTGTGTGTTGAAAAAGCAGGAGATTTGGTCAAAAAGCAGGAGATTTTTTAAATTCACACAATTTAACCCAAAATCGCAAGATTTTAAAAAAACATTATTACAATAAGTTATATGAATACTTTATAATGTCATATATACTTCTTAACTTTAGATCTTGGCATTAAAAAAAAAAAAAAAAAAATATTATTATTATTATTATTTTTTTTTTTTTAAGTTTAAATATTATTATGATTTAATACATATTTAAAAAAAATAAAATATTTTATCCAAAAATGTTAAGAACATGAACAAGAAATAAAAAATTTAATTAGTACATTTACGGTATTACACTTACAGCCTTACAGGTTGCGTTACATTATCATTTGTGGTTAGTGTACCTAAGTACCAAAGACAAATTTATATAAATCTTATAAATTAATATTCAGTTTTTACTATAATGAGGAACGGTGGCGTGGTACTGATTTAAAATCATTATAATGATGCAATAAACATTGTATTTTCATTAATCATAAGTAAAACCTCATTACGGACATCGTGTGAAATATACCGGAATTATACCCATTTCCGTGAGTAACTTTATGTCAATGTCAAACACAACATTTTTTAATTGTACAAAAATAATTTCTTGAAGTGTACCCTTATAACCAACATTTTACCGCACAAACATACAAAATTAACTGACACAAGTATGTTTATACAGCTAATTGGTCTTTTCGTTGTCTTGCTGTGACATGTGATTTTAACATGCATCGTGTGTATCGCTGTCAACTCGGGAGTCTGGCAGTTCAGATTTGTCATAGTTGCATTATGTAATCCAGTGGGAAGACATTTTACAATTCAGAGGTGTTATTAGAACTAAATTGGATAGTTTTTTTTTTTATATGGCAACACTGAATGTCAATACACAGCCTGTTTAATTAGCGGCAATACGCTTCATAGCCATTACGATGACAACAAACATTATAATAACACATCATTTTATAAACTCCATGTGCTTTTTTAACAATATAAATAGGCTATCCCACAATTCTCACTTCGGCAAAGGTTAAGCAGTCGGGACAATTCGGCCTGTTACATTCTCGGAAACCGAAAGTAGTCGACATTTTCCGAATGAGAAAAAAAGGCAGAGTTACTTCCCTTCTGTTATTTTGACAAAAGAGGATCGATTTTTTTTATGCTTACAAAAATGTCATATAACAGGAGAAACTGTCTCCCGCACAGGAGAAAGGAGATTTGATCTAATACCGGGAGACTCCCGCGGAATCCGGGAGGGTTGACAGGTCTGCCATTAATATCTATAGTTTTCCATCAAACTCCTGATGGGCATACATGTATCATGTACTTCAATGGTAGTCTTGTTTTTTTAATATGTTTTGTTATTTCAGATTCATTATTTGAATAAATCCTTATCTGAGTTGATAAGAGGTGAGTTATAGTTTTATTAAAGGAGACCGGACACCAAAAGACATGTAGTGTGTAATGGATTAAGTTAGCATCAAAGACCGCATTACTCTAACGCCCAGCTCGCTGCGAGGCACCTGTCAGTTGTGCGTCTTAGGTTTGGGGTAAAAACATAAGTGGGCGGGATTATGCATAGATCTGAACGAAAGCGAGGCAATACGTCATCGGTGAGAGTTACCAAGCAATACCGGTACATGTGTTGATTCTTTGGTTGTGCCTTTTAGTCGTGTTTTATTTTTTTTCTTTTTTTTTGTCTCCAGGTTTATCGGAAATTTAATTTACAAGATAATTAGTGTTATTATATACTGTCGATGTAATTATATGATGGTTAACTGCGCAGTGTTAACTGCAACAGTAACAGGAATGCATCCCAAGAAACTGCCAACATCATGGTTTCGATTTCAAAAAAAATGAAAGTTGTTTTAAAACATGGACGCATTATTGTCGTCGAATGAGCTTTACACCAGCTAAATACAGCAGGTTATGGTACATTTACAATGTGAAAATTAAAACAAGTATGTACTTAAGATATACATTAAATAAAGGTATTGCAATTTGTTCACATACACATATTTAAACTTCACATTTATTTACCTATAATTACCAAATTAATTTTTACTGACAGCCCATAACGACTCCATACTAACGTCTCTTGTCTAGTTGGTTTGTTAACCTCATAACAAAACACCTTCAAAATGTGAATTATTACGTTAGTTAACAATGTTTATCGTCAGTTCAGTATATTGTCATTAAAATTAAAATGCTAACACTTTGGCAAGAACAGCATAATGTACTCTGGCCAGAAGGAATGATGGTTAATTAGTTTTAAAGCTAATGTCGATTATTAAAGCATAATAAAATTGTACTTTTCAATGCTTTCTGTATGTCATATTAAAAATACTCTACACCAAATAATTGTTTTAATACCTACCCTGGGTTTCTGCCAGAGGGTGTGGAGGGTAAACTTACATGTATGTACTAAAAAATCTCAGAAATTAATGAATATATATATAATGTTTAATTTTTTCGATAGATTATAGTAACATAATTGCTGTTTAAAATTTGTAAAAGTGCGTGAAATAAAATGTTCAATAAAAAAAAACCCATTTCAAACCTATAACCACCCAATATACTCCTTTGAATATATTTAGTTTTTACAGGCCTGTAGGAACGACTTTGGGAAGTGGGGCACTGACGGACCGGGTATGAACTCTACATCAGAATTTGGTTACAATGACAAAATTTAATGTGATAAAAAAAAGCTCACAAGAGTGTGTGCGTGTGGGGGGGGGGGGGGGGGGGGGGGGGGGGGGGGGGGGGGGGGGGGGCACCTCCCTGTTCCTATGGGCTTGTTTTATTACGTACCCTCAACTTATTTTCTATTTTCTGGCAGAAAACCTGGTACCTTTGGCAGAGGTTGAAACAATTGGTCATCTAATTTTCGACTGTTACCATAAAATAATATAATTAATCACTTTTGGCATCTAGCAATTTAAAGCAAAATTAACAATAGTTACCACATGGAATAAGCATCATATATTATTTTGTTTTACCTGTAATATATTTTACCTGTAGTATATTTTCATCAGGACTTCCTTCTTCCTCCTACCGGCCTTGGTGGCGTCGTGGCAGGCCATCGGTCTACAGGCTGGTAGGTACTGGGTTCGGATCCCAGTCGAGGCATGGGATTTTTAATCCAGATACCGACTCCAAACCCTGAGTGAGTGCTCCGCAAGGCTCAATGGGTAGGTGTAAACCACTTGCACCGACCAGTGATCCATAACTGGTTCAACAAAGGCCATGGTTTGTGCTATCCTGCCTGTGGGAAGCGCAAATAAAAGATCCCTTGCTGCCAATCGGAAGAGTAGCCCATGTAGTGGTGACAGCGGGTTTCCTCTCAAAATCTGTGTGGTCCTTAACCATATGTCTGACGCCATATAACCGTAAATAAAATGTGTTGAGTGCGTCGTTAAATAAAACACTTCTTTCTTTCCTTCTTCCTCCATGAATGATTAAAGAAAATAACACTGGATATATTGTAATTATTTGTATTTTATTCCAATATATAACAAATGTGTTTTACGTCAGTATGTAGAGCAAATTACCTGAAACAGTTGGTTTGAAATCATGATTACAAAATCCTAAAGATAAAAGGAACTGGTTCCTAACCTCACCCTCTACATATTATCTACATTTGTACAGGCCTGTAGGAACGATATTTGAAGTGTGTGGGGGGGGGGGGGGGGGGATACAGTCTCTACTGAGGGATACAAACTAGATTTTTATCTTTATATCATCTTTATTTACGCAGAGTAGTGAAAATTTAAAACATATTTTCATCCTAGAGTGTGTGATGGAGAACAAGTCCCTAGGCCCGCCCCTCCCCAGTTCCTACAGGCCTGTTGTATTTTATATTAATAAATGCAAAGACTACATAATAATATTGTCGATAAAACATATTAGTTGTAAAGTGATTGTCAGTATGTGGCAACAGTATAATATTTTCCAACATTTCTGTCTTTCTGTACCAGGCTGTGGACAGTTTCGGCAGACTGGCAACACATTTTCTTAATAATTAAAAATAAACGGTTTAATCAAACACATTAAAACTTGGAGGATAACTAGTTAAGAGAACAAAGAAAAGTGTGCTCATTTTAGTTTTTTGTTACATTATTTTATCTTGCTTTGGTGAGGAAATCGGCCTATGGAATATCCACTGACGTGTCATATTTACATCTATGTTGAACAAGATTTATGATGAAATATTATTACATTTTGTGTGCTTTGCTTCTAATTAGGTCCATTTGCTTCAGTTTACATTAAAAATGTCATAAAAAATTATGTTTAAAAAAATGCTTGTATGCTAGTCTATGACCGTGTGGCTTCCTCGTCTTCGTCGGCAGTTGATTCAACCGAATTTTCGTCTAAGACAACATTTCCAGGATTAGGGACAAAGTCTCTGATAAGTGGTTCAAATTGATACGGTTTGATGCCATTAGCACAAGCTGAACACAATTCTTCATCACTCGAATCGCCAAGCTTGTCCATGCTGCTTGGTAGTTTCTTCAGTTTTCCTCTCATCGATGATGTCACGGGTCTAGCTCATCAATTGTCGACAGTTTCCGGCAAACATTGGAGATCAGCGAAAAAAAAACCCAACCAAGACTGGCATTCTCAACTTGGTCAATAAGGGGAGCACGGTAGTTGCGTGTTGTGGTTTATGACAGCAAACAAATTCATTACGCAGTATATATGGTTTGGTGTCCGGTCTCCTTTAATGAAGATAATCATTTACTTAATAACACAACAATAAGTTATAACAAGGTTTCTACCAGAGAATACGAATAGTAAATACATTTTTATAACTTTTTGAATAATTAATCATTGGTTATCAGATGTCAAACATATGGTAATTCTGACATACTTAAGAGGAAACCTTCGACATTTATCATTAGTAGCAATGGATCTTTTAGATTTACTTTCCCATAGGCAGGGTAACATATACCATGGTTTGGAGAAACCTCAATCAGAGGATGGGTCCACCAACAGGCTTCGATCCTACGACCAAAGGGATGGAAGGCAATCGGATTCTACAAAGATAAAAATCCTCTACATTGCAGTATCCTGCTACATTTTCCAGATTTTGGGTGAAATGTCATTTTCATTTTTGTTTTTAGTACCCACCACCCACATTCATAAAATTATTTAATTCGACTTAATTTGCATATTATAGAAAAAATTGGAGAACCATCAGGCAGAAATATATTAATATAAGATTGTAGTGCATAACATGGTCATTGCTTCAACCGTCCTAACATTAACCAGCTCTGGTTTACAATAGCTGTTACTAATGGTATGATACCATTTCCCTGACCCGCTCATTTGTTTTATCTAAATAATGTATGTAAATAGATATCTCCAAACCAGCATGATGACCCTGTTGGCAGCGAACTGCACATTACCAACATTTTCCCTTGTACATCTTTAATACCAATATTATATTTGACACATACTGTAAATTAGGAAATGTTAGCGAGCATAAAATGTTAGCGAAGTTAGTGAGGTCATACAAGACGGTTATATTTCATAACGCTAAATTTAAAGAGACGTACAACAGACTGTTCTGAAAAACGTTTGTGTGATTATTTTGTCTGTGATTAACTGAACTCACAACAATGGTTACACATTATTGATTAGACCACAAGGATACCCAACAATAATAGTTTAGTTAGCATCCACATTACTGCAATTTTCTACTACATTTAACTTGTCTGTATGCTGCTTAACGTCAAGATTCGTCAAAAACATTATTTCAGCTGCTCCTACAACTTATGCTTATTCTTTTTTCAGTTTCGGATATGTCAATCTCGCTAAAATTCTATGTCGCTAATATGTCACTTATTTGGATTTCGTTGATTTTAAGATCGCTAATATTTTCTGATTTACAGTATCCTGACCCTTCCCGCTTTCACAAAATGCTGAACATGTAACCACCATTTCATCAACTCCTGTACCACCCCAAGCTTGCAAAAGGAGGAAGGAAAGAAAGAAAGAAATGTTTTATTTAACGACGCACTCAACACATTTTATTTACGGTTATATGGCGTCAGACATATAGTTAAGGACCACAAAGATTTTGAGAGGAAACCCTCTGTCGCCACTACATAGGCTACTCTTTCCGATTAGCAGCAAGGGATCTTTTATTTGCGCTTCCCACAGGCAGGATAGCACAAGCCATGGCCTTTGTTGAACCAGTTATGGATCACTGGTCAGTGTAAGTGGTTTACACCTGCTCATTGAGCCTTGCGCAGAACTCACTCAGGGTTTGGAGTCGGTATCTGGATTAAAAATCCCATGCCTCGACTGGGATCCGAACCCAGTACCTACCAGCCTGTAGACCGATGGCCTAACCACGACGCCACCAAGGCCGGTAAAGGAGGAAGGAAGGAAATGTTTTATTTAACGCTGCACTCAACACATTTTATTTATGGTTATATGTTGTCGGACATATGGTTAAGGACCACACAGATATTGAGAGAGGAAACCCGCTGTCGCCACTTCAGAGGCTACTCTTTTCGATTAGCAGCAAGAGATATTTTATATGCACCATCCCATAGACAGGATAGCACATACCATGACCTTTGATATACCAGTCGTGGTGCACTAGATGGAGCGAAAAATAGCCCAATGGGCCCACCGATGGGGATCGATCTCAAACCGACCGCGCATCAAACGAGCACTTTACCACTGGGCTACATCCCACCCTTGCAAAAGGAGATAAAAGTTGTTAGGTATGAAGTTTTACATGGGTTAATACAGTGTTATATATTTACAGAGCTGGCTGTGACTAAGAAGACAATGGTGGACTCTACATCACCGATAGCCAAATCAACTCAGTGTGCTACTGACAGGTTGGTACTCATTTTCTGTTTATACCAAACCACACAAAGCAAACATGTGTATTGAATAATAGTAAAAATGTTGTCTCTTAAATAAAGTTAGAAATAAATGGTTATTTGTGTGTGTATCTGTACAAATACCAATGTTATGTTAGTCCTGAAGGTGTGTTCACTCCAATCACAATAGCTGTCAGTTCCACACTGAGAAATTGACATTTTTATTTCTTATATATGTAAAGAAAATGATAAGGTCAATTTTTAAAAAGATGTAACTAAATAGAGTACCAAATGTAACTTACAAATTATGATTAAATGTGTGAAAGAAGGCAAATCGATGGTTCCACAATGTTCTATCATCGACAAGAGACAAAAGACAAAAACTATTATTTTCATTTCAGGCCAGTGAAGACTAGTTCATCAAAAGAAAACCAGTCTGACGTACCCTCACCCTCAAACCGTGTGGACAATGTGATGACCGCTCTGTTACAGACCCTTGACAAGTGCAAGGTGAAGCTGATCGATGATGCTGAGATCGTCCACTGTCCCGAACTGACTCCAAGCTTCTGGTCATCTGACTTCGCCAAAGTGAAGATGTCTAAAGACATGTGGGCAAGTGTAGACTGCTGGAGGTGATTATTATTCCCAACACGTTAAAGATTTCGATGATCCAATGATGGATCCTTTGTTTGTCACTTTGCAGATATGATGATCCAATGATGGATCCTTTGTTTGTCACTTTGCAGATATGATGATCCAATGATGGATCCTTTGTTTGTCACTTTGTAGATAGGAATAACTTCCAGAATTCCATATTTTAGTGCTATCAGAAAACTGTTCATGTTTTTGATTTTTGTGAAAAGGTTGCAGTACACCTTACTATTTTTAAGACTATGCACAGGGTTCCAGAACGGTTTTGTAATGTTATTTTTCCATATTTATATTTGTTTGTCCTAGCATCCACTGCAGGGAACATTTTGTTTAAAAAATCTTGATTAGCGATATTTCAAGTCAGTTATTAGCAATTACTGTTTATTTCATTCATTCATTTCAACTTATTTTCGTGCTTATATCCACACACCTCAACTATCTGGGCTGTCTGTCCAGGACAGTGGGTTAGTTGTTAGTTGGTTAGTGAGAGAGAAGAGGGTGCAGTAGCCTTACACCCACCCATTGAGTCCTTAAGAACTCGCTCTGGGTTGTAGCTGGTACTGGGCTGCAAACCCTGTACCTACCAGCCTGTAGTCTGATGTTTTAACCACTTCACCACCGAGGCCGGTCACTACTCTTTAACGTTTTAAAATTGTGTAGTGTTCTCTGAAACTTCTATAGTGAATCACGATGCAATATTGAACAAAATGTTCCCTGCAATGTGCAACCTGTACTAGGTCAAAATATAATATATATCCGTATATCACTGTGTATTAGCCAAGTTTTTAAGCCTCTAAATACCACCAAGAGAAGAGGGATCGGCCAATACACGGAGTCACCAAAAATGTGTATGAAAATAAAACAAAATATTGGCGTGTACAGAAAGACGATACTGACTAAAACTCGTCAGTCAATCTAGGCTTGAAAACCTTACCATTGCATTATTTAACCAGTATTTTTAACAGCCTCTATACCAATGTCCATTTGATTATTTTATTTTTATTGTGTCGACAATTTCCGGTGAAAGCCACTAACAAGTAGTACCAGTATTTGGTGCCAAATGTGTCACATGATTAGAATGGTCATTAAGTCTTTTCGTGAACGCTGATATTTTGTCCCCAATTGCAGATTTAATTGGTCAGAACTAATGATTTTTACTTACCGTCATTGTTGATTCAACAATTCCTAATAAATTATTAGAAACTATGTTTTATTAGAGATTTCACTACTTATAAAAAGAATGGAAGAGATATTGTTCATCATTGCAATTATCCATCGTGGGTGTTAAATATTATAATGTTTACACCACTGTAATTCATTCGAGAAATAAAAGAACAGAACAACATTTTCCAACATTAGGTGATTTTTATAAACCTTTATTCTTTTTTTAGCTATCTTAACATCTTTATTAAAATAGTTTTTGTATTTTGATCGGTTCACCAACACAAATTCCCGTGATTGACTGTTGCACGAGACCGACATATCTCAATTGGATATATTGATATTTTTGCCCGTTTCAACAAAGTAAAAGTTATACATCACACCAACCATTTTGTACCAGATATTGAGGGGCAAACTAAGGGGTCGGCTTATCAACAGTCTACCAATACACAGCGATATATGGTAAGTGTTATTTAACTCCATTTCTCATAGTTGTATGACCAGTCATGGTGATTGCAAATAAACATTAGAGGAGTTGGGTGGGGTTTTCGGGCAGACTGACGGAGTATGCAAAATGCCCAAGTTTCTAGGGAAGTTCATATAAATTTACATGCTAATGGGAGCTAAGAATTACTCTCCAAGAACTAGTCTTAGGGGAATGTTAGGGAGCAGAGTGATAGCTCCCCTTAAACAGCAAAATCTGTATAAGCCAATCAGTTTACCCCAACTCTTGAATAATGTACCAATTATTCGCTTTTAAGTCTCATATATTTAATTGTCTGTCGTTATATATGACATGTTCAAAACATTTTTAAAATCATGAGTTAAATTTTTTATTGATATATAGTTAAAGACAATGGATCATAATTCTTCGCCTGTACATTTTTGTTATTAATTATTTCATTATTTTGTTATTTTATATTTTTGCAAAAATCAACTAGTTTTGGATCACTGGCTTTTTATTTTAAGAATGTCTCTTCATATTTGTAGCAAATATTTAAATTCTTAAAGGTAGAGTAAACTCAAACAAGAGATTTATGTGTTGGAAAGCTGCATACCCGGGCCACCAACACATACTGACACTTTAACAAATAAAAAATGCGTAATTTTAGAGTTGATAAAAAAAACATGATTATTCCTGCTAACTGGGGGCAGCCATTATGTTTCGTTTTTGTGACGTCCGGTGGTATAGCTTGGGGCAAAGTGACGTCAGCTCCGTCCATCTGCTTTATGCACAGTGTAAACAAATGTCTAATTTACGACAAGGCGCTTCGCTTTCATCAACCTGACTTGTAAAATAACATAAATGACTTGATAGTATAATAAACTATTTAACTAAATATATTTCAATTTGCATCAATAGAACGAAATGGAGTTATAGTATTTTTTCTTTTTTTTAAATCCAAAGAAAAAAATGCATATTATTAAGCCTATTGGTATGCTACGTTCGAGTAAAAAGGACCACTCTCGTGATAATTTTCTTTTCTTTGGGACTACGTAATTGGTCATTTTTGTGATTTTAGATGTGAAAGTCTACTTAATCAAGGGTTTTACAGAATTACTTACAGTAATAAAGCAAGACGGCTGATCGATTACAATTAGAGGGGTATCCGTGCGGATAACACACAAAACCTTGTGTTCTTAATGAAAGGCATGTCTTTTTTTAGCGTGTCTAGACACAGTGTCTGGGGACCATCTAAATATACACCTACTAATCAGGAACCACAGGTACAGGCCACGGAAAGAAAAGACCAATTAACTAAAAAAACACTCCGATTATTATTTCAGTATGTGGGTTAATTTATATACAAACCATAATGGTGGTTTATTTTGTATTAAATATAATATATAATTGTTGCTGGCTTACTGGGATGACTATTATTACAGAATATTGCAATGCATCCGCAAAAATCAGGTATGTTTTGTTTCTTCAGTTCGAAGACTAATTCCTGACGTGACACATTAGGTATTACGTAACCACCAGCTCACCAGAGGGCGTATTCACTGGGATGGTACAAAATGGCTGTGCCCGTTATATATAATAGCCGTCACATTTAACCGTTTTATTAATTAATTATACAATTATACTTGTTGATATTAAGCAATAATGTGCATTATATATCGTTGAATACGCCTACCAGGTCAAATGCCTTGATTGTCCCTTCCTTTAAATTTGTTTTAATGATTAGTTGTTTTCAGTACTGCACATTTTAATTTTCATATTCTTTGTCAGTATTTTTAATTTAGTAATAAGAACTTGAATCTTACTAAAACTTGTTACTAGTTCTAGGAGAGTAATGGTATAATTACAAACTTTCCGTGTTTATACGATTTCCTCAATTCTGATTGGATGACGTCGAAGAAAACTTAATGTTATCCTTCGATAAACCTCAGAAAATGACATCATTACACTAGCTGGGACGTCATTGTGTAAAACAGGAAAGGATGCTAAAAGCTGATTTATTTGTATTTTAATTAAATATGGTGTGTCCAGGTGCTTGTGCATACATTTTAGAAGAGGGTGAGGGGCTAAACTGTGGCTAGTGAAATTTATGAATGGTTAAGATATGCTTACATGGAAAAGTATTGAAAAAAAGAGAAAATTTGCTTTATCAAGGGGAGGTTTTGACTGCCATAACCCACCCTCTGCACAAGCTTCTGTCTTTGTAATCATATAAAATCTGTTTGTCATTTTTATACGCCCATCTATGTATTATGGTATGGCGTTGTCTGTCCATCCGTATGTCCATCTGTTAACTTTTCCATGTCCGGACCATATCTTGCATACAGATGCACACAGGACCATCAAACCTGTAGGAATAACTTGGGATGGTGGTGTGTCGCGTACTATTACTAGGTCACTGTGACCTACTTTTCATGGTCTACTGCACATAACAGTAAATCCTTGTCCAGATCATATCTTGCATACAGATGCATACAGGACCATCAAACCTCACATGCAAGATGATGGTGGTTTGTCCAAAACAAACTGTTCATCCATCCCGTTGCAATTTCACATAATTACAATTTAATCATATCCGTAACATATTCATTAATATAGATATGGTTTTCCATCAAACTCCTGATGGGTGTATCATGTACTTAACCGGTACTCTTGTTTTAAGGAATTTAGTGATGTATAACTGTCACAAAGCGTAGTGAAGGATTTTAAACTAAACACCTCAGAAAATGATGTCATTATGTCAATTGGGATGACATTACTTAAAGCAGATCATGGGAAGAACGTTAGAAACTGATTTATGAATTATGTATAGTTTTAACTAAATAAGTTGTGCAGTTTGTAATTATAAGAATTGTTCATAATTTTTTGCAAATTTATCTATGTATAACAGTCACAAATTTAGTATAAAATCGCTTTGCTATGCTACACAATTTTATCAAATTTGTTAGTTATACATCAATAAATTTGCAAACAAAATGACAAACAATTCTTATACAATAAATTATATGGAAATCAGGCATAAGTTTGGAATATGTTTTCTTTTCTTTTTTTTTTAATTTGTTATATAAAATTTGATGGTGGTGGTAGGTATTTTGTATAGGAAGAACACTTCTGTGACAGCTTACTGTAATTAAAATCATGAATCTTCATTTTCACTATGTTTTGGGTGTATAACCAAATAAAGATCAAGCCCATTATCATAGGCATGTAAAACATATTGTCTGTTCAGGATAGTGTCTGGGGGTTGTGGGTGGAATGCACACCATTTGGATCTATGCATGGAGACGGTACCGGGATGAGAACCCAGTATCTGCCAGCCTTAATGCCAATGGTTTTAACATTTGTTTTTAATTCAGAAATTGTAATAATCATGCAGATATTGTTATGTTCATATACTTGTAGTTTATGCATTGAATTTCAAAATTTTATTTATTAAAATGTTGAGTATTATTAAAACTGTTGAACATTTAGTGTTCTTGTGTTTTTACTTTTATTTATGTAGTGAATTCATTATGAACAAATACAAAATTACATGACATTGCTATACAATTGCTTCAAACTCCACGCACAATTTTGTTTTCCCAAAGACATTTCTGTAAGAATACCAGAAATGTACATGACAATTGATGACAGAAAGAGTCAAATAACATTTATTACATGTGAGGTAGTTATGTGGTTTATTCATATTCAGAATTGATTTACATTCTGCATAGAGATATTGTTTTATTAATTAATATAAGCAATAATTTATGTAATTGCTATAATGATTTGCACAATTTTGGTAACTATTTTTGCAATATATTGCTGGTTTTTGTGTTATCTTGTAAGTCTTCAATATCAAACATTAGTCCTTTTAAGGAAAGCTGTTTGGAAACATTTGTTCACCATTGTGTAGTGGCAAACAGTGTACAGAGGCAGACGTCATGAGATTTCCACTGGGAGCACACCGCCATGGATCATCTGTACCGCTCTGCCAAGCTAGCAACTTGTTCCGCATGCTCTTCAGAATAGGACCATGCAGAGGATCAAACGCCAAGTTGTTCAGCTCAAACGGATCTCTAATGAGATCATAAAGCTCCCATTGGTCTCTGTAGTAGTACTTCTTCAGCGATTTCAGCCACTGGGTGGGCTGTCCACTCTCTGTCTTGTTTAAGATTTCCAGAAATGATGGTGATTGGTAGATGTCAGTAGCAATGGGGTATGGGCGCCTGTGGTTGAGGTTGTGGATGATCTTGAACTGGTCCGTTCTGAGGACTCTCATGGGGTAATACATGGTGACTTCATGCAGGTTGTGGCTGGAGAAGACTTGATCAAAGCCTGGAGCGTGAGGGTTGGCCAGGATTGGCAGGAGAGACTTGCCAGTGAGAGTTACATTTGGACTATTGTTCATGATCTTATAGGGCTGGAACTGGATGTCGAACCAATCGAGGATTGTTGGAACAAAGTCCATTGTGCTGCCAAGTCCATCTGTTACCTGAAATAGATTAAAATAAAGATAAATTTAATTAGACTCATTCTTAATCTGCAAATAACAGAACAAAGTCCGTTTTGTTGCCAGGTTCATCTTGTCTGAAAGAGATTAAAATAAAGATCAATGTTGTTGGACACAATCGTAATCTGTAACTGAACTGTAATGTCCGTTGTGCTGCCAAGTCCATCTGAAATGGTTTAAATAAAGATGTTTATTAGACACATTCTTTATCTGCAACTGACAGTTTGTTTAAACATATGGATCAAAACCAACTAGTAGCTTCACAATAAAAGGTAGGTTATTTCAATAGTAATAAGTTTATGTTCCAGTTTTTGATAACTGATGGAGAAGACATTGACTAAAATATAATTGAAAAACGTTTACTATTCCATTTTCAAGTTATATCTTGAAGTGTCCGTTATAATATGATTAAAATATATATTTTTCCAACTAATTATTATTGGTCATGAAGTGATTGACCATTATTCTTGTATTACATTTGTTTTGCTGGAAACCTTTTTTTGTGTGTGTGGTACATTTAGATTATTGCAGAACCAATGTTACATAGACTGATGACTTGCCTTTCCCCAATGTTCTTTGTGGAGTGGAGAGGAGATCATCATGGGTTCTCCCATACCAGGATCGTAGAGATTTGTTTTTGCACCAGGGAAGGGAATACCATTGTCTGATGTATACAAGATCATTGTGTCTTCATCGTGTCCTGCTGCCTTTAACTCGTTCAGGAACAAACCAATACCTAGAATTAACAAGTATTAGAAAATATACCAGCAAAATGTCCTTTAGTCTTGCACAAATAACAATACAGATATCAAAGTCTTAATAATCTTTGAGTGTTAAGCAAATACAAACAAAACATGATAGAGCTATCTGATAGCATGCAGCAGCCATTAATGCATTATGTTAAAACAATAAAATATTTGGGTAACTGGACAGAATCCCCTCTGGACATAATCCCCTTCATGATTTGTCTGAGGGGATTCTATCATAAATCTTGGAAAGACTAGCATAGCTCTGTTTTAAAGCAATTTTGTTATCTTAGGTTAGTTTCCCACCCCCTTTAAATCGGGCCTATAATCCCAAATTCATATATTCATATCCATTGAATCGTATTGTATATCCTGCAACCCCTTCCCCTGGTTCCTACGATCCTGGGGCCAGTTGTTCAAAAGTTAGATAGCTTAACCAGTGGTGAAGAGAAATTATCAAAATCGTATATTAAATGACAACAAATAACAGTTGAAACGATATGTTGAAACAAGATTTGACTATAAGGTATCCACTCATAATTAAATAGAAACCTTTTCTTTGGTATTTCTACAAACATTTTTAAAGGAAAATTATCAAGGTAACCCAATGCTAGTAACTAAGTTTGACCATGCTTTGAACAACTTGGCCCTGGATATTACATATGGTGATATCCCCGTCTTCACCTTGGTCCATCCTGCTGTACGTGGTGTACATGTTTGCGAGGTCTCTCCTGGTGGTCAACGTGTCCGGCAGGTAGTACGGCACCACGACGTCCTCCTGTCGGTACGTCACGGGGGTCCAGTCGGGGATGTGGCCAACCCCATTGCCAAACCTCTCACAGAATTGACCCAGCTTCTCCACGTCTCCGCATCGGTGTGGATCGTGAAATGCAATGTACAGGAAAAATGGACTGAAAAACAATGACAGAAATCTGAACGACAAAACCGTTAAGACATGATCAGGGCCTCACACTGCAGAGTCGAATGGGAATTTGGCAAAATAGTG
Organism: Gigantopelta aegis; assembly: GCF_016097555.1. Classification (NCBI taxonomy): domain Eukaryota; kingdom Metazoa; phylum Mollusca; class Gastropoda; order Neomphalida; family Peltospiridae; genus Gigantopelta; species Gigantopelta aegis. The sequence goes on along the minus strand of NC_054701.1, from coordinate 10,350,628 downwards.
GATGATTCCGTGAATCTATCCAGTGCATTGTTTATAGAACAGCCACTCCCGAGAAAATCCGTAACGATTTCATCACCTATTGCATATTCACAGAGGACTGCCACTCACTACTTTTCTAAATCAAACCTAGAGGGAGGGAAGGAGAGACCAACCAAGAGGGAGATAATACTCTTCTTTTTTTTCCATAGATAAAGCATTCGTTTCATATAATATTGGATATTTTGATGTATTTCAGCAAATATTTATATTATTTAATGCTGCATTAACCGTAAATACTGTTTTTATTACCTTGTCAAATTATCACTCGGATTAGCCCAACGGAAGAATACTCTTTGTTGCACTTGGGTATACATGTGTATGTTGTTCAGAGAAACAATTTTGATTATCAAAATGACGTAATCTAGTACAATATGAAAATAATGCCAATATGACGCATGCGTTAGGCTTGTTATTTACTGGATACCTATGTGTCTTTATTACTGGAGATTGTGGACGTTAATGCTTCTTTGACTCTTTAAAATTAAATCTTCTTGATATTGTCACTGTCGTTAACACAAACCCGAAATATGGTTTAGAATAATGAATAGAAATTATACCTTGTGACGTTCTGAAGAAATTCCCTAACGTAGGACTTCATGAACGTAATATTTCTGCCCACTTGGTTGAGGTCGTTGTTTTCTTCAGTCTGCTCGTAGTCAAACTTGTACACTGTGTCAGGTGATACGTGCTTCTTACCAATGATGCCTGTAGTAAACAAACCAAGTTTAAGTATATTTTTGTGTGCAAAATTTTCTCGTTTTTTTTCTGTTTTACAACCAAGGTTTGTAGTTGGATATATGACCCATATATTGACTGCAACCTGTTGAATTTAAATGATCATATATTCCACTGATTTCAATCTTCATACGGCCATAGTATTATGACAGATTCCATGTAGGCTATGGTAAAATAACTATGTCGCAATGGGATGCTGCATTATTAATGCAAGCTACTGGGAATTTAAAATTGCATGATTATTTACTATTTATTTTGGAACTTAAAATTCAATAAATTTATACATGTGGTTAAATATACATTATCTAGCTATTTTAAAGCATTGGTGACAAAATGTTGAATTAAAGTACATATGCATGTGCATGTGTCGTCTTCTGTTGTGTGTTTAGATTTTTGTTTGGTTTTTTTGTTGTTTTTTTTAAATAAAAATAAAATCGCATTCTGTGTCTATTTTCTGTTGTGTTCTCTTCAGACTAAAAGACGTTGTCATTGACACCTACCTGTTCGGATCCCAGCCTGCTTCAGGATGAGGGGAAGGCTCCGCACTTTATCAAAGGATGAGAAATGGTGGACGCCATGCGCTAGCCCGTACATGCCATTCTGGTGCTGAGGAAGACCGGTCAGCAACACTGACCTGCAAATATTAGATCAATGGATACGGATTAACAGACAACAAGAACAATATTTCTAGTCGCCAGTTTTAATATCGTAATGAAAAGTGGTAAAGATCTACAGTGTCATGCTATTTTAAGTCACAATCTTGTCAACACCCTCTTTACACATTCTCGTGCGTAGATGCTATTATGAAAATGTTACTTTTGTTATTCAGATTTCCACTGAGCTTTGTCTTGAATATGTGGACATTTGTCATACCAGTCTTGGAAATGCCAGTCCTCGTCAAACCATTCTTCACATTCTGCCATGTAGATTTCCTAATTGGGAAAATACATAATATTACAAAATATCCTTTCTTTTAACCGACGTGGTTTTAGTCGAACACTATTAACCGTGGTTTATGATGGTTGATGCTGTTCCATGTTTTGAACTTTTTCATCTTTTTGCGAAACTCTTTGAGCATTAAGATGGATTCACTGACGACGTCGAAGGCTGTTGGCTCATGACACAGGTGCTACCAGTGGGACAGGAATGCTCAACTTTCGGGAATCAACTTTCTGATATCACTGTATCGCTGTTTTGATGGTGATTCATGAGTGAGTGCCATCACACACACCTCTTTCTCTGACTGTGATGTAATGTCGAATCACCTCACTACACCCACTCTTTGATTGTTTTTCTCCCGTCACTACTACTGGTATATCAAAGGCCACGGTATGTGTTGTCCTGTCTTTGGGAAAGTGAATATATAAGATCCCTTTCTACTAATGAAAAACAATGTAGCGGGTTTCGTCAGAATTACCAAATGTTTGACATCAATTCTTTCTAATGATGTCTTTAAGCAAAACTAACTTTACCTTTGGAGACCTCCAAGACAGGGAGGACATTGCGATGAGATTTCGACCTACCTGCTGGGTGAGCAGCTACTGACGGAGGTGTAGCCGTGTTTGAACAAGACACTCCGCGCCGCCAGCTTGTCGAAGTTGGGAGTCTTGCAGGCCGAGTTGTTGTAGGCGCCCATCTGGATCCCGGCGTCATCGCCTTCAACGTTAACATAATCCAGTCTTAAACGATTGCCCATAGGCGTATACACTCCCAAAACATTTCGTAGCGGGTAGGATGATTTTTTTTGCAAGAATTAAACGAAAATGCCCTAATCTGAATAACGTAACTAACAAACAGCTATATAGGGTTGAAAACGAATCACTACACATTTTGACATGGATTACAACTAATAATGCGCGTACAATTATAGAAATGGTGAAAAGATTTCAAGACAGCTCAAATTTGCTAAAATGTTTCCCATCAGTTTTGCCTAAATTCGTAGATTTGTTGACACACACACCGCTTCCCCGACCCACCCATCTTGTACGCTTATGCAATTGTCTGTATTTGTAATATAATTTCAGAATTATTCATTTTATACATATCTCCCCTTCCGAATCCCACTTGTCCAGACACCAAGTTTACAAAGCATCGTACACTTAATTTTGCACGTAAACGTACATCTACGACTAAAGTATATTTTGTATTACACACTAACAATACAAGTGTTCATATTTTCTTTTCTTTCTACCTTACAATGCTCTACTTTCGGTAATGATGTAGTTTTTGGCGTGTAATAGATGTAAACGAACAACATGTATACATACTAGTCGCAGGGCCGTTCTATGGGGTGACAGAAGGGCAGTTTTCATACAAAAATAAATAAATGTCCTTTTAGTTTAAAATGTCACTTTTTGTCTAGCTTTAGAAGAGCCTAAATTACTGTGCCTGATTTTTTTTTTTTCAAAAGCCCCCTCCCCCCATAGGCCTATATGTTTAGGTACGTTAAGATATTATGTGTTTTACTTTAAAATGGCATCTATGATTCCAGTCAAAGGTTTGACAGCCCTCAAAACGCCATCAGTTACGGTTATGGATAAAGTTTCCAATCGCAGGTGTGACAGCCCTCCAGACACCACCAGTTACGGTTCTGAATAAAGTGGCAAAACACTGTCATAACAGGCACGGGTGTGTGTGTGTGTGTGTGTGTGTGGGGGGGGGGGGGGGATGAGAACAAATAGAAGAAAAATGCGCTTAAGCACTTTAAAATGAGTCCCTGGATTGGCATAAACATAAGTCTGGATCTGCATATTCTTTTAACATACCCATATGCAATTAAGGTTCAGGCATGTCAACGCTAGGTATGCTACACTCCCATGTGTGTCCCACGACTTAGCTGAAAGCAAATCCTACTGGCAAGTCTAGGCACATCGCAATGGTACCTACCGAAAATAAGCAGCACATTCTTCTTGTACTGCATCCCCTTCACATGACTAAGAAGTAAAGAACAGATCACAAATACCACTTTCATTATGAGAATGTTAAACTGCCACCAGTTCAGTTTGCCACATCTGTAGTTTGATAACGTTACCCAGGTCCGGCCTTGGTGTATTTACAGTGTATGTGGGAGGGGAGGGGGGGGGGGGGGGTCCGGATAAGAGACGATGACTGTGATTAAGATAAGGCAAGGCTTGATTTCGAATGTTACACTTTAATTTTGTTTTAATATATATATACTCAGACAAACAAATAAATACACTAAAGTTTCTTCTGTTTGTCGACAATATTCTCACATTTGAAAGTTTTATATACGCTTGTGCAAATATATATCCACCCGAAATCCTAAATTTGTTTATCAGTTAAATATGACCTATTTAACATGCTCGTATCAGACAGCGTCGGGTGATATGCATTTTTATCATACAGGCGTAGTATTGTATTATTGGTGGATGATGATGATGATGATGATGATGATGATGACAATAATAATGCCATTGATGATTATGCACATTAGCATTTTATTTAGGATCTAATTTACATTAAAACTTTTTTTATGAATTAAAATAAGCAAACATTTTGTCTATATCATATCCACAATATTTTAAAGACAATTTATCATATCTTCATGTTCTTTAAAAAAAAAAAATTAATAACCATTGTGTTTTGGTGCTATCAATGGTGCTTTAAAACTGGTCTGAGTAGTCGGTGTTTTGACAATAGTGGTGGAAAATACACCAACGAAGGGAAAAAAGAAAAGGGATTCCGCATGCGCAGTTCAAAAGTGATCTGACTCATGAATCTTACTGATCCAAGACAACTTGGCATCGTAATTTTGGAAAAGAGTTTATCAAACTTTTTACGCTGGTTATGGATTTAGTTGCATCTTGATCTCGGTGAGTGTATGCTTTACGTTTACAATACCATATTTCCATGGTTATTTCATTTTAACAGATTTGATTGACAGCTGTTGATCGTGTTTGGATGTCGAGGTTGGAAGGGTTTTTTTAACATTGATCTGTCAGACTGTTACTCACGAGTAAGTTACTGTCAGTGTCAATGACTGAGTGTCAGCAATAAACTGATCATTTGGTAATTATAATCTTGTGAAATAACTTTGTCAAATCCACCTTCACACCATTGGTTTCATTGTGTTGAAGGCCAGTTTAGTAGTATAGATTTTAAGTAGTATTTAAAGGATTTGTGAACAGACCACAAAACGTTGTCATTTTGTTCTGCATTGCCATACTATAAGTCTAAAAACATTTTTTTTTTTTTTTTAACTCTTAATTTAGTGTAAATAGCTTAAAACAACAAAATAATAAGGCAGTACCAAATCCTTCCCGACTTTTAATGAGCTGGTCTGTCACGTGGTCTGCTGACGTCAGAGACGCTACTGCCAGCCAGAGGAAGTGAGAAGCCAGTTCGTACGCGTGTGTTAGTTTCACTTTAATTTCCGCGATTATTTCTGAATGGCAAAACGGTGGGAAGAAAACTTTTACCTGGACATACAGCCGTACCAGTTCGAGCCTTTGGCCCACGAACGAGCTGTTGAGAGCGAAGATGAAAGTGATAGCGAGCACGAAACCAACGACGGTATGGAAAACCGTGTTGGAAACATAAACTGGTAGAAATTATTATTAATTTTTTTTTAACTACTTATTTCTACAAGGTCATGTATATTTTGTTGCAGTAAATTATCGTATTTCTATAAAAAAAAGAAATGTACCGTTTTTCCACAATCTTGTAATGGGATGTCAGAAATTTTCGCTTAGAATGCATTTTGCGAAAATACAATGTATGGCGATATGTTTTACGGTACAGGATCGTGCTATTTGGACATGGGGATTTTATTTGTTTTATTTTAGGGGAGGGTTTTTAGCCAAAAAACAAGTACCCATATATATATATATATATATATATATATATATATTATAAATACGTTTGCTGGTTGTAAAACTATTTGGTGGAAGTCATTTGGCTAGGGCCTAATGAATGTTTTACCTCGGCATTGCGTCTTTTCTGAAAAGCGGACCTAGGGCGGCGAATCGGCATCTCTACCGAATTTTCAACAAACTCCGTTGGTAAATACAGTCGGGACAGCAGTGCCTTTTAACGAGATTCTTGCATTGCTGTATCCCATCTTAGCCATTTCAACCGGGTCCCGAGCAAAAGCATCCTTTTCGAAATGTGCCGAACACAACCGACTTGTACATTTTGGTGTCCATCCCTTCTCACCTCTCTGACACCGATGGATCCAAATGTTCCTTCTAGAATCACCTTCCGGCGGAAACCTAAAAAAGCTGATTCCTGATCCCTTTTTTGATTGGTTTTGACATCCCCATGCCACACAATAAACCATATTATAAAGGATAATTCCGTAATTTAACTCAGTGTTGTTCGAAGAAAGCACGCTTTTGTAATGGCAAACAATAGGCTACTGAATAGCGGTTCACGGTTGGACAGCGTCTCTGACGTCATCACGGAAATTGCCGATCTTTGCCGGTAAAATATGCATATTTCCCAACAATGTCAGAATTACGAATTGTACTGCTTTTAAGTAGTGAAATAATAGTAGTTCCATCCAGCGAAAATAAATTATAATTTGGTTAATCTACAAACCTGTAACACACTTAGGGTATAATATCCGCCCGGTCCCCTCCATTATTATTTTATTTTTAGTTAGGGTTGAGGTTTGAGGGTTGGGGTTAGGGCTAGGGTTGGGGTTAGGGTTGGAGTTAAGGTTAGGGTTAGGGGAAGGGGGGACCGGGCGGATATTTTTCTGTCCCAGTTGCTTGAAATAATTTTGAAAGATAGTATTCTGATATCACTGGTAGATGTTGCTCGAAGCACAACAATGCCTACGTCACGACAAATTTCACAGACTTGGGGTGCGTTCGTTTCACCTCTCCTGGACATGTTCAACTGTTATGTCCTGGTTGTATCCCCTCTCCAGATATCGTAAGACTTAGCAAAATTATTGGTTTTAAGGGTTTGTAACGTTTTGTATTGAGACACTTACTTGTCTGAACTTTATTGTTACTGAAAATGTTCACGAACTGTGAAGAAAAATCTCACAAATGAACAACAACAAATCGGATGTTGATTGCACGAACTGTGCACGAGAAAACAAACCGAACCAAAATGATAACGGTCTGTGACATTGAAATGGAAATATCCCCTCTAAAAATAGATTGGACCTCGCTTGCTTAACGTTTTTTTCTCGACAACACGTCTTGTGAAAAAATGCATTTTGTGGTTTTACAAACATCAGGATTACCAAAAAGCACTTCAGGTGAATGGAAATGTGTATTCTAAATAATAAAATGTAAGTAAAGTGCAATTTTATTTGTGAAAAATGGGGTTTAATAGCAAAAAACAACGCCGTAATGGTTAACAAATAAACGTAACTAGGGTGTGTCCCTTTAAAGGCGGGGTTGCATTTTAGGTCGATGCACTAGGCCTATTAAAAACAGTTTTGCAGGCATCGAAATAAGCATTGTGTCTGGTAACCCATTTACAGGTTACCACAAAATATAGCCTGGTAACCTATAGGTTACCACAACAAAATGAAAGTTAGAATTGAATTCCTGTTACTACTACTTTTAACGCGGTCGTTCTGAAATTGTAGAAGTATATGATGGACTATAAACATTACACCTATGGGCCAAATTGAGCCATATATGCAAAAACCAGAAGAAAAAAAAAGTCTTATGTGGATGGGTATTCAGCTTACATGAGTTTGAATTGAGGTAAAAGTTTGTGTTGTATTCTATTCACTATTGAATATATTGAAAACAAGTTGATGTTTCGTTGGACTTTTCTGACATGCTTCAATTTCATTTGGAAATGAAATACAGTTGATATGTTTCCATGAAGACCAAGTTGAAAAATTCATTCGGTTAAATATAAGTTTAAAAATTACCACACAAATTTTTTTTTCATGACTGTGATGAGGTCAACAAAATGTCAACAAATTCCAGTCGCGTTCGAATCGAAAATAACTTTATAATAACAAAGTACCTAATAAACGTATTGAACAATGTGTACATTAGGTTAAATTTTGTAACAAATATTATATGTTTCCATTTAATTTTTATTGCTTAATTGACATTTATAAGAACCACAAGTCGGGCTAAGATACTGTTAATAAATTTATATAGACTGACAGCTAACCCGGAGCATGCACACAACACACTACCTGTTTATATTGTAAATTGTAAATAATGACCGCTACCAATGGGACCGTGCAGTTTCAGAGGTACAACTTACATTAAATAAACACAAGGGCACTAAATTATTCATAAATATAAATGGAAAACACCAGTTTCAGGCAAAATAAACATGCTGCATAATATGGTAAATATTTTTTTTTTTAAATATTCATTTTAAAATGTATTGCATCAAACTGCTTCAACAGTAGTGCATGGCCCACATTAAGTGAATACTGCTAATGTTTGTGGCTATTAAAGCTTAACAAATGACAAATTTGTACCGGACACTGTCTGTGACCGACCACATATTTCCAGATTTGAAATAGACTAGCAGTTTCGGGTTCTGCATGCTTAATGCGGTATCTAGTTGATAATGCCAAATCAATATGCCAAATATAGGTGAACTCTTTTTAAAAATAGAAGACTGTAAAACTGCAAAAGTGTATGTTTAATGATAGGTTGTTTTAAATTAAAGAATGGCTGGAATGGGTTGGAAATAAAGACAGTGCCATGTGTAAAGTTTGTAAAAAGAACATTCAGTGATTGATATTTTCAACAGGGGTAAACTGGCAGAAACACATTATTATTATTAAGGAAGTCATACAAAAAAGCAGGTATAAAAATAGTTTTCATCCAGGTCCTGCAATTTCCAGCTTACTGGGTGTTTGGTTTTTAAGGATTTCACTGTACATGTCATGTATACAATGGATGTATAATATACATACATGTACATGTACATGTATATTTGTTACCACTACCATTGATGTACACAGCAAATATTTAATTTATGTTAATATTACCAGTGAAGGTATATAACTACATGTAAGTTGTTCATATTTGATATATATCAGGCCTTGATCTTAACTTTTTTCGGTGGTAGCCCAGGCTATGAAATCTGGTAGCCCTCAGTAAAACTGATAGCCCATAATTTTAATAAACTTAAAAAAGGAGAGAAAAAAGTAAAATAATTTATTTTTATTTAAACGTTGTTTTAAGTGTTTAAGATCTTGTTGATTGCAGAGTAACAGGAGGTGCAAAAAAAATCTAGTAGCCTGGCGGACTACCAGGTTTAGACATCTGGTAGCCCGAGTGAAAAATTGGTAGCTAAAGCACCCAGGGTTACTGCTAAGGTGAAGCCCTGTATATTATAATCAGATATATATATATGTTCCAATGAGTTGTAAATCTGGACTTTCTGATGTTTGATTGGATGTTCAAATTATACTTTTAAATAATTTATATTTAATGAAGTGAATGGGACGTGGAAATCCTATAATTTCTGCTACTTTATTAATACTATATGACAGTATTATGTGTTTCCATGATCTGGGATGAAACTGTTTGGTGATTTCTTTTAACTCTGCGATCACCAGATGGCGAAGAGAGCTGATGATCAAGTTTCATGGTTAGACATCTGTTCCCAGTTGTTTCCTCTAATCAACCTTGTCACACTGGTACAGGTACGGCATCTAGCACATAGGTAGAGGTACATACTCTCGGAATAATAGTACTTATCTAAGACTTAATATTATTGACAACATTTGACATGCTCAGGTCAGCAGATAAAAGCAAATTGTTTGAGCAATGTATTAAGAATGTAATGAGTTCACCTAGGCTAAGAGCTAATTTGACTCTTGAGAAGAAAAAAACAACCTATTTCAGCCTTATTGTGTTTTATTTGACAAAGGAAAATCTAATTTGGTTAGATGCATTTTGAAATGAAACACATTTTTAAAAAGGGGATTTAGCTGCTCTCAAATCAGTTTTAAAAAACCCCTGCTAGAACTATGCTGATGTTTGTCATACAACTTTGTAACTAAAAAAAGAAGCAAGTTCTAGTTGTGTGAATGTATGATTAAAAAGTATGGTTTTATAAAGATTCTGTTTTCTTGTAACAAGTAATTGGTGCATGGCTGCAGATTCCATAGAGTCCGAATTAAGTTGTTTTATATGAAAGGTAGCCTGTGGCTCTCCTGTACAGAATCTGTGTGGATTGTTTGACATTTTCTTGTGTCACTGCTTTAATTTATCTAGCAAGCAGACAAACAGGTGTGACGTGTCTGTCGGACATCTCCTCACCACACTGCGATTGAGCCACTCCGATGAATAGAATTCACACATGTCAAATTATCTTGTCTTGACCAGCAGCCAATTCCTCCACTCCGTAGCCTCACTCCAGACAGTGTATTGAGGTGATGGAGTTGTATGTGTATTGCAGTAACTACTGGGATTTTGCTCTGCAGGGTTAAAACTATGTTTAAGAAATGTACATGTATACATGTATTTAGTTCAGGTACTAGATATGTGTTTGAGTCTTGATCTGTCTGGACAGGTCAAGAATGGTATTGAGATACTGACCAGTATGGTTTGTGAAGCAACTTTAATTCTAGAATTAATTCAAATTATATTTTATAATTATTTTGTCTGAATTAGTGTCCCACGACTGGTATATGAAAGGCTGTGGTATGTGCTGTTCAGTATGTGGGAAAGTGCATATATAAAAGATCCCTTGCTGCTGATGGAAAATCCACAGGTTTCCACTAAGACTGAGAGTAAAAAATGACCAAATATTTTACATCCAATAGCAGATGATTATAATTCATCAATGTGGTCTTGTTTTGTCATTAACTTTTTAAAACGATACAAATTTCATAGTTTGTAATATAATAGTACATTAATCTTAACAGTAAAAAGTTACATTTTAGATATTTCATGTACGATGTATGTAACAGTTATGAAAAACCTCTAGAGGATGTCAGATTGTTTTTCACAATTTCAGATTTCAGTTATGCCAGAAAACTGTTCCTGTTCTTGATTGTTCATTAAAAACTTGCAGAATACCTCAATTTTGATTTTTTTTATCGATATATATATTTTTTGTCCTCTATTAATTAAACAAATTTCAGCTAACTTGTACTTTGTACATGTATACAGCTATTTATTTGGTGAGCTACATTTATAATTGTACTCTGAATACATACATAACATTTTAGGGTGTTCTTTAGTGTTTAGACTTTTGTATTTGTTGGTATAGAACGGCAAGTGTGATGAATGAGCTAGCAGTTTGGGGTTACTGGTGTGTGTAAGTGGCACTGAGTTATACAAATACTTGAACATGTGGGTCATGTATGTCAAGTGACACAGATGGAATCGCTGACACTTTGACAAACTTGTTCCACTTCTTTTCTCTGCTACATGTATGTATTCATACCGGTATGTACAGGTAGCTGGGTATCTTGCTGAATCAGGGCCAGTGTAAACAGTATTCAGTTATGGTTAACTTCAGTTAAAAAGAAAAAAAAAGAGTTTGTTTTCTTTATCGAAACCATTTGGTAATTCTGATATATGTAGTCTTCAGAGGAATCCCACTACATTTTTCAATTAACAGCTTGGGATCTTTTATATTGACGTTCCTATAAAGAAAGGACAGCATATACCAGTCATGAGGCACTGGCAAGGACGGGGGGGGGGAAAACCCCCAATCGGAGAATGGTCCACTGAGGTGATTCGATCTTACAATGCAAGAACCCCAGGCAAGCGCTCTACAAACTGAGCTACATGTAGTTCCTGCCCCTTCAACTGTTTAAAAAAACGGCCCATACCATTAATGGGTATGTCCTGTATAAATAAGCCTTATATTGTTGTTAAAAGTATTTAGAGAATAACTAACGAGCTACGAGGAATTACGAATTATCTGTCCCGATTCATTCACGAGGGACAGATAATTCGTAACTCCTCGTAACGAGTTGGTTATTCTCTTTATTACCCATTGTCAATTTTAACTGATTTTTAATGTAAAAATTCCTCTGCAGTCTACAACAAAGCCATCAGCCATTACGTCATATAATCTTACGCACATTACATGACGTAATGTAAGTGACGTCATAGCATAACGGCGTTCTTTTTACAGCCAAATGTTTACAGTACAAAATAATACGACTGTATTTGCATTTGAAAATAATTATTTTTATATATTACTAAAGCCGCTACTTATGAAAATATACCATTTCATGTTTACGAAACAAGTGAGTCCATTTGTTTTTGTAAATCTTTGTATATCGTATAACGTATGTGTAATCTGACTCATGAATGGAAACATTATATGAATGAAAGTGAAGTTCCGGCCATGACAAGCAACCAACCAAACATCGTGATTTTTAAGCCAGCCAGTCAGTGGCTATAGAAGCAGTCTGCACACTGTGCAGAGATTGAAAAAATATTACCCCGTATATTTGAGCCCATATGGGTAATAAATGTATATATACTCTTCAAAAGAAGAAACGCAAAACCACATTGTCGTAACATTTGGAGAATTGATTTAATTATTGAATGGTGAGTCTGATAATTACCAAATGTTGCAGGATTGTTCACAATTCACTCTAGTCCATTGTGAGTAAGTGATAGGACACACCACCAAGGTCAAGGTCATCTGGAGTCAATACCGGGTGTGGCCTCCGCGTGTGTTGACAACTGCCTGGCACCGCCTGACCATTGAAGCAACCAGAGTACGGATGACGTCCCGGGGGATGGTGGCCCACTCGGCCTGCAAGGCTGCTGCCAGCTCGGGCAGGGTCTGGGGCTGTGGTTGTCGCTGTCGGAGGCGTCGGTCCAACTCGTCCCATAGATGCTCAATTGGGATCAAATCCGGTGATATCGATGGCCAAGGAAGGACATTAATGTTGTTGTTCTGTAGGAAAGCCGTTGTGAGACGTGCTGTGTGAGGCCTGGCGTTGTCATGTTGGAACACTGCGTTGGCGTTGGCCATAACTGGAACGATGTGTGGCCGGAGGATCTGGTCAATGTAGCCCTGTGCATTCAGGTTGCCCTGCACGTGGACCAGGTCAGTTCTGCCAGTGTGTGAGATGGCTGCCCACACCATGACACTACCCCCGCCGAATCTGTCCACTTCCTGCACGCAGTTTGCTGCTTTACGTTCACCACGACGCCTATACACGCGACATCTTCCATCATGACGTCGGAGCAGAAATCGGGACTCGTCACTGAACCACACCTGTCTCCATCGTAGTTGAGGCCATTGTCGATGAATCTGGCACCACTGCAGTCGGAGTCGACGGTGTTGTGGTGTTAAGATGACACCTCGAACTGGACGTCTGGCACGAATTCCAACCTCACGTAGGCGGTTCCGTACGGTCTGGTCGGATATCCTGCGCAAACCTGGTATTGCTGCGGCTGTGGAGGTGGCAGTAGTCAATCGTTCCCGAAGGTGGCGTACCCGTATGTAGCGGTCCTGCCCGGGGGTAGTGACCCGTGGTCGACCGGATCTAGGGAGGTCACGTGTTGATCCATGTTGCTGGTAACGGTCCCACAGTCTGGAGATGGTGCTTGGGGACACATGGAATGCCCTGGCAACGGCCGTTCTGGATTCGCCTGCGTCTAGTCGGCCGATGGCATTGTTTCTCTGCGGTTCACTGAGACGTGGCATGTCCTGGATTGTCAACTGTCGGCCAGATACAGAGGCCAGGCAAGCGAACACCCTGCACTTTTATACTGTCGGTGTTCATGCTGCACGTGCAGACAACGCACGTGCAGTGGTGACATGGTTTGCACGTGGCTGCGTTTTTGCGAATATTCACATTTTGGAACTTTATTGTACAGTAGCTGCGTTTTATCGAATGTAACCGTGGGAATGTGTTTGGGACATGCAATGACCTTATATTCACAAAGCATGAACCGGTAGGAAACATAAAATCGGAGTTATAACCCATTTGTACCCTTTTGCGTTTCTTTTTTTGAAGAGTATATGTTGTGCAGGGAACATTTACTTTAGTATCACATCGCAATTCACTACATATGTTTCAGAGATCAATACACAATATAAAAAAATATAAACAGTACTACTGTAGTTGCTAATCAAGTTTCAGTTGACTAGAGATATCGCTAATTAAAATTTTGAAAGAAAATATTCCCTGTTGTTTAAAAATTTATTAAAGAAATTTTTCCTTTTTATATACATAGCATAATGTTATATATTTAAACATTGCTGTCCGAACGTGCATATTATAAAGTTCCAAAACCATTTAATTTGGGGGAATGATAGTGGGCAAGCTTTCATTCCCATTCTGAAAAATGTATTGAGTGCACATTACCATTACAATATACAAACATCTATTGTCTTAATAAACAATATACTTGTCAACATCTGTTGTCTTAATAAACGTTTCTGTCCTTCCCAAGGTCCTACACTGATCTCTGATGCAAATTAAATTTCTGCTTCGGTTTTGTCTCTGGTGTTAATTTGTTTTTCTATGATCTCCTCTCTTCATCCGACTGCCTTGTCACCATCCCAGACATTATTGTTCATCGTAGGTTGATAAATGTGATCTCTCTTTACTCGTTTGGGTCAATAAGTGTAATACTTTTGGGGTAAAATACTTTGCAATATTATGCAAAATCAATTGTTTCTGAGCATCTTAGACATTAAGAGCCTCAGTATCTATGGACAACTAAAACATAAAGAGCTTTAGTTTCTAAGGTCTTATACAAATATTTGTTCATTTGTTACATTTAATCAAAATATTAACAGATTTGTTTTTTTAATTCTTTCTATTCTTTTAGATCAGAGCATGGACAAATTTTTGCTTGACAGAACCATATTATTTGTTTAATGTCATCAACTTATGTGTTTTTATGTTGTCATGTTAAGTGTACATGTGCATTACAATGCATTTAAAAAAAAATTAAAAGGCAATTACTCAGCTGTATTACGGTATTTAAATTAAGTTTTTTTTTTTGTGTGGGGATTTTTAAATAAAAAATAACCAGATTAATTATGAATGTCACATTACAAATTATTATAACTTTTAAAAAGAAAATATTATTTAATAATTTACTTTAATTAATTTAAAATCCTTTTAACATGCATTATAATTTTTAAAAAGAAAATTAATTATTTAATAATTTAATTTAGTTAATTTTAAATTCTTTTAATGTACATCAATTAAGGTAGAATATCTCCATGTATCTGTGCAACTACAAGTAATAGTATACCAAACTGTTTATGGTTGACTGTTGAGTCATTTATTCCTGCTGAATTCTTATACTGAGTACGTTCCCTTTGACACCCCGGAGATATACAGCTAATCCAGTGATTCATGTGTATTGTACCTGTACTTATATACAGAAAATGTGAGTCACCAGTTGCATGTTTAATACTTTATTGTGATGGTTATTCTTGTATAATTCATATGTAAAATAAATTATCTGAATTCTGAATATCTACATGTATATATATATATATATATATATATATATATATATATATATATATATATATATATATATATATATATACGAGTATCAAAAACTAACATGTAGGATTGGCATACTAATAAAGCTTTGAGAAAAGTTTTATCTTTTAAAATTATTCTTGTGTAATTGTGCCATCTGATAAGGGTGATCTGTATTTTTAGCTAAGGTAAGCTGTTTATAAAACTGTTCTGTTGTACAGGATGATATATACAAGCAGATTTAGACATGTGAATGCTGCAAGCTGCATAGGAATCTGTAGATATAAATATACAGAGTCTGTATGAGCCACTGGTTTCTCTGATAGTTGGCCTCTCTGGACCCGCTTAATGGCTCTTTAGCCTCACTGCTTCTGTCTGGGCTTAATGTCATTTTCGCTGTAGTGGAGGTCCCATACTGGTCACACACTGGGAACTGGGAACTGTATTAACGTGCCCCTATCCAAAAAGGTTCAGGCACGCCCACTACGGATTTAGCCTCTGACTTCGCCAGTGACTAACTCCGGAGCAGGGGGGTGGTCACACACTGATAGAGATCCAAAACAACTTGTATTTATAAGTCTTTAACAAAGTGCCCCCCCCCCCCCCCCCCCCCCCCCCCCCCCCCCCCCAATGTCTACACGTGCGAGATAACTGCCATATTGGCCATGCAGATATGATATACCTCAGTTTTTATACAGTCTGCATTGCTGGTTTCCATCCGTCTTGATGTTCTTTGTGTACATTTAATCTTGGGGGTTTGATTGATCTGAACTTAGACGGCTGCCTTCCCACATACTGTTAGACATCAGCTGGCTCATTTAATATCTGCCCAGCATATTTTATTTTATCTGTCTGGTGTATGTAGTGCTACCAGGCATATATCTGAAATCATTATCTGCTTAGACTTGACAATGTAAAGAATGCTACTGATATATACAAATGTATGTAACTTGATCAAACTTGACAAGATTTTCAAGATTCCAAAAATGCCATCATTGGTAGAAAGTTTGTTCTGTTTGTTTAAATTTGTTTGTTTGTGAATATCGTTAGTAACTTTATTCTCAACTTGAAGCTTTACTCTTGTGTGATGTACACTACATACATGTTTCAAACAATTTTTAGTCAATACCAACAGGTACATACACTGTATTTAGTACACTTTAAAAGTGTTAAATGTCATGGGGCCCAAGCTAATAGTATGACATTAAAATAAGTATAGAAATTAACATTTTATTTTGATTACCTGCAGGAACTGGGGGTGGGGGCTTTTTTTTGGTCCCATACTCTACAGGACATAAAATTTGATTTTTTTTCAGACAAACGATATGTCGTTCGTTTGGTTTTAGTGTTTGCACGAATGATTTTCTTCAGTGGTTCAGATACAAATGAAAAGGTTAACTGGCAACAGTAATCAAATGAATATCTAAGATGGGCAATTTTCGTAGCTTTTCTCCAAATTCTTATCATAAATACTAAATTATTATTATTATTTGGTATGCTAGGACTAACTTGAAAGCTGCCATTTACATTTCAGCACACTACCCCATCGGTTCTGTTACAGGGGAGTACTTGTTGGCGCCAAACAATAGTCTGAGCTTCCGGGTCTGAATGGAAAGACCCGAAGTTCTGTGAATCCTCGATCGATCCAATCGATGCTGCAACTCAGTTTCATCATGTTCTAATTTCCACTTCGTTGTTTTAAAGTCCCTTATTAAACGTACTATTTTCTTCGCTGTATATGTCATATTTTAATAAATTGATTTAGCAATGGTTGTACTTGTTTTCATTAAATACATGTTTCAGAATTAATGCATATATTTCAACGTAACCACACAGGTGTCAAAAAGTAAATAAATATACAGAATTCGCTTCCTATTTATTGCACAAGTTTATTGTGCACAAGAATATTTACCACGAGGTATGTTCTTGCTCACAATAAATGTTCTGTATTTATTACATACCTTTAAAAAATACATTGTTTTTTTGTCATACCTGCAGTGCTAGGCCCGTTCTCTTATTATTTTATTCCAAAAATAGTTATCATTTTCTGACGAGCGATTATAGTTTTTGCACGAACGATCCGTCGTTTGTGTCGATATTGGTTTTGCATAACCGACAGACGAACGACAAAATCGTTCGTGCCAAATTTTATGCCCTGCTCTATATATAAAGATAATAATATGGCTTGTGCGCCCCCCCCCCCCCACCACCACCACCACCACCACCACCACTAGAGGCTGACTCCTTCATTAGATATTGTGGCCCCACTTCAAATATTGTTACTTTGTATGATTACAACTTATTTTTGTGCTTATATCCAGTTAAGGTTCAAGCACACTGTCCTGGACAAACACACCTCAGTTTTCTGGGCTGTCTGTCCAGGACAGTGGGTTAGTTGTTAGTTGGTTAGTGGTTAGTGAAAGAGAAGACAATGTAGTCTGGGTGGCAGCCGATTCAGGGCTGTGAACCCTGTACCTACTAGCCTTATGTCTGAGACCACCCACCGAGGCCAATCATTGTTCCAATGGGCCCTGGTCATTTAAAGTGGTACGGTTTACTGATCAATATTTAATGTTTGTGTCTACAGTAGTACTTAGAAGAGTGTAACATGGATGTGGGATTAATATATTTTTGATATGGGCGAACTGTCAGTAGTAAAGACTTACAAAGATGTGCAGTACAGTTGTTATTGCACTGTGAAGATTCTTACACAGTGCTGAGCGTGAGAGAACAGACGTGGAGATGACACACATTCATTTGCTTCATCTTAGTGATCTACTGTTGTGTACTGCCACTTTCATGTCTGCATTCCTGCTCCAGGAGATACACACAGTTGTTGGCAGTGTAGTGCTACTGGCATATCTCACAGAGTCGTCATGAACCACTGGTGTGTTCAGTTATAACTGTGAACTAGTGTGTGTTTGTTGGTGCTCAAGATTCATTGTGTTAGTTTTTTCTTCCTGTAGTAAAACCCCGTATCTCACAGAGTCATCATGAACCATTGGAATATTCAGCTATGGTGAACCATTGTGAGTTTGTTGGTGCATAAATCCATTATGTGTATAATTTTCTACAAGTAGCTAAACCCATCTAATGATGTACAGCAAGGTCGAGGATTATTTTCTCTCCTTACTATTGTGCTGGTGATTACTTCTGTGTGTAATTACTTGTATGTTTAATATATTAGTGGTAGTGGTACTTTTGTGGATGTTTTACATTCAATACCTGCTCATGTGTAAGTTCCACGCTATTTCTATCAATTGATAGAATACAACTATATTCTATTTACATACAGGTAAATATTACTTAAAGAAATGTTTTTCATTTCATAATATCATGTTTGTAATTTCACATTATATATACAATACATGTAAGCATGTGTACGTGTATGCACATAAGAATGAATGAGTGATTGCCAAAACTTGTATATAATTTGTGAATGATATACCAAAAGTATGACATATACAAATAATACATTATTTTTATTCCTAATATATGATATTGACAATACCAAAACTCACATGGGTAATAACTTGGGTATTATATAATCTCAAGTTTAATGTGATTTTTAAAAATGGAAATGACATCATTATGCATGGATACCCTTACATAGAACCAAACTAGTGCATGACGTACAAATATCACAGATAGATACAATTAAATAGAATAGAGTAGAGTAGATGTTTAACGACACCCCAGCTATTGGGTGTCAAACATTAAGTGATGATCAACATCAGTATGTTTTCATAATGCTGGACAACTTTCAATGTAAAGTTGCTATTAAAATGTTATTGTTTGGAGACTGTTAATGCATATGTCAATTATGGAGTGTCCCTGTAGTACGTTCGCTTATATATATATATACACACACGCACACACACACATGTATGTCAATAAACAGTGCCATGACCTGGTTAATTTGCATCTATTTTGCATCTGATTTGCAAATTTACTGAATTCTGAAAGTATGTGATGTGAAATATATCACATATTGCGATTACAGTGGATAGTATGCTACCTATATATATATATATATATATATATATATATAGAGGTTATTACCAGAGTGTTTTTCAGTATCGTCAATATCATATATTAGGAATAAAAATTGTATTATGCGAGCCTCTGGCGAGCATAATACATTATTTTTATTCCTAATATATGATATTGACGATACCGAAATACACGAGGGTAATAATCTCTTTATCATATAAGCTCAAGCTTAATACAACGTGTTTTTGTAAACTATACACGCAACTTTAATTCCAGTCCGCCATTACTAGATATTCAAATGACGTAAGATTACTAAGAATATGTGGAAGCGATATATTCCGATTTAATTTTTAAAAATAAGCCTACATGAATGTAGCCTAATACTAATTAGTGAGAGATAGAAATTTAGTGAACTACATTTCGCACCAATGTTTTTCAATTTTCTGTTACATATTGCACCCCACCCAACTTTATTCAGATTCCTGTATCCACTGTGGAGTAATTTCATATTTTGTTGGTGTCGTACTGTCGAACGATATCATTTCATTCTTCGGTTGGTAGTGGGCATGTTGTAACCTGGTACTTGGGGCAGACAAAAGGTCGAATGGTTTTATATTTAGTTTTGTTTCTCTTGTGACAAGTGTTCTCGCTGCTCCATTTAAGTGGGGCGGCTGGCCCGCTATTGCATTTTGCCGCTCCCTTTATTTTTCTCCATCCCTCTTTATTTTCCCACATCCTACTATATTTTACAGAACCCAGCTCTGTTATTTCATACTGGACACTTTTTTAAACACTGGAAAAAAAAATCGATCATTCGGCATACTCGACATAAAAGAAAACAAGCCGCCGTGTGGAAAAACTTCAGCACCTTACGATAGTTACCATAATGCAATTTAACACTATTTTCACTTCCGCCCTCCTTTAATTTTTACCCAGCAAGAATATTATGTAGGCCTACATTTCCTTCTGCTCTTTTTCCATTTCCTTCAACTTCAAAATATGGTCATAAATGTAATTTTCAGATTATTTTCTAAAAGACAATCCACTGCATCCTTTCTGTAAGTTGTGCTAATTGGATGAGGTTCAGTGTCATTCTGCTCACTGGTGTTATCATCAAATAAGTGTTTGATTCTATGTTAAGTATTATTGTCAACATCTACTGGACTCCGACTGTATTTATCATATTCATCCAATACAGTTAAAGTTAGAGAACATTGAATTATTAATAATCGGCTATTGGATGTCAAACATTTGGTAATATTGACCTATAGTCTTTGAGAGGAAATCCGCTACATTTTTCTATTAGTAGCAATGAATGTTTTATATGCACCATCCCACAGACAGGATAACACATACCATGGTTGTGCACTGGATGGGACGAGAAATAGCCCAATGGCTCCACTGATGGGGATCGATCCCAGACCTGCCGCACATCAGGCGGGCACTTTATCAAAGGACTACGTCCTGCTCATCATCTAATACAGATATTGTTTCTTCTGTTTCCACTATTCTTAGTCTTGGTCTTCTATTTTGAATTCCACAATGTGCCTCAAAGAGTAGGTCTACTTCAGGCTCTTGTAAACTTAAAATATAAATCTGTATGGAAAGAAAACCAACTCACAAATGATGTGAAGTGAGTTAAGTGAACAGATATTGTAATAATTTAATAATTATCACACGCACATACACATAGCAATAATAATAATAATAAAATTGGGAGAAACAACCTTTCGAGAATTGATCTACTATACCTCTGCATGTTAATCTCTATACCAGCTTATGCAATGACATTATGGCGTATAATAAAGGTATATAAATGAAACGTTTCTGTTACCGTACCACAGTGTGTGTGCAGACAACAGTAAATTTGTTTGCAAATGATGGTAAAATAAATAACTAGAAATAGAGTATTGTTACAGATATATATATATATATATATATATATATATGTATATATATATTAGTATTTAGTTTTTTGTTTTTGTAGGAAATGATTTAGTTTTCAGTATTTAGATTAGAAGTAGAAATAGTGGTGTTGATTGTAGTCCACAGAACAGGTAGGCCTAACCGAGTGGTAGGCCCATGCAAACCGATATGATCCTAATTTGATGTTTGGTCTAACTTATGAATATTGTATATAACTTCTGGAAATTTTTTTGAACTTTGTTATGTATAATCATGTACGTTATAAAAACGTGTGATACTTGCATACCATATCGATATATAGGACTTCTCCCTATGCTTGTAAATGTGTAGAATCGAAGTACTGATGGTATCGCTAACGATTTCAACCAATGTTCTCAGATACAAAATACAAAATAGTAACCAAACACTATTGTACACGTATACAGATATATGTTTACTTCAAACTGATCTTCATGTAAGAAGAAGATGTCATCTTCTAAATTCTTGAAAACAAAAAACGCAAACAGCATGTCAACTTTTGCTTCCGCGTTTACATGTGGCGTCAAACTTCGAGCCACGTTTACTCGCTTTCTGACGTCAAGTTGTAGGTTTTCACGTGTGATGGCTTATATATGAACTTAATACATATTTGAATTAATGATGAGGACTATGATACTGGGTTCACATTAAAATACAAACTCAAGTCCAACCCACACTAAGCCCAACATGTCGAAAGTGTGTAAGGAAACTACACGACCTCACTCCTTTCTAACAATTAACGTCTAACGTCTAGTTGTTAGAGCGCCTGCATGAATAGCTTGGGTCGTAAGATTGAATCCCCTCGTCCAACTAGTGCCCCCTCACAACATGACTTTGTCCAGCAGACCATGAACTTAAAGAGACTATCCTGAGTTTGTTGCCATTGGTACAATGTTGCCGACTAATATAGAGTTTTGGAATGACTATTCATGTTGTAATTGCTTTTCTAGGTTAAACTTATGTTATTTCCTAATTGGGGGTGGGACGTAGCCCGGTGGTAAAGTGCTTTCTTGATGCACGGTCAGTCTAGGATTGATCCCCGTCTGTGGCCCATTGTGCTGTTTCTCGTTCCAGCCATAGCATCATGACTGTTATATCAAAGGCTGTGGTATGTGTTATTCTGTCTGGGATGGTGCATATATAAGATCACTTGCTACTAATGAAAAATGTAGTGGGTTTCCTGTCTAAGACTATATGTCAAAATTATTAAATGTTTGACATCCAATAGACGATGATTAATAAATCAATATGCTCTGGTGGTATCGTTAAAGAAAACAAACCTTTTTTATTTCTTTTTTTATTTCCTACTATGTATTTTTGTCATACTTATGGAATTATTGAAATACAAATTAGCAGTCTTCACCAGAGAGGTGAGTGCTCACTCCCGCTCCCATCCACGCTCACCTGTGATGTTTTAGGAGAGTGACAACTTGATCGTCTTGCAATACAATTTGTAACACAGTTCATTTGAAACTTCATCTGATTGTTCACCTGGCATCATTTCAGGACAGTGATCCTCAGTTCATCTTGATTGTGCTCATAAATGGCAAAGACTGAATTCCATTTTGAGCTGCTTAAAACAAATTGCACTTATGTGTGTGTGTATTTTACAGTAGTTGTATAGCCTATGAATACAATTTCCATTGGTTTCTATGGTAAAACTTTACCACCTTGTATACCTGCATAGATAAATATAGGTGTGTATATGTATACCCACTGAGAGTTGATATTTACTCGGTTCTTCTGTAGTGTTTTGAAGCTTTTTCTCCCAATTTACGGCATACTTTTCTAATTAACGTTGTCAAGAAAGTCTGTTCATGGACTGGACACTAAAACGATGACAAATGTAATACAATTAAGTTCAGCGTGACCTGCAGCTTGGTATTAAGCCCACACCATGCTTCATGAAATATTTATCAACCTACTGACTTAATATGTTAAACATGTATTGATGCATGCACCTTTCTCAAGCTTAGTATGATCCTAAAAAACTGTTTCACATGCAAGTTACAACCTCTACAATGAAGCTTGCAGTTATATTTGTCTGTCGATTGTTTCTGAAGAATAGCTTTTAGATAATTAAGCAAGACATTTAACCCTGCATTGCTGTCTTTTGGTGAAGAAAACTAAAACGTCTTGGCATTTTGCCAGTTTTCCATTCTGTCTGTACAAATATAAATTTTTTCTGTTACACTTTTTTCTGTCTGTCCTGAAATAGGCTAGTGCTAGGTGAATGACTAACATTAGCCCAACCATGCAAGCATTTATTTAATAGCATTAGTATGTGAAATTGCCCACGCAACTAGATTGTTTTGCAAGTGACCACCGTCTCTTTGATCGGACAGCAATCCCTTTAACCTAGATCTTGACGGTTAGTTTCTTATCTTTTAATCTGTAATGAGAGGTCACTGCTTACAAATGCTTGTAATATATAATATATAATAGTGTATGGATTGGTCGAGATCTTGATAAGAGTGCTGATCATAGCGTATGCAACTTGCTGCTCTTGAGTTTCATGTATGCATGTACATTATGCCAATCATGGGCGTCAATCGGTGGGGGACAGGGGGGACACGTCCCCCTCACTTTTCAGCTTGGGGGGGACAGCATAGGAAATGTCCCCCCCACTTTTTTCAGACGAAACAAATATTTTCTAGTATATATAGCGTAACTGATCACCATTTGGCATTTTGCCTTGGAGTGCCGGCTCTTATGTTCCTACACTAGACTGGTAGTAAATATACTAATTATTTTACAATCTATTTGTAGTAGTTTTTATTTTAAACCTTGAAAATAGTTGAAGATATCCCCAAATAAATCACAAATATTCATTGTGCCCACTATATAATAAAATTATTAAAATAACTATTTACCGAAATACTTTATTTCCTGATATTTCCTGCCATGCGCAGAGCACCGCAGACCACAGGAAACTACAAGAGAGTAGACTGAGCCAGCTTACTGTATACGAGTATGAATGAACATGTCGAGCTCAGATTAAACATCAAACACCACACTGTCTGACTTAGAACACTTCTCACACCAATCGTAATTGGCTTTAAATAAACGTCTTGTCATCAGTTGTCTCGCCAATAGGATACCGCCTTATCCACTTGCAATTGAGTTTCACGTTATGCTCCGGCGATTTTAAGCAACTCGAAGCCGATGTTAAACTTTTAATTAACAAC
This sequence comes from Gigantopelta aegis, assembly GCF_016097555.1. Lineage (NCBI taxonomy): Eukaryota > Metazoa > Mollusca > Gastropoda > Neomphalida > Peltospiridae > Gigantopelta > Gigantopelta aegis. The sequence continues at coordinate 10,326,331 of NC_054701.1, read as the reverse complement.
AATAACAAAATTTTCGCAAACCAGATTTGCTAAAACATGAAAATAAAAACACGCCCATTTCAAATTTACCAAACCTCGAAAATGAAAAACCTCGAAATGTTTCCGGTTATACGGTATCTAAATATGCGTTATTGGTTAAGTAAAAATAACTATTAAAACTTAATGGTTCTTTCTTTTATACTGAAATTGACTAATTGGTTTCGAACTTCATATAAATAACAGGTATTGCTGATTTACTCTTAGCATTATGTCACTAAGTGTATATGCTATTTTGAATAATAATATATATGTTCTCTCTCTCTCTCTCTCTCTCTCTCCTTTCATCATCAATAGAAATATCAATCTATAAACTTAGGTAGTGATGTGTAATTTGAAATAATTATACCCAAGTGTTGGGGCAGAAAGTCTATAAAAATGTAACACCAGAAATGTTCAGTACTGGCGTCTACTTTTTTATAATTTGAAAACCCCAATAAAAGACATTTGAAATTAATAATAAAATAAAACACGTAAAGGAAAGACGGAACGAAAGTTATATAAATTACTAGCGATATTTGTTAATTTGTCAAGTAAATAATATTGTTTAATTATTATTATTTTTTATTTATTCTGAAAAAAATGCGTTTATTTTATTTTGAAACAAGGACATCGGATCAAACTACCAATAGCGCATGCGCGCTAGGTAGATGATGGTCACTAGTTTAGTTGTTATAGACCGGCCGTGGTTATATCGTCGGAAAAACAACTACTCCAGTCTCCAGGAATCTAATAACGAATATTTTGCATACAATGTATTCGTCAATTATCATTGTACCCATAGGCTTATATCCGGTTATTTTGACATGCTATTTGATACAACAATTCGAATTTGATGAATTACACGCAGGTTATTTGGCAAACTGCATCGTCCAGGACGAAACGCTAACGGAGATAGTATACCGTAGAAAAACTACCATGGACATTAAAAAGTTCTTCACTGCCATACCACGCCATGCCCAGACTCTGTTGCGAGTAGGGACGACACCGGATTCAAATGTCGAAGTTGTTGGTGAAGATGTTAAAGAAAAAACAGAGAAAAGAGTCACTTCTCAGACACGGTTGCATGCCGGTGCAACGGCTCGCTAAACGAACGCTATGTTTTCAGCGCGCGTGGTTCGATAGCTTTCCATGGCTCCACTTTGACGCTAACGTTAGCGGAGTACTCTGCTTTACTTGTGCTAAAGCAGCATGCATGGACTTGGCCGGCATGGCGCGGTATTCAGAGGACACATTTGTTTCCAAGGGATTTTGCAACTGGAAGAAGGCAATTGAGAAATTCAAAATCCACGAAAAGACATCTGCACATATGATTTCTCATAGCAACCTGAAATTCCGGTCTTCCAACAACGACGTTGACGCACAGTTAAGTACGCACCATCTTGAAGAACAAACGAAGGCGCGCAACGCTCTGCTGAAGATTGTGACGACCGTCCAGTATCTAGCGCAGCAGGGACTGGCAATACGCGGCAAAGAGTCAAGCGACGGTAACTTCATGAAGTTGTTAGAGCTGCGGAACAACGATGACGTCGTGTTACAGAGGTGGTTGACACGCACAACTTCATACACAAGCGTTGCCGTGCAAAACGAACTGTTAAAAATCATGGCACACATGGTGCTGCGAAATATTTGCAAGAACGTGGGCCTTTTTGCAGTCATTGTCGACTGAACCCAAGACATCCAAGGCGTTGAACAGTAGGCAATATGCGTGCGATATATAGACGACGCTTACGACGTTCACGAGGACTTTATCGGTCTGTACAGCGTATCTGAGATGACTGGTGCCAGCCTCAGCAATATGCTGCAAGACGCGTTGCTCAGACTCAACCTCCCAATCACGCATCTGAGAGCGCAAATGTATGACGGAGCCAGCAATATGTCGGGCAAATACCAAGGCTGCCAAGCACTGATCAAGAAAGTACAACCACTGGCAAACTACACGCATTGCGGTGCACACATCACGCACCTCATCTGTGCGAAGGCCATCGAGAGTGCACCGTTCCTTCGCGATGCTCTTAACGTGGTGCAGGAACTGGGCGGCTTCTACAACTCATCAGGCAAATTTAAAAATTTGTATCTCGATCTGCAAGTTATGGATGATAGCCCTTCCCCTTCACGCCTGAAGCCGCTTTGTCCAACACGCTGGCTGTCACGTGGGATTGCCATTAGAGCCGTCCTTAGCAACTACGCACACGTGCTGGAGGCACTGAATGAGGCATCATCTACATTTGGCAGCAGCACAGCAGATGTGATGGTCTGTCATGTGCACAGAAATCGTCTTGCCGAGTGCACTGCACGAGATATCGCAATTGAATTTGTCGATGGATCGAGCGATACACGGCGTAGTGTTTTTGGGAAATTTTAGACCATTAAAGACTTGTTGGAATACCATCGGTGGCACCATTGTTTTTATTCATGTTCATTATTTGTACTTGAATTAAGAAATTTGACCAATAAAGTTATATTGTATCTATATACCATTTGTTCAGTTTAGTCACAATAATTAAGGCGAAAAATATTTTGTCAGAAAGCAGCTCGGCTAGCCAGCAGAAAACACCTCAGAACAGCCCTAGAAGGGGTCAATTTTCCAAAATTTTCGGGGTGAGGGCCCCCAGACCCCCTGCCACGGGCTTCGCGCCTGCGACGCTCGCGGTGGCGGGCTTCGCCAGACACCTCGACCCCCCTCCCCCCTTGCAAAAAAAACAAAATTATATGTATATGTATCGGTCCCCCCCTCCCCCACTTTTAAAACCGGATCGACGCCTATGATGCCAATGCATCCTGTCATGAATAGAACCAATATACATGTACACTACAGGTAGCTGAGTTAAATAAAGGTGCCAAGCACTTCAGTTATATATATATATATATATATATATATATATATATATACATATAATAATAACTTGGATATATTATACTTTGACTTCCATGGTTTATTTACATACAATACTGTTTCGTACAGGTCGCGATGTTTGTGCGAACCTGCACTCTTCAGTGCATAGACCAGACATTCTGGTCTATGCACTGAAGAGTGCAGGTTCGCACAAACATCGCGACCTGTACGAAACAGTATTGTATGTAAATAAACCATGGAAGTCAAAGTATAATATATCCAAGTTATTATTATATGTGTAAACCGCTCTGCTGTAACAGTATAGAGCACTCTAGTGGCACACCGATAACAAGCTTCATTTGAATTTATATATATATATATATATATATATATATATATATATATATATATATATATATATATATATAATTAAATATTATAATCATAAAAGTAAATAATGATCATCAATTGGGAATGAGATGTACACATGACGGCATCTGTCTGAGGTGTGATAGATCATGGGAACAGTTGTTAGTGGTGTTCTTATTAATCAACATATGAAGGATTTTCATTTTATTTAGTCCCCTACTGATCGAATTGGAAGGGACTATAAGTATTGTCTCTGTTTGTTGTCAAACATAGTTTTTTAGACTTTTTTTTTCTTCACAATCCTCTAAATATTATTGAGCTGAAATTTTGTGTGTAACGTTATCATATAGAGTTTCAGATCAAGTTTGACTTCCATGGGAATTTGCGTCATAAGATCAATCGCCCTGAGTAGACAGGGTTTTATCACCTATGTTTCTAGACTCCGGTAATGGGCACCATTCCCTACTATTCTACAAAGGCAATGTTGTTTTTTACTCCCAATTTTGGAATACAAAATTCCCAATCTAAATGTAAATCTCATTCACTTGACAAAGCTTCCCTCCCCAATTACATTTTGTAATGCACAATAGATATATTTATTTGAATAAACACAAGTACATGTATATGCATATTTATTATATAACATTTAGTGAAATATCTTAAAATATCAGTGAAATAAAAGTGTTATCAGTCACTTGGTGATAACACATTTTAGAGTGAAAATTTCACTCTAAAATGTGTTATCATCACGAAAGTGTTATCTTCACTATAAGAAAGCCGGAACTATATTGTATTTTGCTGCTGGCATTTTAAAAATAAAGGTACATTCAAGACATTGCCAACTGTTATATAATAAATAGAAAATTTCATGTTTTTTGTCAAATATGATTTATATCTCATTGAGTGAAGTTTTCAATGATACCACACTCGTCGCGCAATTGCAACTTGTGAGATATGATTGCAAACTTCACTCGATAAGATATAAATCATATTTGACAAAAAACATGAAATATCCTCTATATATAGCATTACTTTTTAATTCTAATTTGGCTTAATAAGATGTTTTTCAAATCCCAATTTTTTATAAAACGATGTTAAAATTCCCAAATGCAAAGTCATGAGTGTCAAGTCAAATTTTAGAAATAAAACCCTGATAGATCTCTATTAAGTCCCCCCACCCCACTCCCCATCCTAACAAGTACCCATGACCCATGATTGGTATGTCAGTAGCCATGGTACCTGTACATCTATATTTGCTGTCCTGTCTATGGGGAAATATAAAAGCAAATTCCGTGCTGCAAATTAATAGTAACCTAGTAGTGTTGTTGTTCTTGCTAACTATAGATCGTGTTGAAAAAACAATATGATAGATACCAAATATTTATAGTTAAAAATGTACTGAGGTATCATTAAGCTTGTTTTCTGTTCCTTTCTCAGCGTCTTAACTTGATCAAGCACTATACACAATATGTCTGTACTGTAGCCATGGGCTCCTCTAAAACGATTCATCGGATAGTTCAGTGTAATAGTTACATATATATACTAACATGTATGATAAAAGAAATATTGACGCTCTTGGCAACAGATGTTACACGTGTCTAGGAATGTTGGAGCTCTTGCCATGTTGTTTGGATTATAAACAGCATGACCACACTTTACTGTTTGTCAGAAAAAATAAATCTGTGATCGTAATGCTAGTGTGAGCTGCATGCTAAGAGAAATAAATCTTGGTGGTTTACTGTTATGCATCTACATATATCCATGCATATATGTGTAGCACTTACATGTAGAATGTACCTGTGTATTCATGTATACACTCTGCACAATACTTTAATGATTTCCCTAACACTTTTGGGGCATTTTCACCATTTTTGGGGCACATGTTTTTCATTAAAAATACACAAAAATTAATTGAAATAAACATTAATGTAATTTATGTGTTTGCTTTAATAAATGAATGGCAAAAGATATAAAAGGCATATTTTATTAATTAATAATACCTTTTTGAGTGTTTTATAAAGGTAATTTTAGAATTAATTATTGAAAAAGGCTTCTTTAATCTCAGGGCAGCATGGTACTGATTAAGGCAAGATGGTGTTATACTATTGAGGCATGGTGCTGCACCATGCTAAAACAAGCTGGGGAAAACGATATACTTACACTAATATGTCTATTATATCGACAGAATGTTCTGCATTTTTTGGTTCATTACTTTGTACATATACTTATTACTTTGTACTACATGACAAAAGACATTTTAATGAAGAATGCGTGCATGTACATTTGTGTATTCCGTGAAGGTGTGAAAAGCCTTATTGTAACAAGAGTTAACTATTTAACATTGCCTTGGAGGAGATCTGCGATCAGTGATAAATATCTACTGTGTGAGATACATGTAACTGTTAGTACTGAAAAATAAAGCCTTATTGTAACAAGAGTTAACTATTTAACATTGCCTTGGAGGAGATCTCCGATCAGTGATAAATATCTACTGTGTGAGATACATGTAACTGTTAGTACTGACAAATAAAGCTTGAAGCGCAAGTACACTTTTTATGATCCAATTTATATTATGATGAACCTTTTGTTTTTGCCTCAGGCTATTTCTACATGTAGGTAACTAGATCATAAATTAATTTGATATAGGAGGTTTATAAAGTACAGTTAAACTTGTTAAATAGCCTTATGTGTAGGTCTGCATGCACTGCCATGACACTATATAGGTACATTCATTGTTTATACATGTTTATACATGAAGCATAAAATTAATATTGTAAATAATAATATGGATTAATAAAAAAAAATGCAGTTTGAGGACACAAGAAAGCCTTTGTTATAAATATTGCTTATTGGTCCAATCGAAGGGAATTATAGCTTTCATCTCCATCCTTCAGTCTGTCTGTCTGTCACTCGTATAGTTTTCTGGATGTTTTTTTTTTAGAATGCCGTGAGATATTGAGCTGACATTTTGTGTATAGCTTCATCATGTACTGTTACAAATCAAGTTTGACTTTCATGGTGATTTATTCACTTTTCACAGTTATGGCCCTTGAATTTAGGAGATACGAAAATGTTTTGTGTCTGGTAAGGGACATGTATTGCTTTAGCAATACTCTCAGAAAGCTTGTTAGACAGAGCTAAATGTAACTATATATATGGTTAATATACTGGTGCTAATGTATTTGAAAACGTTTACCCTGTTTTGTTTACAGATAAGTGCAGCTGTTGACAGCACCGAATGAGTCTCCCACGGCCCTCGGGGCTCAAAGCCCCGTCAAAGATCGGGCGCCCCTCCGCCCTGCAAACCAGCAAGTCTGGCATTCCGACCCCAGGGAACAGCAGGCCCTCAAGTGAGTACACGGTTGTCGCGACGGTAAAGTAGTGAGTAGAGACTGTGACTGTAGTGAGTAGTCTTAGACTTGGTGAATTGTATATTCTGCATACATTGTACATATACCTTCGTATTTGTGCATTTACTTTTGTTTGACATGCAATAGCCAAAGTATTTTTCGTGCTGGGGTGTCATTAAATATTCATTCATTCATTCGTGTCTTGTACATTTGGGGGAAGGGGAAATGGAGAAATTGAGATGTTGGGTGTGTGTGTGATTCAACTGAAAGGAGATGGATCATCAGAATTGTTTGTCCCTGTTTAAAATTTTTTTTCTTTTTTTAATGATCGATACCACAAGAGTTACATTGATTTTTATATTATTGGCTATTAGATGTCAAAGATTTGGTATTTTGTTACTCAGTCATAAAGAAAATGTGCAACATTTTTCCATTAACAGCAGGGGATCTCCACTTTCTCACATATAAGACAGCATATATATACCATGGCATTTGACATAACCGTTGGGACGGGGGAAAACCCCAATCAGAATGTGTCAACTAGATGTTCTTGGTGTACCTACTAAATGTACTTGTATCTCTTTCTTCTTCGTCACATTTATTGACCCACCACTCGTATATCATGCTGTCCATGTCTTCAAAATTACATAAATTTGTAAATTTATGTAGATTTACAATTTTTTTTAAATAAATTTAATGACAGGAAGATTTGTTTTTGTTTACCTATTGGTTACTGTTAGGGTAGATATATTTAGAATAAGCTTGGTTTTAAAAAAGTGCTTGTTCTGATCCAACTCAGATAATGAATTTAACAGCTGGTATTCAGAAGAAAACCCCCAAGTAAAACATCTGCCACAAAAAGAATTGCCAAGCTGTGCTCCTGCTGATGGATGGTGATGTGCGTGTCTGTTACTTACTTTCCTCCTTGGATTGAGTCACCGTCTTAAATTGTGACCACATTTCTGTTCTGTTACTATGCATCTTTTAGGTTACTATGGTTACAGTCTACAACTGCACACTGTTTCAATATATTTTCAGACTGGGTTTTGTTGCTGCATTAATTTTAAAGAATACCTGTGAAAGAAAAAAAAAGAGTTAAAAAAAAAGAACAACTTTTTTTTTAACAAAATTGATTTTTTTAATGATCAATTTTAATTGATTTTTTTTGTCCATTATATGTACATATGCCAGATTGAAAAACAAATCTCATAATATGAATTCATGTACATGTATAAACATTTTATGTAATAAGACTAAATGTTTTGAGAATATAAAGAAAAATATGCCAGAATTACATGTTCATGTGTTTTTGTAAAATACACACACCAGGGCTAGCTCTGGGTGAGCAGAACATTTCTCTAAATTATCTTTTAAACTCCAAAAATTGTAGAAATCAACAGTTAGTTTTTAACAAAATGTCAATTATTAAGTTAAAATTATTTCGCCAAATTAAAATAAAATTTGCCAACTGCTTTCAAAATTGGTGCATTTGGTGAGTGCCAGAGCTAGCCCTGTGTTTAAAAAGTAATGTAAATTACCGGGTAACATTTGGCGAATTCTAAAGTAACAGTTAAAACCAATTATTTTGTTTCCAGTCTTGTCACATTATGACTGTTCATGCACATTCATCTATCTTGCGCATATGTTTGGCAAATTCTAAATTAACTTCATATAGTAGTGGATATATAGGGAATAACTGGATACTGTCTTAAGATATTGGCTTTATCCTGCGAAGGTTAGAAAGGTGAATGCAGCGAGGCTCTGCCGAGCTGCATTTGCCATTCGACCTGAGCAGGATAAAGCCGATTTCTTAAGACAGTAACTAGTTATTTCTTTTATCCTACAATCCTACCAGAATATTGGAAACATCATTATTTATTCCAGTTTGTAACGCAAATAGAGTATGGTCAACCTAGCAAGGCTTTTGTCGTATGACATCATACAAGATACATGTAGGCTTATTATTTATAAAATGCTAACTACATTCTGTCATGTTAAAAAAGCCTTTCTAAACTCTAATTCATAAATAAATATACAATTTTGTATTGTAAACACAAACCTAAAAGTTATTTGTATTTACTGTACTTCAACAAATGATTTAAAGAGTATGTTTATTGAAAATCTACTCTGAAATACTCTAGTCGAATCGGGCTTATGTCAAGTGAACTATATTTTTGGTCAGTGACTGAAAATATAGAGATTTATCTAGTCATCATATCTTGCCAAAGTATACACTGATTGCTAGATAAAATGTTTTGTATAACTACATGAAAATGCACTTAATAAAAATATTTTTTGTGTGATTTAATTATTTTTTTAAAAATATAAATGTATTTTATAAGCACAATGTCATGATAGTGTTGTGTCTGTACCTGTAATTTGATCCAGTACCGAGTCATGCTTTAAATAGGAGGAAGTTAGCTCTGTGTGGTCCACATGAGTTTTTAGTTTGAGAGGAGAACTTGATATCTCAGCATGAGTGGGTTATTTTCAGGAGCTGTAGTTCACATTGTTTTTCCTGTTACTAAATTAGAACATTTCTCACTGCTAACATGTTTGTTCTTCGGAGTTCATAAAGTGTGCCTGTGTGTAGTGTTTCTCTGTCATTAAAATGCAGTGAACTCCATTGAAAACGCACCACATAAATTTCAGTTGTTATGTGTCACGTATGTGAAGTTGTTATAAAACATACAATAACTCTAACCCTTGTATTCAAATTTGGGTTATTTATTGCCTGCCAGAATACAGTCAATTGTAGAAAATGTGTTAAATGTCTTAATATTTTTTCTTGTATCCTGTATAACTACAAATCTGATTGGTGCGTTTTCAATGAACTTCCGTATACACCAGGCTCAGCTGCCAGGTATACATACATGTACATGTAAATGTTGTGATCTTTCTGTATTTCCAATCTTTAACTTAACTCATGTTAATACTTAACACTGAACAGTTATTGGTAATCTAAAAAATCATAAATATTGACTACATGAATAGATACATCATATATATTTATGGATTTATGTCTTTGTGTTGAAATCGATTTAGTTTTTTCCACATACCAAGGCAGAACTTGTTTTATCATCAGGCTTGATTTATGATTTTGTATGTAAATGCAACACACTGGGGGATGAGGGAAATAAATGGCTTTGACCCACCACTTGCCAGTAGGTCATGTCTAAAACAAATTTGTATAGATCTACAAAGCACTGATACCAATTGGACATTATAACTGCTGGAGACCGGCCTCGGTGGCATAGTGGTTAGGCCATCGGTCTACAGGCTGGTAGGTACTGAGTTCAGATCCCAGTTGAGACATGAGATTTTTAATCCAGATACCGCTCTGCAAGGCTCAAGGGGTAGGTGTAAACCACTTGCACCGACCAGTGATCCATAACTGGTTCAACAAAGGCCATGGTTTGTGCTATCCAGCCTGTGGGAAGCACAAATAAAAGATCCCTTGCTGCTAATCGGAAAGAGTAGCCCATGTAGTGGTGACAGGGGGTTTCCTCTCAAAATCTGTGTGGTCCTTAACCATATCTCTGATGCTATATAACCGTAAATAAAATGTGTTGAGTGCATTGTTAAATAAAACCTTTCTTTTCTTTTATAAATGCTGGCAGCCACGTGTGTGTGTGTGTGTGTCTGTGTGTGTCTGTGTGTGTGTGTGTGTGTATGTGTGTGAGAGAGAGAGAGAGAGTGTGAGTAGATATACATACATGTATATATGTGAATGTCTGCAAGCATTTAGTTTATGTAAATTTTTTAGTTCAGCGACGAAATGTATGTGTATATGCAGCAGATTGAATATTAATGTGTGGTGTTTATGGCTATACAAATAATAGTACTGTGATATTGGTTCAGGTTTATGTCTAATAAGAAACGTATGCCTTGATGTCATGAATGAAATATCATATCTTTACATGTAGCAGGATTTAAGCTGAACCCCAAAACGTATTAGCAATTTCGTGAACTTGGTAAGAAAATCTGCAGCCAAATTCAAGACTTTGTATAATTTAGCAAAACAGCAAAAGTACATATACGAACGACCAAATATGTTTTTGGCGAATTAGTAATATTTTTGCCAAATTTGACATCAACTTACATTTGATGATTTGGTGAATAACTGGTTAAACCCTGACATAGTAACTCCAGTATTTGTATTCCACAGTTTGTGAATAAATATTTTAACAGCTTTGTTTTCTCCCTTTCTCATGTTTGTCTCAGCAGTTTGTTTTCTTCTTTTCTCAATTATGTACACAATGAATGTTGTAAGGAGAGTTGTTCACAGACAGTTTTTTTTTTATTTAAAAGTTACAAATGACTAAAAATAAATTATTTGTCAAAAAATAATTTAATGTTGTCTGTTTATATAGTAGTATTTTAGTTACATGTAGCTAAGAATAACTGAAACTGAAGTCGACACATTTTCAAATGCATGTATTTAAGAATATTTTTAACAATATTTGTCTTGTTTAAACAAATTTAAATAAAATAAATGATTCCTTAAAAATATATATTTTAATTTGTAAAAATTAAACAATATGAATGAATATGTGGTGATTTTGAAACACAATTCATAGTCTTTAACATTCATAATTGGGGGTGGATGGGAGGTTGTGAAACCTCATAATATCATTTTTATCTTATCTTAAAACATAACTGTATTTCTTCGTTTTACTACATGTAAACAACAATTAAAAAATGTCTTCAACTGACAAAATGGGTAATCAGTTTATTTAACTACATGTAAAGCTGATAGATTTCTCTAGGAGTGTAGTGCATGTGTGTTTTGCTTTGTGTGAAGAGTTGCTTCCCTTGCCTCATGACTGCATGTATGTGCTGTTTGTTTAGGTGCATTAGGCAAAACTAGCAGAGCTGATGCAATTACGACTGGCCAGGCTGACCGGTATGCTGCCGAACACTCTATTCCTCATGTACATTTACGAGGTAAACAATACTGCAGGGAATCAGGGGTAGAAACTAAACGTTCCCCACCCCACCTTGTCCCATACTAGTAGAAAGCTCTGGGGACAAGTACAGTGTAATTTCATTTCATGATTTTTAAGTTTTAGCAGTTATGTAATTCATATGATTAAAAACAAAAGTCTTAAGTTTTGTCTTCACAGGATAGGACACAAATGTTAAATATGCCAGTTACATGATTCCAACCTATAAGAGGGAGGGAGGGGGGTGGGTTAATGATTTTCCTTCGAGTATACTAACTTTTCTAAACTGTTAGTCCCCCAAGCTAGTGGAAATATTTCTTAGTTTCTACCCCAGATTTACTAAATAACCATTGCAGGTGATTTGATTTTGATAAAAAGTATTTAAAAAAAAGACAGAAAATAAAAGTTATAAAAACTGAGACAATTAATAAACATTGCAGGTAATTTGGTTTTATTTTTGGAGGTAAAAGATTTATATGGTACATGTTTACTACAGATCACAATAAACATTTCAGGCAATTTAAAATGAGTTCTTTGGCTGCTGTTAATAGTTTCTGATGTAAATTTCTGTTTTGTAGATTTTAGAAAGCAATAATTTTCTTTGATTTTACTCATGTGACTAATATCTGACTTTGTTTCTTCTGCATGCTGTTTGAAGCCTTCATGATCTGATTAATACATCTTGTAATGATATTAAATCTGTGGTTTAGGATACATAAGTGATGCTCCTTAATAACCTTTCAGATTTGCTTACTGTCTCCACCCACTGCTGACCCCCAGCCCACAATAGCACTTTGATGTATTTGTGTCAACATATACATGTGATAGGAAATATTTTGTTTTCCAAATTTTCATTAGCAACAGTTATTAATTGATTGAAAATTGTTTACCAGCTATTATTTATTTTTAAAACTGTGTAGCAATCTCTCAAACTTACCTAGTGAAACATTATTCAGTATTGAACATTTCGTTCCCTGTATGATGACAAACATTCCACCTTAATTAGAAAAAGTAAATATTTCTTTCTTATTTTGTTACCTTATTTATTTCCCAGTATCACAGATAGCCAATCTGTATTTGAAATTGTCAAATGGAATATGACATGATTATCTACAAAGAAAATTATATTTACTATTTCAATGGCTGTCTTGTTTGTAAGTCTTTCATGTTAATAAAAGATATTAATTATGTGCATGTAGTAATTATTAATCTTTTAAGGTACATGCATTTAAACAACAGGCTTACATATAGTACATGTATCTATAGCCATTGATTAATTGCCAGTGTAATCACATGCACACAGATATTTAACCTGGACTACCACCCCTCAAAACTAGACCCTCAGTAAACCAGAATTCCCACAAAACTGGATGTTTTTCATAGTTCATTTTTAAATATCAGTACAGAACAGAACCTCTCTAAACTGGATACTCCTTAAAACCACACTTTTTATGTGGTCCCTTTGTTGTTCAGTTTAGGGAGATTTCACTGTGGTATGTGTATGCGTTGGATGTAGTAATTCATTTAACCCTCTACACACTGTGTAGATTATTTAACACAAAACAGTGTCCATTGTAGAAATTTGTGTTAAAATGTTACGTATGACTGGACTATGACTGCTTAATTACGCTAATTTTGTAATGGTTCTAATTTGTTTTGTACCTTTAGGTCCTGAACCACTTGGAACAGATGACTACAAGATTGGAGACCGGGTATGGGTGGGGGGCACCAAACCAGGTGTTATTGCCTTCATTGGAGAGACTCAGTTTGCTCCGGGGGAGTGGGCTGGTGTCGCCCTCGACGAACCTGTGGGTAAGAACGATGGCGGTGTGGCCGGTATCCACTACTTTCAGTGTGAACCCAACAAGGGTGTGTTCTCCCGCCTGTCCAAACTGACTCGCTCTCCGGGCGTGATACCTCGTCCCGCACCCAAATCGGAGGATGCGTCTATGGGAGACAGCCTCAACTCGTCAGTAACAACCAACCTCAGTCCCATGAGTGCCTCCAACGGAACCTCGAAGACGAACACGCCCACAGCCAACAGGTCTCAGACTCCGAAGCTCGGACTGGCCGGGACCAGGTCCAAGTCCACGTCTGCTTCCAGTCTGGTGAAGGAGTCTCTTTCACCTGCCACTCTCCAGAAGGGAGGACTGCCCAGCAAGTACAGCCTCAAGGTTGGGGACAGAGTCTTGGTGAGCGGGACAAAGCCCGGGGTGTTGAGGTTCATTGGACCAGCAGACTTTGCCAAGGGCGACTGGGCAGGGGTGGAACTTGATGATGCTCAGGGAAAGAACGATGGGGCTGTGGCAGGAAAGAGGTACGGATCTGTTTACTATTCTTTGTGAATTCATATACGTTTTTACTGCATTCCTTATTTAGGATTCTAGACTGAAAATAAATTGTTGTAGTCCTCTATAGCATCAGAACCTAGTGGTAGGAAGTAATATATTTTAGAATTATTTTTTAATAATGTAGGTAACATGGTGTTTTGTCTGGTTTCAATTTATGTGATTTCAAATACTTTAATGAACAGTGTTCAGCATTATTTGTTTACTGTTTGTTTTGGCCAAGTTACAAGTAATGGAAAATGTGTGCTGTTAAACTAATTAAGAATTTTACTTTGACCTCAGAATTGTTTTGAACTTTTAAACTTCATATTGCATGCACAAGCACAGGTCCAAATTCTTCTTACTAAATTGGTGGCCATTTCTCATTACAATTAGCTGTTCTGTTATTCAGGTACTTTGAGTGTCCAGCACACTACGGCCTCTTTGCTCCTCTCCACAAAGTGACCCGACTGGCGGGTACAGCACCCAGCTCACAGGTGCGTAACCTGGGCAACACGAGCCTGCGGATGTCGCGAGAGCGGTCGGGGAGCCAGGACTCTATCAGCTCTATGAGTTCGACGGCGTCCACGGCTTCGCGGAGCCGGGTAAGATTGGGCATCACGTCCCTGTCGAACCAGGTACATGCAGTCTTACTGATGCTACGTAGTCACGTGTGTCAGCATTGTGACGACAAAACACAGTTCGCCAGGTTTCACCGAGACATAGTCACCGGTGATATCATGGGTTGTGTGCATGATGGTTGACACAGTTTTATAATTATAACCGTTTAATACTCATATAAGTTGGATTTGGCGGATTGTATTATTTTATATTTTATTTTGTTTTTGAAACGAGTTCTTTGTGTTATTATTTTTATATATTTTTTGAAAAGAGTGCTATGTGTAAGTTCGTTTTGTTTTGTTTTATATACTTCTGTTTTTGTTGTAACATTATAACAGATTATTTGCATGATAAATACATTTGTTTTTAAAAGATCCAGTTTCATTGTTTAAGCATTTTAAAATAATAAACTGGTTAATATAAAGTTATGGGACAGGTGAAATATTTTTTTAATTCGTTTGTTTTCCTTGTCTTTGTTTCTATATGAATCTTAATGTGGTAAAAAAATTCAGTTAATTTAAAAAAAATTAAATCTGTTTTAAAATATTAGCTGAGTTCCAATGATTAATTTGACAATCTTTTTTTTTCTGAAATAACAATTTATAGTGATTTGCTATTAAAAAAAACCCTGCAAATAGTAATTCCATTATATTATTCCCCCAAATTAATCTGCTTTTTATATATACATGTAGTTATAGTGTCAATATTCTCTGTGCAGTAAACTTCACATGTCGTGCAGTTAATTAGTCTATAGAGACATACATGCACATTAATTCAGGGTGGTCATTATCTTTGAATATCTGAGGCTGCTTGAGAAACTCAGATGGCTATGTTTACTAAATGTGATATGTTTACAAATGTATGTATGAAAGATAGGGGCCGGTAGTGGCAGTAATAGCCACCACAAATCACCACCTGCCACCTACTAACGAAAACACTGCTTTAGTACATCATTCTTGTTGGTATTTTGTTTAAACCCCAAAAACTACTGTAAAAATGTTTTTATTTAGAAAACAAAAGTGTCCTCATCTCAAAAATGTGTAGTTTTGCCATTGAGGAAAGCTGTTTATTTTCCAGTAAGTTAACTAAAACATTTTGTGTATCACTTCTGTATCACGAATTGTGTTTTGGAAAGTTGTTCTCAAAAATAATAATAATATACGTGTTTGTACTTTCATAATTCTTCTAACAAACATACTGTGATGTATTGTTACACCAAGTTACAAGTGCAGTGAAGAAAATACAATTAATTTAAGGGCAGAGGTGGCCTTTTAACAGAGGTGGACGTTAGAGTTGGTTTGACTGTATACAGTGTCAAGTTTCTGGCAAAATGTTTATAAAAGACGCGCTAATAAAAAACCCCAAGAAGGGTGATTTATATAGTAGTATCTGGGTTTTTTTCAGAGCTCATTAAAGGGGAGCTATCACTGGTTCCCCGTCACTCCCCTGAGACTAAGTTTTAGGAGAGGGAATTTTAGCTCCCTTAGCATGTGAATTAAAAAATAAAGTAGTAAAAAAAGTTCAAATATCATTGCTCAATATGGTAATCTTTTAATATAATCTAACTTACGGGAGCAATTAATTACTCCCCTCACTTGTTTTCCAGTTCCGGTCTGGTTGAGTGTAATACTTTGTCATTATTATGTTTACTGTATCTACCAGACGTCATGTGCTGAGAAGTCTTCCTTACTTGTAGTCTGCAGCATGTGAAGTCTACTGCATATATTATTGTGTTGGCCTTTTTATTTTCTTATGTCTAAGCCTAGTTTATATCCTCTTTTTTAATCATTACTTACATTAATTTGTAAAACTTTATTTTCTATCTGTTATTAACATTTTATTACACAACATATTTAGTTTTCTCCTCAACGTTTTATAATTTTTACTAAATATACGCCTGTTATTTGGAGTATTTGCATATTTGTTTTTAGTTTGCTGATATTATCATTTGTATTGCTTGTAGATACTAGTATCTGTAATGGCAGTATTATTTATATATTTGTAACCTGTGGGTATCTGTCGGTGAAACCTGGCTAATATGTGTGTTGATATTGTAATGTCAAGTGTTAAATTGATCAGAGTGGCAGGGGTGTTTTAGAGCTTCCGGACATTTTGTTCGACTAAAGTCACTCTGTAGTGTTTCCGCATTGGTAAGCTGCATGCAACATTCACCAGCACCGATAAACCCATCACTTTCACACATTGTCTGTCAGGGTTGTTGATATTCACTGAGATTTATAAATGGTTTTGTCCATTTTTATATTTAATGTAAAATAAAACAGTTTCTGTCAACTTTTTATACATCGTTAAGGATCAGATGGATTTTTGTTTTCAGCCCATGCATTGTGGTACATAAACATCAAATGCAATATATTGTGGGATAACAGTGTGATATAGCATATTATAATTACATATTTAGGTCACCATGACCTACTTAACACATTGTTGATCATAAAAGGAACAAATTATTTATAGGTGATGTACCATTTGTTGTCGGTTGCCATTGCTATATGTACCATTTTGAAATTTGATTCTTGATAATAAAATAAATATAGGAAATTAAAAAAAATAAGTATATCTTGACAAGTTTAAGTCCCTTGGGTTACAGTAGACACTTTTACAAAAGACTGGCTCTGACTCATTTTGTGAAAGTAAGGAATTCAAGTAACATCTGTGACAGACAGTGTGAAACTGAATCCAGTGTCTGCAGACAGAATTCATATCATTCATCAAACCTCTGTGTCATTGTGTTTTTATCTCGCCTGGGATCGAACTTGCAGCATGTTAAATAAAAACCCATGCAATTGTTCTGTTCCCGAGAAACTGTTTATCCTAGCTCACCCAAACTTAATGCTTTTACCATGGATAAAGGAAATTACTAATCACTTGAATATGTATAGGTAGTCAGCACATAAATGATAGGCATGACATCTTGTTTTATTCTTACATTATGTGGTTTGTTTAAAGTTGCAGATAAAATGTCTAGGGTACATACTAAACTGCTCTATACTTGTGTAAAAAGTTTCTCCATCTGTAGTGCCATAAGGTCAGAGATCAGGTGAAATATTCAGAAAAGAATGTAAATTGTTCTCATACAAATGTGGTCTGCATAAATTCAGTGGATACAATTAACATTTATTGTGACACTTATCAATATATCAAACACTGATAATATACATTAACATTAATATTGTTACTTGTGGCACACATTTAAGATTATTTTAATACAAGAAAAAAAATCCCCCAAAAGGGGAGTATGCTGTACATGGTCATACCTCCAGTGGCTAGAGAGATCAAAATAACTGTTAAGTCCATTTCATCCTTCATTTATGTGTATCTGTACTGTATTATGTTATGAAAGTGATACTATTTTATCATTTAAAAAAAATATTGAAATGGTTACAAAACCTCTCTATAATATTACTAATACTAATTATATGTTTTTATATTAAACTGTCAATCATTGGCATTGAAAATTAACTTGATAATACATATTTGATATCATTAACGTCTTGAAAAGTAAACAGGCACTGGCACATTCTAAACTGGAGGTACAGTATATGCAGTACTAGTCAAGAGAAATAACTCTTAAACGTCTTGTAATATAATGAACTAGATTTGCATACCTTTAAATTGTAGTGTTCAGTTTTCTTTCAATATGTGTTACATTATACAATGTCTCACATTTAATTGGCTTGTTTACCGTATGCATATATTAATTAGTGTGTTCAAGTAAGTAGTAGAGAAAGAAAAAGGAGTTTGATTTAACTTCAAAATGTCTCCCAACTTTCTGCTGTCTGTGTCTGTGCTGCCATGCATGATTTGTGTTGTGTTGTTATTTTCATCAACTGTTTGCATAAACTTGATATTGTGCTGTGTCGGTAAGTGCTGTTATTGTAATATGACAAGACCTTCATTTAAGATGTTATACGTATACATGTATATTACTATAGACACCTTGTATACATTTATGATGTTGTATATATGTTACTATAGATACTTTGTATACATGTATGTAGGTAAACCCCAACATAATTATGTACAAAATCAGTCCATTTACCAATAACCAGACTTGTGTGAATGATATCTAACGTGTAGGGGAAGGTGGGTGTAACGTACAGTTTTGTCCTCATCTTGGGGACATAGCCCCCTGCCTCTTACTGGCTTGACAACACAACCAAGATAACTCACGACTAAGCAGTTTTACTTTATGAAAATCAACATGTGAACTGCATGAGATAAGCACTAGAGCTTGAATGAAACTGTTATATAAATTGTCTTGCTGTACTTGTATGGTTTTCTGCACCCGGCACTTGCTAAACACCTGTCTGTCCTGTCTAGGATCTCTCTCTGAGGCTGTTCACAATATCGCTGTACAATGTAGACACCTGTCTGTCCTGTCTAAGATCTCTGTCTGGGGCTGTTCACGTCTGTCCTGTCTAAGATCTCTGTCTGGGGCTGTTCACAATATCGCTGTACAATGTAGATTAACCAAGACTTCGACTCCACAGTTGTCTTTATCCATTTATTTCCAAAGCACCCAAGCAGTTTTTACCTGTAAATATATATGCATTAGGAGTGAAGTAATGGTATGCATGTAGTTTAAAAACAGTATTTTTGAAATGTACCAAACCCTACATATATATATATATACACAATGATATAAGCCCAACATTTTAATTACATACAGCATTATAACTGTAAATGATGAAATATTAGCAACTGAGAATTTAACAATCCCAAGTTCGAACACTGGCCATTGTAACTGAGCAGTGTTGCTG
Organism: Gigantopelta aegis; assembly: GCF_016097555.1. NCBI lineage: Eukaryota > Metazoa > Mollusca > Gastropoda > Neomphalida > Peltospiridae > Gigantopelta > Gigantopelta aegis. The sequence goes on along the minus strand of NC_054701.1, from coordinate 10,307,065 downwards.
GCCATCTGGGTTAAGGATGCTTCAGGGGTTCAATATTTTGAAAACAATTCATTTGCTGCAGGACAAATGCTAGTCACCTATCTACCTGTCCCACCTTTTCAGTCTCATTATAAAAGGTAATAATAAGCAGATTAATGGTAGTTAGCACATTTTACTGTAGAAGAAAGATGAAATTAAAATCGGCAGTACATGTCCATGTTGGTATATGACTTTCCATTGGACATACCATGCAGTCAACATATTACACGTTCTAGATTGAAATTCCACTTGGCACATGCATTGAGCAGTGACAGTTTTGAACTGCTGTACTGGGTTCAAATGAACCTAGAATGTTGGTATGTTTTGTGCAATGACACCACCAGAGCATACTAATTAATTAATCATCTGCTAAATTGGATATCAAACATTTGGTAATTCTGACATAGAGTTTTCACAGGAACAAATCTTTTATATGCACTTTGTCATAGACAGGGCAGCACATACCAAGGCCTTTGATATACCAGTCATTGGTCACTGGTTGGGGTGGTGAAATCCCCAACCCAGATTGAGTACACCACTTGGTGTGTAAGAGAAAAGCCATTGCACCGACTTATCTCTCACTAACCACTAACCATGTATGATTCACATAAAACATCATTTGCTAATATTTCGTGATTTAGAGTTTGTATATATTAGCTTTTTTATATGCTAACTCCCTTTGACTACTTTCTTCACTAACACGCAGGCTTCGAAAACTGGTCCGAGAACGGTAACACATAACTTGAATGCCACAGCTTCAGCAATACAGGTGAGTGGGCATTAACTCTGTGTAACCTGAAGGTACGTAACACGATCGTTAAGGTAAATCTTTTGTCCAGTTGGGCATGCGTTTGTTAATTCAATTGATGTAGAGATGATGTTTTTTGGTGGAGGTGTGCTGGAGGTAATTAAATGATGTTCGAACTCATCCATGTTTACCGGTGGCTAAAGCATGCAGAGTGTAGTTTTCAAACTTCAGCTGTTCTGTAGCAATCTTCAAGGTGAGCATTTTTTAATACCTCTTGTTTTGTGTGGTGTAATTTTTAAAGTGTAATTTGTTTGTAATGCCAGCTGTGTGCCATAATAAAAAGAGTTGTTTCTGATTTTACACCCATTGTCCTGTATGTTGGTGATACAGTAGGTACATGTATATATTGAGGTAATACTATTAGTCTAGTGTCCCTGCACTAGACTACATGTGGTGTTAATGAGTTATTTTGTGTAACGAGTTAGTGTTTTGGTAAGAAGTTCACTGTATTTAACTGGTACTCTAATAACAAGTTAATGTCCTAATAATAAGCTAATGTCTTGATAACAAGTTAATGTCCTAGTAATAAGCTAATGTCTTGGTAATAAGCTATCCGATAAAGCTCTAGAATTAAGCTGTTATGATAATATGCCAATAGCTAATGTCCTAGTAATAAGCTAATGTTGTGGTAATAAGCTACCCGATAAAGTCCTAAAATTAAGCACCCCTGTTAATATGCCAATAGCTAATGTCCTAGTAATAAGCTCATGTCTTGTTCACAAGCTGATCATCTGATAAGCATTGTTTTGGTAATAAACTACATGTACTGTCATGGTAATAAGCAATGTCCTGCTAATTAGCTAATAGCCTAGTAATAAGCCAATGTGTAGTGATAAGCTAATGTCCTAGTAATAAGCCAATGTGTAGTGATAAGCTAATGTCCTGTTCAAAAGATGATGTTCTTGTAATATGCTACGGTCCTAGTAATGAGCTAATGCCCTATTAATAAGTTAAGGTCCTAGTAATGAGCTAATGCCCTATTAATGAGTTAAGGTACTGGTAATGAGCTAATGTCCTGATAACAAGCTGATGATCTGGTACTAAGCTGTGTTGACAGGTAAGTTACGAGTGTCACTGCATGTACAATACAGATCCTACCTTCTACAGGTGGTATGGTAAATACTTTAATAAGCACTGGCGTGGTGTCCTTCTTGATGCTTTTCTCTGTCATTTTAAATTTTATTTTGCACACTTACTGATTGTTCTTTTGAATAGGAATAACACATAGATTTTAACTTTTTTTTTTAGCACATGCAGTACACTTACACTGAAATCATATGTATATAGATTTTTCATTTCTTTAAGCTGAGATCCAATAAAATTAAAGTTTTATTTTATTAATTTAAAGTTAATTTATATGGGATTGTATTGAAGTAAGTGATACTGATGCATAACACATATTTTCGCTATTCTCTATGCTTTTTAAAAATAATATTCAGATCTATCAAATATGTTCTCCATGCTTTGTGTAATGCTGTGTGGTGTACTAATTGAGATGTGGTGAGCTGAGACTGCAATGTGTGACTCTCCACAGAAAGCCCTCAAGGAAAAGGAGGAACACATAGAACAGCTGCTGCAGGAGCGGGACCTCGAGCGGGCAGACGTCGCCAGGGCAGCAGCAATGGTGGACGAGGTGACTATCCTCATACAACAAAACAAAGGGTTTTCCAAATAACAAAAAAAAACAACTATATTTTTGTGTGCAATTTAGAAAACAATTGTAGTAAATCCCATAGTATGAAAAAAGGCTGTGGGAAGGACTAAAATACAGTCTGCAATAGTACAAGTTTCATTTAATGCTGGTAACAGAAAGTAACTTCATATATATCTATATTTATAAAAAATTAAATAAGTAATCATTAAAAAAAATCAATAAGCAGGTTTTGGTGGTAGTAGTTTTATTAAAAGTAATTACTGAAAGTAACTCCATATTTCAAAAACAAAAGAAGAGAAAATGTAAAAAAAATTGTGATGTGTTTAACTTTAATATGTAATACTGATTCCAAAAAGTAAATATTGCCTACAAAGTACCCCTCAATTGGTAAAAACCAAAAAACCCAGTGCATTAATCTAATGATATCGCTATATACGTAATTTAGATTAGAATGGACTCTCTACTGACTACAAGAACCACCTAGATATTTAGCAGTATATTAATATCTGCATGTGTGTGTTTGGCAGAGCTGTGTGAAGCATGTAACTGATGTAGCTGCTATGATTGAAGTGCTTTGTCAAGGTGACGGTCTTTTTTTGCAAACATCTCTCAAACATATTAATACCTACAATGTCGGACGTCGTCGTTCAGGGGAAGCTACCACTTCCCTGAGTCTACTTAAAGGAGCAGGGCTTCTAGATTATGGTAGCCCCACTCCCATGGCTAGTGATATTCAATGTTGAGCTAGTAAATACAGGGCTTCTAGATTATGGTAGCCCCACTCCCATGGCTAGTGATATTCAATGTTGAGCTAATAAATACAGGGCTTCTAGATTATGGTAGCCCCACTCCCATGGCTAGTGATATTCAATGTTGGGCTAGTAAATAACTACTATTGCCATGCCTGACGGCTAGTGAATTTTTTTTGTCAAATGTTGCAGTTACGTCTATTTTGTAAATATGAATATCTACCCCCACCCCAACCTCCCAATGTTTGTGTTTTTAAGCTCTATCTCCCTCTTTAAGTGACATCTGATTATTACTGTTATTTAGTCAAATTGTATTAACTTAAAGTAAAGTAGGTCTAGTGAAATTTAATTGTGGCTAGTAAATTTTTTAAATCACTGATCCCATGACTTGAATTTTATAAAAATTCTAGAAACTCCGAGGAGAGTAATTTTTAGCTCAATGTGGTAATATCTTAAATGGCTCCCCAAACATTAAGCTAGGGGAATGGTTAATGACTCCTCTCAATTTGTTTTTCATGTCGAGGTCTGCAGTATGTTGTGCCACAACTGTCGTGTCACTTAATAAATCCTGACAGTTTAAGAAACTTGAGAACATAGTATCAGATTATTCTTTTATGGTGAAATTCTTTATTTTCACAAGGTTTTCGTGTATATTGTGGTCAAAAGTAGTTCTGAAGTTAAAAATCAATGAAATGTAGTCAAAATAAAAATATAGGGATAATTCTGTTATCCTTTAGATGGGGTAACAGCTATTGACGGAGAGTAAGCCCCCAGAAAAGGCTGATGGGAAATGGTAGGTGTGTGGTATGGAATGCTACAAGAGAAACACATGTTGCAGTTGGAGAGACAAGGATGGATGTGGGGGGAACAAGAAGCTAAAAGATTAAGAGGAACCACCACATAGAGAGCAAATGAATTCACATAATGAATGAGAGAACGAAAGGAAAGGGGTCTGTCTAATAAAAACAGCAACAACAAAAAATGTTCATTTATGCAAAGCACAAAAAATATGCCCATCAAGGGAACCTTTTGTTTTTAAAATCTTGATTATCAATATTCTGGTCACATAAAAATTGATTAGCAACTACTGTTTAATGTTTTAAAATTTGGAGCGATCTCTGAACATGCATAGTGAATCGCGACACGATGCTGAACAAAATATTCCCTGCCCATAAAAGTAAAGTACTTCACAATACTCGCTTTCTGCAGTTCTGAAAGTTACAGACTCTTCTGTTTCGTATTCTGACTGTTAGTTTGTTCTTTGTGCAGGCGGAGAGCCAGCTGGCGATGGCGCGATCCGACAGTGAGCGGTACCGGACGGACACCGAGGAACAGCTGGTCCGGCTACAGCAGTACATCCATGACCTGGAGCGAGACAAGAAGGAGCTGGAGACGCAGCTCGAAGATCACAGAAGGTTTGTGCACGTTGAGTGCAGAAGCAGGGCTCACACTGACACACATCAGTTTAGCCAATTTTCGCATACGTAGAGTAGTTACTTGAATATGATTAAAATGTGATTAATTTAAGGAAACTTTTGTTAGGCAAAGACTAAATGTTGTACATAAATTAGCAATTGGCTAATTTGGCAATCCACAGGGTAAGTCCTGGAGAAGGAATTGCAGAAATAAAAACTTTGTGATGTAAAAATAAAAAGAGTGTTTTCCTGCTTTTAATTTTCACTGTAATTAATCACTTGGTGATATCAGCAATATTTTAGCACAACAGAAAATTGGCCAGATTGGCTTCTGAATAACTTTTTAATTTTTATTCTTGCTATGGTGTCATTAAACATTCATTAAAGGGAATATCTTGACTTCAGGGCTGTTGTTACGTGTTCTGGTTAATAGAGTCTTTGTGGTCACTAACATTATGATTCTTATGCAGTGCCTATTGGGATTATTTGTTGTCTTTTTGGTTATCCTGATGTTTATTGTATCTCTGACTTGGACGTCATTCAGTAATTTTATACATAGTAGAAAATAATATATTAAGGAAATGAAATGCAGTTTAAGCTGCTACAAACATTAGAAAAAGTTTGTTTTATTTAACGACGCCACTAGAGCACATTGATTTTTAATCTTATCATCGGCTATTGGACGTCAAACATATGGTCATTCTGACACTGTTTTTAGAGGAAACCCGCTGTCGCCACATAGGCTACTCTTCTTTACGACAGGCAGCAAGGGATCTTTTATTTGCGCTTCCCACAGGCAGGATAGCACAAACCATGGCCTTTGTTGAACCAGTTATGGATCACTGGTCGGTGCAAGTGGTTTACACCTACCCATTGAGCCTTGCGGAGCACTCACTCAGGGTTTGGAGTCGGTATCTGGATTAAAAATCCCATGCCTCGACTGGGATCCGAACCCAGTACCTACCAGCCTGTAGACCGATGGCCTGCCACGACGCCACCGAGGCCGGTTCAAACATTAGAAACACATTGAGTATACTAGAAATTAATATTTTAAACAAAACTTTTTAAATTTTTAAAATTTATTTGAATTTTGCTTGAAATGTTTTATATAGCAGCAACTGGATAATCCCTGTAATTTCTCTGGTTATAGTGCGTACCATCCTCCGACAAAAATATAAATAATTTTTGTTTGGTTTGACGCAAGAAGAATGATGTAAGAAAAAAAGTAAATGTGTTTTGGAAATGACAAAAAAACAAACATTTTGTGTGACGTTTAGAAAACAATTTGCTCAGAAGTAAATTCCAAAGTATCTTCATTCTTCTTCGTCGTACGCTCAGACGGACCCCAATGGCTCGAACAAAAGCTGCTGTATTCCGTAGGTTCTCCAAGGAGCCAAAGAGTTTCTCCTTCAGGAGTTCATCTGAAGGCCAGACTGCTTTTCTCTGGTTCTGGTAGGTGGGACAATGTTGCAGGAAATGTTCCACAGTCATGGATGCTGTACCCCATTGCAGGTTCCACTGTTTCCCACTCGGAATTTGGTATACATGTGGTAGTTGAGTCTATAGTGGCCTGTTCTCAGTCCCAATATCACCTGGTCTTCTCTTGAAAGTTGGTAGTAATTGTAATTCCATAGTATGAAAAAAGGTGTTCACTGTGGGAAGGACTATAGATTAGCATGTGAATAATGTTTAGGGTGTTATTTTCTTCCAGGAAGATTGAAGATCTTCAGTTCCAGGTTGAGGAGGAGGAGATGACTAAGGATGATTTGGAGGTTGGTATTTCACTCTGTCGTGTTAGACTCTGTGTTCATAACATGTGGTGCTTACATTTGCTTCGTTCAGTTTCCTTGTTGAGCTTTGCACCAGTCGGCTGTCTGGAGCAGCGGAACGAGACACAAGGCATGTTCAGGAGAATGAAGTGCTGGTAGTTGCTAGCTAGATGGGTTTTTGTGCCGAATGTTAAAAAACATGACAGAATGGAATAGAATACAATGGAAACCAGTCAAAATGGTCACAAGCACTTGCTCTCCTGAACATGCTATTAATGTTATCAAACAATTGCTTGTTATTTTTTTTGCACTGATTAATCAACAGTTTTTGAGTTTTAATTGTGTTAAACGAGTGACAAAATTCACATAGTGTACTTACTTGACTTTTTAATGATCTTCTCTTTGAACAGTCTTTACATATTCTAATGTCTCCTGCAATTAAAAGTGAAATGTTAGCCAGCTGATATTAATTTGAGATTCTAACTGACTAGCATTAAGTAATATGCTTCTTCTAACATAGGGAAACAGAGTGGTTTTGTTTCACCTGGTTCAGTTTGTGTAGAGAGGTGTTACTTTTCTGATGGCAATAAAACAAGCTTTTCCATTTAGCTCAACATTACAATTTTGCATTTAGCTACATTTCTCGCAAACTACGAGTTAAGATCAGTGAAACTTGGTTTTATAGTACATCTTTTATAAATTTAATTTTAAGATGTAATTGAAATAAACATTTATAGGTGCAGCTCATTATACTAATCCGATTAATTTTTATTGGATTCAAACTTTATATCTATAGTTAAGAGTTTAAATTTATTGTTGATAGATGAATTAAAGAGAATCAAGCATTTTATTTTTAAAATCTATAATTTTTTAATTTGGATTCAGACTTTATCTAGAGTTTAAAAATATTTTTTCGTAGATGAATTAAAGGGAATTAAGAATTTTAATTTAAAAATCTTATCATTTTTCAATTTGAATATTTTCCCATACTTGGGTCTGAAGTGTACAGGTTGAAGAATGTTATTTAGTTTTTTTTGCACTCCAGCAAATTGCCTTTTGTTTATTTGTGACCAATGACTTGTTTTGTTTTGTTTCAAGCATGAAACGGTGAGATCATCATGTGGTATGAAGCATGGCAATAAAGCAACAAATGATATATCGGGCTGGAACATTTCTCAGTTGTCTACTCTAATCTAAAACAAATTAATACATATTCAGTTGTTTGAAACAAATACGTTAAACAAAATATACTATCAAATAGTAATTATAATTTTTAAAAAAATACTTGAATAAACATTTATTTTGCTATTTTGTTATTTATATGTTGAATCTTAATTCGGTATTAAATATTAAAAAATTCTTGAATGTAATGACTGAGTAAAGGAGTCAGTACATTATTGTCCCTTGTTGGTCATACACATAGAAATAGCAAAGCTTAATGTAAAGGAAGTCAACTATCTTTGAGTTAAGCTAGTTTAAGATCAATGGCATTCACTTTTTGCACCCTTGTTTTGGCTTCGTACACAATAAATATAACATGTCTTAATGTAAAATCCATGTTTCTAAATAGTAAAAAAAATTAACCACAAGATTTTCTTCTCAATCAGGTGCAGTAGTAATGTTAAATTTTAGTTTTTTCAGTAGCAATATTGTATTGGAATTGTTCCTGCATTCTGAAAACAAAAATGTGATACACCGAATTTATTGTTTTTGTGAACATATAATGTCATTGAATTATTAACATCATTCAAATTCACAATTAACTATATTATTGCAATGCTTTGCCACATTAAAATAAAAACTGGTCTACTTACCTTGACTCCTGTGAAACTAGTTCCGAGAGCAGACAATGCAATTTACATGTCGGTATGTTTTATTTCTCATAATTTTAGACAAAATATTAAGTTAAGTTTTAAAAGATGAAGAAAAAAAGAGGAAAGTACCATTTGTAAAATATATTGTATAAAAAAATTACTGTTAGATATGTTACAATTATTGTGTCCGAAGTCAAAACAAGGGTGTGAAAAGTGACTGTCGTTGACAACCATAGAAGTCTTCACTCAAGGGGAAATGTTCCAGTCTTTAGGTGTTGGATTTATTGTTATTTTCACTTACTTAGACTGTAGATTATTCAGTATATTTTTGTATTCTATCATTTCATTTCATGATCATTTGTAAGCAGTAGACTTGAATTACAGTAAAAATGCTTGTGTTTATATGCTGTTCCACGCAACGCTTGTCTGCATATTGATAACACTCATACAGATAACATCATATTCATGGTGACATTCATTTAGTTTCGTCACATAATACTTCACATCACTGACGCTTCAGGCGATCTGCCTGTCCTCAAACGGCTAAACTGTCATGTATTTAACAACCTCTTTATATTTATTATCTTCAGACTCTTGATTTATAGAGAATAACTAGTTAATGATGTCGGATATCTGCTTTATCCTGGGCAGGTAAGAATGGAAAAGTTTGCGAGGCTCTGCCGAGTGGAATTTCTCACTCTGCCTCAACAGGATAAAGCAGATATCCGATGTCAGTAACTAGTTATTATCTTCAGACTCTTGATTTATAGAGAATAACTAGTTAATGATGTCGGATATCTGCTTTATCCTGGGCAGGTAAGAATAGAAAAGTTTGCGAGGCTCTGCCGAGTGGAATTTCTCACTCTGCCTCAACAGGATAAAGCAGATATCCGATGTCAGTAACTAGTTATTATCTTTATCCTGCAGACCATAAAAATTAAGGGGAAAAGCTATTATTTCTGTTATTTCAGCCACATTGTATGATGACCTAGAGGTCAAGTGAGCAGTTTTGTAATTAGCTATGCGTATGACATCATATGAGTGACGTCAAAAATCATAATCTGCTAGTATACGTTTATGACTTTACTTTAATCGGTCATCATAATCTGTCAATAGAAACAGTGGTTGCAAGATAAATTTTGGTTAATTCTATAATTCTTGAATAAGTAAATAATATAAGTTTTTGTTTCTGCTCTTGCTTTCAGAGATCTTGAGACTTGTCTAGTTTAAATTTCTTCTTGACTTTGTTCATTTGTGTTTGGTTTTCCTGTTCCATTCATTCTACGTATAGTTACTAATTGGTGGTACGCGGCTATTCTTGGCTGTTGTTGTTACCAAATTCTTTACCTATAGATTGGTCCTAGGGGAAAACCCCAGACAGATTGCCAGAGTATCTGCTGTTTAAAATTTGTCAATGTTTCATGAAATACAGTGTCCATTTTCAAAAGATTTGAAACCTATAACCACCTATTAGGAGCACTTATAATCTGTTTTGTTTTTATCAATTTTTTTCTGGCAGAAAGCCTGATTGTGTTCAACTTAGAACATTGGCTTTATAACCACCACCTTTTGCCCAGTGGTGATACTTTGAATGCAAAAGATCTGTGTTTTTATACTTCATTCTCTCGTTTATTCCAAAACATTTTCAGGAAAGTGTATTTTGTTTAATGACACCACTAGAGCACATTAATTAATTATCAGCTATTGGATGTCAAACATTTGATCATTCTAACAACATAGTTACATTTTTCCTAATGCAGCAAGTGATCTTTAAAATATTTTATATGCAAAGTTAATTTTTAGGAAATACAAATTTACCCTATGAATGTTCTTATTAATTTTTATTTTTTATTTTTTATTCAACACATGTTCTTGAAGATACAACTCCTTAATTTTCTATTCAGTTGTCTTTGTTGTGTTACCTTCAGTTTGAACATTGTTTATATATATATTTTTCTTTCTGTTAGGCATGTCCTGAGAATCTTCTACTTTACTTTTATGTCTTTTACTTACTATTTTTATAAGTGTAACAGTATTTATTTCATCATAAAACACATACATATTATTAATAAACAGATTCATATATTCCTAATAACTTTATCTTTAAATATTTCATTACCATACAACTTTAAAAGTTCATTCTAATGGCATTATTTAATTTTTTTTCTTTTTCTTGAAGACGTATTTGTACCATTGCACAAATGATTGCCACTGTGAGAAATGTATTTAAAAACATTTTTCTGCTTTAATATTAACCAGACATTACATGATTAAAAAAAGAATAAAATATGAGTGAACATTGTTATCCCCAAAAGTGACAACACCAAATTCAGAAATTTACTTCCATAGTTAGTTGTCTTGTGCTTGAACAGGATCACATACGGTGAATGTGTGTACATTAGAGGCATAAGCTTGTCATCACTATTGTAGCTTTTGGGAATAGCCCTATTTGAGCCTGTTAACACACAAGACAACTGAATATGAGTAGATTTCTGAATTGGGTATTCCGGTCCTTCACCTTTGAAGCGCATGATAGTACTTGTGCACCCATATGCACCTTCATTTCATCTCCGAAGTGGGTTTTTTTTTATCGTCCATGTAAAACTATGGTAAAAGCGCACCTCTCGCTGGTTGTTTGAAAAGAAGCTGCTCCAGCCGGCCCCAGTATTTGACACATCCTTGATTTATTATAATATATTATTACTAAAGATTTGAATCATTTACAATTATGATCTGTGTCGTAAACATCCCAAACAGTTACAAATCCTGCAACCTGTGTCATGGTGGATGCATAGCCTAATGAGTAGGTTAAATGTTCACCTCATTGCTAATTATTTGGGTATTATGTATATGCTTTACTAAAAACATATTCTATTGAATGCTAATCACTTGCCTGGAGCTTACACATATATGGAGAATAATTTACCACTCACCTAATATTTTCAAACGTGAAGGACTGGTAGTAAGTGTATATAGAAATATTACTAGATTATTTTGACAGTAAGATTTTGGAATATGCTAACATTTTAAATTAATTTTAATCTACCATCTTTGTAAAATTAAGTCCATTGAATATTGCATTGTATACTGTTTAATGAATGGTTGTTATGTTTGCTTGAAGTAATTACTGATTGCTGTTTTGGTTTTGTGCTTTTTTGTCAGTGTTATTATTTATTTTAGCAACAACCGGTATGTCACAATGTTAATCTTGTGTGCGTGTGTGTCTGTAGACAGTTGAAAACATGTGTACATCATAGGCATGTCATTTGCCTGTAGATTAAGTATGCTGAATGCATGTTATTGTAAATATTTGACAGAATAAAAACGTTTACTGATTAAAACTCTCAGAAAAATGAATTCTTGTCTGTAGACATTTGTGAACATGTGTACATCATACTCAGAAAAATTAATTCTTGTCTTTTTGAAACTTTAAAGCGATACTAGAAACCTACCACTACCATGTAGTAGATCTCATGATGTTTGTTACATGTTCTGTTCACCCTGTTAGAGTCGCACAGCTGATGACATCGCTCGGATCCGAGAGCTCGAACGGAGTCTGAAGAAAGAGAAGGAGAGAGCAGATAAACTGGAAGAAGAGGTGTCAACACTGCAGGTGAGAAAGCTGGCATCACACCTCCACATTAGTGGCCAGTCTTAGACAGCTTCAGCTGATTGTTATTCTTTGTAATCGTGTCCACTGTTCATAGCTGGATAGTTGGAGAACAGTTACATACAATATAGTGAAACTTTCTGTCTTATGGATTAATTATTGTTGGGAAAATCATTCTTGACATTACCATGCATAAAATATTTATACAGAAATATTAGACAAGTATGAGATATGACAAATGTGCAATCTAAAATAAGTCTCATAAATGTTGTACAGCTCATTTGATGTATAACTATTTATTGAACAATGAGATTAGGATATGGGTTTAACATTTTTGTTTTAATTGCCAAACCATCAGTAAATCGCATGGTCCTGTGATTGGCAAACTCTAGCACTCAAAACAAAACATTAAATAAAAACACTTCCCATTGTGCATGAAAGCCGCCTAACTCCTGAACATTAGAATCCTGTGCAAAAGCTGTATTACACATGTATTCAAATGGTACTTATAGTTGTTTGTAATAACTGTATCGATAATATATCTATAGCTAAGAGAGTGAGTTTTGTTGTTTTGTTTAGAAAACTGTTGAGAAGCTGCAGATGCGACTGAAGACATCTAATGAGGACCAGACGGGCTACCTAGACCAGATTGAAGAACTCACCTACCAGCTGACAACCGCTGAGAACAAGATCAAGACCTACGATATGAGCAGACTCGAGGAGGGAGCAAAGGTATGATATGACATGACTCGAGGAGGAAGCAAATGTATAATATGACTTGATTCAAGGAGGGAGCAAAGGATATAATATGACTTGGAAGGAAGGCGCAAAAGTATGATATGACTGGACTTGAGGAGGGAGTGAAGGTATGATATGATTTGACTTGGGGAGGGAGCAAAGGTATGCTATGACATGACTCGAGGAGGAAGCAAAGGTATGATATGACATGACTCGAGGAGGGAGCAAAGGTATGATATGACATGACTCGAGGAGGAAGCAAAGGTATGATATGACTTGATTCAAGGAAGGAAGGCACAAAGGTATGATATGACTTGACTCGAGGAGGGAGCAAAGGTATGATATGACTTGACTCGAGGAGGGAGCAAAGGTAGGATATGATTTGACTCAAGTAAGGAATAAAGGTATGATATGACTTGACTTGAAGAGGGAGTAAAATTATGATATGATCCGACTCAAGAAATGAGCAAATGTATGTTATGACCAGACTTGAGGAGGGAGTAAACTTATGATATTTGAAGGAGACTTCAGGAAGTAGCATATGTAAATCATCTGTTAATTCATGTACATAACTTAATAACTGATTCATTTTGTAAAAAATATTTTGCTGGTGTGTCATTAAGAACTCACTGATTATTGCTCATTTCAGACGAGCCAGGTGAGCATGGAGTTGGAGGAGAAGTCGGGGCGAGTGTCTGAGCTGGAGGAGCTGACTGCCAAACAGGCCACACAGATGAGACAGCTGGAGGACAAGCTGGCCGAGCTGGTGAGTAGGCTGTGTGCTGTGTGCAGCTTCACGCTTTACTAACCCGGCCAGGCCTGGTCATTATAACACAGAGTCTACACTTTATTTGCGCTTCCCACAGGCAGGATAGCACAAACCATGGCCTTTGTTGAACCAGTTATGGATCACTGGTCGGTGCAAGTGGTTTACACCTACCCATTGAGCCTTGCGGAGCACTCACTCAGGGTTTGGAGTCGGTATCTGGATTAAAAATCCCATGCCTCGACTGGGATCCGAACCCAGTACCTACCAGCCTGTAGACCGATGGCCTGCCACGACGCCACCGAGGCCGGTCAATTAGACGTTTAACACCATGGCAGTGCCATAGAAATTTACATACATGTGACATCATTAGGGATTGAATGAGACTCGTTTTGAAAGACTTATAAGCATGGTCCCCCGGCCTTAATAAAGTCTTGATCATACAAACAGCATTTACTTGTGTCATTTCTTTCTTTTTTTTGATGGAATAGGCAACAGTTGTGTATGTTTTTACACCTAAAGCCCTTATACATGTAGAATGTGCGGTGGTGTCACTGAACAATCATCCTTCCTTTTTTGATGGTTATTCATCGTCTGGGGACAATGTAATTTTTATACTCCCCCTGGGTTTTATGTCCACAACTCGGTTACTTTTTATTTAAACTCGCTGGTGTTCATTTTTTTGCTTGATGGCTGTTCATGTTTTTAAGTTCTCATTTGTTCATCAGACCATTTGTGTTTTGCACATCATCTCAAGAATGAATCATTTAGTGTTGGATTGTGTGAATGTGAAAGAAAAAAGTCTTTAGCTTGTCATAAGAATAGACTACCTGTCAGAACTGTTGTAAAATCTGCATGGCTGGCATTATGGTTGAAAAGTATGGATGTATAATTTCATTTCGGAAAGTCTCTGTGTCATATTGAACCTTGTCCTGAATTGGAGATTGCAGACAACTTAAACAGAAAAATGGTATTCTTGTGAGGAAAATATAATTTAGTACATTTAACATACTTAAATATAAAAGTGAACTCAGTGGTTAAGTTATAAAAAACATCTTTTGCTAGGCCAGTAACAAACTAAGTTTTCTATGCAGTGTTTTTAAATTCTGCCATTTTTTTCATCCAATTTAAAAGTGGAAAAAATATGAATGAGTGGATTGTTGAAATTGTAGACAGAAAGAGATTTCTGTTTATTGTACTTGTTATCTGAAGGATTTCAAATTTGATAATTGTTTTGTCAATGTCTGACAAATTGCCCTGGACACAGTTCTCAAGTACGTCATTTGGAAGATATAATAGTTAACATTTGTCAAACCTGACCTTAAAACAAAAATTCACTGTTGGTATGTAAGTTCATGCTGGTTTTGCCTGATCTGTATAAGCTTCCTTTTGGTTACTAGTAAAACAATATGCATGACTTAGTCATGAGACAGATAATGTCAATTTGAATGTTTCATCTGCATCGTTTTTACCTATATTTAAGTTCGTTCCAATAGGACACATTTATTTCAGTTTTTAAATGGGTTTAAGTTCATAGAACGAGCTAGAAATTCCTTTAGGGCTTCATTATGCATGCACTGGAGCATGTTGCAGAAAGAATCGTGAATAATTTCTGTTACAAATCATATTTGTCTCAAGTAAAATTTAACATTTCTATAATCATTCAGGAGTTTTTGTCCAAGTAAAATTTTAACATTTCAAATAAAATTTTAACATTTCAAGTAAAATTTTAACATTGCTATAATTATTAAAGAGAAGACTTTAAAAAAAAAAGAAGAGTGATGTGTGAAATTAATTTTATGATCAAACAAAACTATTTGTCAAAATGTACATATTTTCATTTAACCACATTTTGCTTGAAACTTGCTTACATGAAGTTGGAGGTTTTTTTCACGCATCTTAATCGAGTGGCTTTGACTGATTTCATTGGTTGTTTGTTTCATTGGTGAAATGCTGTTTTCATGTGAAGTGTTTTTTCAGTGCCGCATCTAATCAACATTCCACTATTTACTAAATTTCGACTTCTCCATGATGCCAGGTACTACATTACTCATCTGTATTTCTGTGTGTTTCACATTTCTCTCTTATTAACATTAAGACAGTTGTCGATTGTCATATTAATGTTACATTATTCATGATGCTGTTTTACAGAGTACTGTTATTTTCACTTTCAGCCAACTTTTATTTGAGATTCAATAGATATAAGAGCATTTAACATCCGTGAACAAAAAGGTTATCAAAATGCATTTATGATGGGAATGATTTATTGTCATACTTATAACAACTGTGGTTCAAGCATGTTGTCCTGGGCCTATGCTTATGAAACTAGACTCAAATCACACACATGCAATTTGTATGAGTTGCCATGACGTTACGGTCTCAAGACATTGCTAGAGACTTGAATCCAGACTTTAAAAGTTTAATAAGGACGGGGCTAGGGCATGTAACTAAACTGCGTAGATGAACTATCCAGGTCAAAGGTTGATGAATTCCTCTTATACCATTGCTTTCAATCTAGTGGGGCAATGATTTTTTGTTGGCCCTATTCGTGTTATAAAACAAATGCCTCTCAACTGTTGCTAGTCCCATCAGGGTTCAAATTATACACGGCAGTGACGGGAAGTGCCGTGGTTACCTTCCTTAATTGCTACGTTGCCACAAAAATCAGTCATTGTCGATGACAAGAAAAATGCTGTTGTGCACAACCTGGTTTGTCACTGTGTCCATCCCACATATTCCATGGTGTATATGTGAGAAATAGTAAAACCATCATGGGTAATATGATAAAATCATATCCAACAAATTGCATAAGCTAGAGCCCAAGGCAGCGGGTTGATAAAATGTTTGTCTGAGAAAACTTGATAGAAAGTAAGTTGCCTTCATGCCTCATTTTAAGTAAAAAATTGCCTTGGTGTCCCACCAACTTGCCTTGGTGTCCCTCCAAGTTGACTTGGTGTCCCTCCAAGTTGACTTGGTGTCCCTCCAAGTTGCCTTGGTGTCCTAATATTTGTTACTAAACCAAAGAGAACACTTGCCGTCCCCCTCAAAAATTGAAATTTGACCCTTATACCATGTGAAATGTACTTTTACTTTCCAAAGAATTCTGTTGGAAGAGTTGAGATGTATTTAAGTTGTCTCTCGATAAGTAGTTGAACATCAACTAAATTGAAAGAGTCAAACATCACAGCTTTAAGTTGATTTGTGCCATTGGATATGTTGTTAGAACAATTACTTCTCCGACACCCAAAACTATTTGTCCAGGGCAAGCGTACAAGCCTTAAGGGTGTATACCACCAAATAAAATCCCCATAGGTGACAACAGTATTAATAACATGTGGCTAAAACTCTTACACCACGGATATAAATATTACCAACCCTCACTCTTAAGTAAATCAGAAAAAAAATGGTGGTTAAGCTGCTCATTTCAGAGATAACGGGTAGTGTCTTAAAGTTGATTTAATTTTTCTTGTTATAAATGGACCATTGTGTTAATGAGACATATTGGTCATTTTTTCATAAGGGTCTCCTTTTGTTACTTCTTAAACACAACCTTTAAGAAAAAATATATGAAGATTTGAACAACTTTTAGAAACAAAGTGATGTAATTACTAAAATATGCAGGCTTGAATTAATGTTATGGACAGGACAATAGGAGACTCGTGTGAAATGGCCCAATTTGATATATGTTTGTAAAGTTAGCTAGATATGTCCTACATTGTAGAATATTTAGCAGAATGTTAAATAACTGACGGGGATACTTTTATTGTTTACTTTTGTTTTTCAGCAACAAGAATTGAAAGACAATGAAACAAAGAAACAGAAATTGCAGAACAATTTTGAGGGTTGGTGTGGTTTATAGTAAATACTGTTAGTTTAGTTTATTACTATAAATGCATGTGCATTTCTCAGAGATAACACCAGCAAAAGTTTAAAATGTTATTTCTTTTCAACATCACTTGTCCTCAAAACTAGTGCATATGCCCTACGGTTAGATAAAAAAGTATGTCTGAACCATAAGACACGAAGGAAAAAGATGGAAGTTACAGTCACGTGACCTGAACAGGAAGGGATGTGCAGTAGAAGAATTCAGGCCATCCCATTAGCTGTTGGGATGTTCGGCCCAGTCTACTAACCGTAGCGAATATGCACTAGTTTTGATCATGCCTGAAACCTTAGTGGTATATGGGCATGTTAAAAATACTCACTAGTTTTGAGGACAGGTGATGTATTTATAAAAGAGAAAACACTCAAGTTTTCTCCAGTTTTGTTGACCACAGATGTTGACTACCTCTTTCAGTAAAGAACTCTTTAGGTTGGGCCAATTTCAGTACGTGTTTGGTACACAATCTTTTGGATTTTGCTTGATCAATTTTATTTTTTATTTCTTCGAGATGTTTTTGCTCATTGAATTTTTGTTTGATATTACTATTAACATTAAATGACTAGATGTTTAGTCACATTTCAGCACATTTTTAAACAACAGATATTTTGTATGAAGCCTGTGGGTATTTCAACATTTTGTCGAGTGAGAGAGTAAAATCTGCTGCTGCCAAACAGGCTCTCCTTCTGAAAAGCAGGAAGATATCTTTTATGTAAATTTTTCCATATACAGGACAGTACATACCATAGTGTTTGAGGTACCAATCGTGAGGTACTGGTTGAGATAGGAAGAACTTTATTCCCTTTAATGTGATAAATCCTGCAATGTATTGCACAATGGACTAGTGCCCTGCCACTGAGCTACATCCCACTTCCAGTAAAACTTGGTGATATTTGAAAGAAATACTGTAGATCCTGAAATTAATGTGATCATAGTATATATGCGAAAAATAAGAGTCGATGATATTTGCATTAATAAATTAATGCATTTATTTCTAACTTTCTTCTGTATCAGGTTATTCAAATACTAGTATATTTTATAAAATACAATTCAGGGTTTGTCATAAAGTCTAAATATTGAATTAGTATTTGAGCACTTACGTCACTCCTGTCACAAGCTGACTCGATCCACCACACATGCATGAATGGTTTTCCGGAAACTGACCTTTGCTTTTAAGTTGATTTTTATTGTTTACATTGGCTGCAATGTTAACTGCATGTGACTCTGTGGATTGTTCTTACATTAACACTTTAAAATCACCATTGACTGGGACGTAATGTGTTGTCGTTGTTAGCGACTTAATTTCATTGAAGACATTAATTAAAAGGTACTCAACATGTATGTCGCATTACTTCTCACATTGATTTAGTGACGTGTTAATTTCATGATCTACAGTACTTAGAAACTATCATACAGTGTTTATATAGAGTCTACAGCCATGTCTGTTGTGATCTCTATCCACTTGATATAACCTCACTTGTTGGAGACACCAAATCAGAACTGACAACCATAAAGCATGTGTTATCCAGTATAGATCATTTGACTCTGGCCTTTGTACCTGAACATTGTGTGATATAGAATGTACTAGCATTGTGTGAAAACGGGTTTACCTAAACCCAAAACAATTATTGTTTGTGATGCTTAATTGTGACCTACCCATAAACTTTGTCCTGACTCCAAACGCTTTTCTGTGTTTATTATTATTTTTTTAATTTTGTTATAATTTTATGACCGTGAAACCAAATGCTTACTGACTGACCCATGTTGAAACTAGTGGCTGGAGTTGAGTAAACCAGTAGGATTTAAAGCATGGCTGAATGTGTTTGTGTTTTATTTGCTGTGCAACTAACTTTCAGAACTGAATCAGAAACTACAGCTCAATGAGTCGGGACATAATAAAATTGCCGAGGAACTCAGAAGCCTAAAATCCAATAAAACAGGTTTGTATGGTCTACCAACTAAAGATTTTTATTTCCAGGTGATGATTACTTTTAAATTAGTGGAAATGTTTTTAAAACTTTCCACCCAATTCTTAGTTATTTTCATGCTTATAGCCGTATAAGATTCAAACATGTTGTCCTATGCACACACCGTGACTATCTGGACTGTCTCAGTAATCGAAATTAACTCATTGTTTGGTAACCAACATCCTCTGCAATTAAAAAAATGTCCACGACAAAAACATACTGTGAAAAAAATCTAATATAGTCCACAGCAAAAAAAGTACTGCTGAGATTGAAAAAACTCCAAAAATGCTGTGGGCAGTTGCAGGATGAAACCTCGTTATGGAGTTACGATACATGTACCTGAAATAACAATTGTCTGGGTGACTTTACAGACCCTTGAAAAATGATATTGTGTGAACACAAAAATGTCGGCATGTTTTAGTTTGAAATATTGTCATATTGATAAAGTTGGAATTTACCGTGTGAAGCTCTTACCCAATACATAAATGCATATGTGTTAATCTGGTCTGAAGAGCTTGGTTTCTTTCTTTTTTTAGAATTGCAACATGAACTGGACACAAGTAAACAGAAAGTTCGCGAACTCTCGGATGATCGTGAAAAGCTGGTAAGTCTTTCTTTTCAGGTTAATCGTCGTTCCCATGACAGTAAATGTATGTGTATATTAAAAACTTCTGTCTTATCATGTACTGGTTTCTCCTCTAGACAGCGTAGAGTGTGTCGCTTCTAGTGGGCAGACTGACCTTTTACTGACCACACCACACATCACTTTCACTCACGTTATCACTTTAATCCACTTCATTGTACTCTAGAATATATCTGACTTCTGTGTGCTCACTATTTATTGGCTAATCAGTCTGTTGTAAACTCGACAGTCATTGGTTATTAGTTGTTGATCAACCATATTTATTGGCTGATTAGTCTGTTAACTTGCCAGACATTGGTTCTTAGTTCTTCATACTGATACGTACATGTTCTTTTGAATCTGCTGTTAGCAGTGTTCAAGGTTCGGTAGGTCTTTGCAAGAATTAATTCAAAATTATTTAATTTACGTGGTAACGGCCAAACACTAAAGGTCACTGACTTGCATATTTTTTATTGGGTTACACGATGTCATAAAAATACTACATATATCAGGGGCCTGAACAAATTACGACTCTATTGAATTTGAAATTGTATAACAAAGTATGTAGCCTGTAACTTTGGTATTTCACACCCATTACTATATGGATGTTTGTTACTTGAAACATTTAGGTCAATAGGTCAAATATTGTTAAAATAGCAACAGATTCAAATGGTAAGTGGAAACAATGCATCACTTATTATACTTATTGCCATCCTGTCTGGTGTTGCATTGTTTTTACTTACAATTTTAAATCTGTTGCTATTTTAACAATATTTGACCTATGAGCCTAACATTTTCACAAAAGGTGGCAAATATTCATAGAGTAATGTGTGTGAAATATAAAAATATATACAGTCCTCATACTTTTAAAATAATTATATTTTCAATAGGGTTTTCGGGGCCACCAAATATATGTTAACAAAGATGCATTATGCATGTATATTGCCACTAAAATAAAAGTAAAATTGAGAATGCATATTTCAAGAGTTGACCAGTTAAAGCACTGAAGAATTAATGATTTGAGAACAATTTTAGTAAAAATAATGGTGCTAAAGTCTAGTCTCCGGGTCAAAGCACAAAAATGTTACATTTAAATTTATTAGTTTGTTTGCAGATGTAACATTTCATCTTATTTCGAATGTGAAACATGCAGTTACTAAAAATTATTTTGTTAAAGGCGAAAGAAATGTAAATTAAATTTAGGCGTCTTTTTTCTCTATAAGAAATCGTCTAAATGTTAGTAGAGTTTTCTTGATATCAGTTGACCATTTGTGCCACAGTGCATTAGTTTAATCAATGTGTGTTACCATCACAAGACATTGTAGTTTCATTTCACCAGACACTGTTAATGTTTGTAATGTTAGACATGTAGTGTGTTGTAAAAGTCGGCAGTTCCACCTTTCACTTGAATCATCATTGGTCAGGTTTATGATCAGTTTACAGATTATGTAGTTCATCAATTTATTAGCTATTTGGCTAGATATTAGTAGATATGTAGTTTATTTGTCTTCATTTCTCAGACTTAGCTCAGGCTAGAAACTGAATTATTTATAAATATTTATTTTTAAAATATATCTAATCAGTAATTTGATATATTGCTAATAGATTTGAACAGTTTATTACTACTTGGTAGTTATGAACAGATTATAGTATGTACAGACTAAAACTAATAGTTTAATATTAATATTTATATATTGGAATATCTTCTAATTAGCAATACATTTGGCTATTTATTAATATTTGTTTCTCAGAATAAATGGTAATTAGAAGTACATTTTAACTGATGATTAAAATATTAGATTGTTGCAATATCTTTTTCATGTACACATATACACAGTATTAAACTGTTTATTGATATTTGTTTCTCAGAATATCTGATTAATATGGTAATTAAAACTATGAGTGTTTGCTTATAGTGGCTACGTGCTGCCTAATCGGTCTCGAACGTGTCTCTGCTTCCTCTTTGAGTTTGTTATTTTGTCGGTTTGGCTGATTATTGTGAAAGTGGTGTTGTAAGATACATTCAGTTTATGTTGTAACTCCTTGGTCAATTCAACTGCTTTGTGTGTCTTTTTATTTTTTTACCATTAATGATTAATGTTTGGTTTTTGTTGTTTTTTTGGAGCCCATGTGCCCATTTAACAATTTTCATGTGTTCATCATCAACAACATTTCCATTAGAAACAAAACCAATAAAATAATGTAGAAATTCGTCATGAGAATCAATCCCTATATTACAGTTTCATACATTACGCAGTAGCTAATCTTAAATCCCCCCTCCAAAAAAACCTCCAGAACACTGATTAAACAATACATTATAGATCAGTCCTGAATTAAAGTTTTAACATTTCTGCAGGATTTATTTTTCTTTACCTTCTATTAACTAAGAAGGTAGTGATGTGAAATAATTGGTCATCAATTTATCATTAGAGTTGGGTTCTTTGCTGTATACTTCAGCAAATTTTGTCATTTAACAAATGTTATGCATTAGACATTTTTTACATTTAAATTCATTAAATACATGTAGTCAAGCCACAATGTTATTACCTATACTATAAACTGTGCTCTCAGTACTCACAAACACGTACATGGGTTGACGTTAAAGCTTTTGGACCAGAATTCAGGGTTCGAAACTTGCCAAAAAATATGGTCACCCAAAAAATAATAATGCATGTTGACAAATTATGGTAAGCGAACCATGAGCAAGAGTTTAATGTGGAATACAAATATTAATAGTCGCTCATATGTTATAGCTCTAAAGAAGATAATATTATTTGGGCGACTAACGCCATTATTTTAAAAATATTTAAGTCGCCCAAATAGGACATTGGTCGCATTTGGCAACCTGGCCACAGGCCGTTTCAAGCCCTGGAATTTAAGAGTCTTCCTCATTGAAAATACTTTTGGTCTCAACATTTAGTTAGAACATACATGTACTTACATTTGTGATAATGACAACATCATTTGTTCGTAATCAAAACTAAATCCAGACAATGCAGCATTCATTCTCAATGCAGCATCTCAAACTTTGGAACAACATGAAGATTTTTATATAATTGTGTTATTGAAAATTAATATCAAAATTATTTACGATCATGGTGGCTCAAAAGGCCATCATTTAGTTGCACATCCTAACCAGGGAATATTTTGTTCTGTATCGCGTTGCGATTCGCTATGCAAGTTTCAGAGATCGCTACACAATTTTAAGACATTAAACAGTAGTTTCTAATAAATTTTCAAATTATTAGAAATATTGCTAATCAAGATTTTGATAACAAAATATTCCCTGCCAACCCAATAGACCTAAAAGGGCCATTATTGGGTCATCAGGCTACCTAATATCAGCCCCATGTATGTAACACCAGTCGCTAATGAAATTAATTTCTTTATGATCAAAGTGAACATGTCATTGCATTCATCATTGTCACCTGTCAGTGTTAAGGGTACATGGGCTCCTGCAAGTTTGATTTGTTTTCCTTTTCACCTCGAAGGAGCGACAGATGGCCGACCTGATGAAAAACTCAGGCGATAGCTCTAATCAGCTTTCCATGATGAACGAACAAGTTCTCGAAAAAAATAGGTCAGTTTCTCTTTGTTGCTTTAGTTTTTATTGCATGCTACTTTTCATTACTGCATCCTTTCGTTTTTCTGCATATGGCACTCATCACCATTAACAATCATTTAACAATATTTTATTTTTGCCACAAAGATAAAAACAAAGTCAAAAAAGTAAAAAGAAAAAAGAAAGGAAAGGAAAATAACCCTGTTACTTTGCACTGTCTTCTAACGTCATTGTGACAAATCCCAAAGAAAGTTAAATAAATACATCTGCTTTTAACTTGGTGTTATTGGCAGTTACTTTGTATGGA
Source organism: Gigantopelta aegis (assembly GCF_016097555.1). Lineage (NCBI taxonomy): Eukaryota > Metazoa > Mollusca > Gastropoda > Neomphalida > Peltospiridae > Gigantopelta > Gigantopelta aegis. The sequence goes on along the minus strand of NC_054701.1, from coordinate 10,283,386 downwards.
ATACATTGTATGCAAAAATATATATCACCACCATGTATAGGAGTGGATGTCAAAGATGGTACAAAAATACAACATCAATGACATTCATTACTGTAGTTTTATATTTAAAACTATAAATACAAGTTTACTGTTGGTATGTTTGAAGTAAAAACTTCTGCATTTAAAAGTCTTTCTTTGTGGCAAAATGTACGTACATCATTAATTTGCTTATATTTTTAATGATTTTCTTGAACATTTCAATACTGATTTCTTAGTTACAATTTACTGATAATTTCTTCATTGTTACATTTTATCAATAATTTCCATTTCATTTTTTATTTTAAATTATTGCAACATTCTATTGCTATGGCAGCTTTGTTATAATTATGATTGTTTCAAAATGTTTTACTGAATGTCAAGTTTGTTTCATGAGTTGAGTGTTGGGATTGAGTTTCTTGCACTGTAGCACTCTTTGGTTTGCTGTTTTCATGTCCATGTTTTCAGATATACAAGTCACCACTGAAACAGTCCTCAGACTGTCATTATCTCTTATTGTACTAATGTGGTATGTGGGTTATGTCATACGTGTAAATACAGTACAGAAAACAGATGATTGGCTGTACACTATAAAATACACACACTGGTGAAGGCTCTGTAATGCTCAACTGAAAGCTATCTGTCTGATGATATTCTTATGTCATTAATGATTTCTTGCAATTACTGGAAAATCATGTTATATAATATTATTTTAATAGCACTCTTCGGAAATGGACAAAATACATGCTCAAAATAGATTAATTCCCAAGATGTGAGGACATCATTGTGTTCAAACTATGGAGGAAGCTTTAAGTATGACTGCAAACGTAGTTAAAGCAAAACAGAAACTTATGGTCGTACTTAATATTGACAATAAGACAATAAAAGGTGTATGCCTCCCACCGACTACTTATTGTGTTACTACTGATCTGGTTTAGCCTTTGATACCAGTAATTCTACACAGATTATACACAGAATTATCACCACACAGGACTTTCCTATCTTACTTCATGACAATATGTAAGAGTGGATGAAAAAATGACATATGACAATAATATAATAATAAAAGGTATATACCCTCCATGCACCCACTCACAACTTATGTTTAGGCTGGACTCAATTTCTGTGACATCATTTCCGAACAGTGCTATTAGGGATACAAACAAACCAATGCAATACACTAGATACTTCCAAGTGAGATGGAAGCTAAATGTTTTTATATAAACATGTTAACTGTACAGTGAAACCTGTCTTAAACCAGATCACGCCATGGACCTAATTATATCTGATTTGGTTACAGATCCAATGTTTAGAGGCTTTCGTTTTAGAATTTAGAAAATTTATGTCCATGAATGTTGGCTGGTTTTGACAGGATTCCAGTTTGTTCAGGGTCCGGCTTAGACAAGTTTGATTGTATATTGATTTCGTACACAGTATGATTATGCTAGGTGCATTAAGGGTGTTGTGAGACATTTTCTGATGTTAAACAATATCCACGGTGACAACTGTTTAAATTTTCAATAATTACTAAATAGATTGTCACTGTAAAATTAATGTTCCAGGCAGTGGTCGGGTTGTTTTATTACTGTCAGGGTTAATTCAAAATACACAATGGTCACCATAATCTTTTCTTTAAATTTTTTTTTCTTTTAAATTCATTTAGCATATGAAATATAGGCCAATACAATATCACGTTTACTTCATGCAGCCAGATTGGGAATCCCAAATATTGGGTCAGAAGTGTAAGATCATGAATCAAAATTCCAAATTATATATACTGATGTCCAAAAGAAATTTTACATACATCAAATTTGAATAATTTGATAAATATTGCTGCCAGTCGAAAAGAACCAATTTAGAAACTACCGTACAAACACTTTGTATGTATCACAAAGTGCATTGTCATGTTTAGATGTTGAATTTCACAATGTAATTTATTTCCACCTTTAGTCAGAAAAGATGTTAATATTTGCTTAAAACCTGGTTTTTTAGGATATGTAAGAAATAGAATAATATATTCCTGTCCAATAGATACCATTTATCTCATAACTTGTTTAAAACGTATCAAACTTGCTTTCGCTTGTTAGATACATTTTAAAACAATTCGTTGTGAGATAAATGGTATCTAACGGCCACTTATGTATTATTCTCTATTTCAAGCCTTTAAGTTTCTTTTGGATGTCGGTATATACAGTGAAACCCCTCTAAACCGGACACCCTTGGGACCAAGAAAAATGTCCAGTTTTAAGAGAGATCTGGTTTAGAGAGGTTAAGTTCTGTCCTGGTTTTTAAAAAGGACTGTAAAACGTCCGCTTTTGAGGGAATTCCAGTTTACAGATGGTCAGATCTTGAGAGGTTTTACTGTATTACATCATCAGGTGGAAATCCTAAACAAAAATCCCCAAGTTCAATGTGTGGCAACCAATATGTTACAATGTTAACTACATTTGAGCAGTATGTTATCATGTTAACTACATTTGAGCAGTATGTTATCATGTTAACTACATTTGGGCAGTATGTTACAATGTTAACTACATTTGGGCAGTATGTTATCATGTTAACTACATTTGAGCAGTATGTTATCATGTTAACTACATTTGGGCAGTATGTTATCATGTTAACTACATTTGGGCAGTATGTTATCATGTTAACTACATTTGAGTAGTATGTTATGTTAACTACATGTGACCAATGCATTATCATGTTAACTACATGTGACCAATACATTATCATGTTAACTACATGTGACCAATACATTATCATGTTAACTACATGTGACCAATGCATTATCATGTTAACTACATGTGACCAATGCATTATCATGTCCATCAGTTCGATTTGCAGTTCTAGGCATGTGCGTTATGGAATATGGTGTGAAGTTGAGAACATGGTGTAGCAGGCACACAGTGTTTTAGTAATATTTTGTTTATAGAGTGATTCAACTATTTAAAAAAAAAAAATAATAATATAATAATGTATACATTTATGTGTTTAATAAGTGAAAAACAGTGAATTGCTAAGGGACTGAAGGAATAGAAATGGTTGTTTAACAACATTTCTGGACACTGTTTAGGTTTTTAATACGGTACAACACACACACAAATTATGTAATTCTGAAAAAAGATTTACTTTAACGTTTTTTTACTGGTATATATAATCATGTAAAGACGTATGGGCTACTCCTGTCAGTATAATCAGCAGCAAGGGCTCTTTTACATGCACTTTGTCATACACCAGACAGCACATACCATTGCCATTGATACATGTGTACCACTTACTGTTGGGATGGGAAATAACCCAGTGAGTTGAACTACTTCTTAGACATGAAATGTAACCACTGAGCTAAGCTGATCCGGCATCAAGGGAAAGGTGATGAAAACAAAGAGCCAAGTAATCCTTCCATTCTCCACAGCTCACAAATACTCAATTACATTCCATGTTGCCATGGATACCGCAGAAGTAATATTATTTCTGGAATATAAGCCAAAATAGTACTGTCCATGACTGGTAAAGGTGACATACATGCATGATTATACATACATGTATATATATGATTTATGTATCTTCGTCACACTAATGGCACTACTTAAATAAATGATTGTGTCTTGATATACATATCTATATAAATAATGGATTGTGTCTGGCACACCATATAATAATTAATAGTTACTGTTATTTAAACCTAAAAATCATGCATGTAATTTGAAGAATGACTAATTTATTTTGTTAAATTTGTTCTGTTCCACAGGTAAGCATGCATTAATGCATTCATTTTGATAAGATATATTAGCTCTGCAAGTACTTGGGTAGGGTATATTGGATACATTTTCATATAAGAAGGAATATTTCTTTACTGGGAGAAAGAAAATGTTTATTTCATGACGTGTGGTATTCAATGAGGCATGTGTAGGAGGGCAAGTGATCGCAGTTGCTTGGTAGACAGGTTTTTTCACCTAGTTTGGGGTTAATATGATGTGATAGAAGGTGATGGTACCAGTCAGTTTGTTCATGCTTAAAGACAAAAAAAAAAAAGAGGGGGGGGGGGGGGGGGGGGGGCAAAAAAAGAAGATTTTAAACATATTAGTTTAGAATCTCTCAAAGCACTATGATGTGTGAAATATTGATTGTGCATCTTCACATTGATTACCTCAGAATTCTATCTTGTCCTTCGTATGAGAGAGCTGAGCTCTGTAGATGAGATACATCTGTTGATTGCCCGGCAGTGTCACTAATGACTCGGCGACTTACTTACAAAGTTACGTGTAAGTAATTAAGTAACACACCACAATGGAGAGCTTTGTGTTGGTGTCAGTGGTAAAATACTTCAGACGTTGGTCTCAGCTCCACGTTCATCAAGTTTGAACACTAATGTATATTCCAAACTCTTTCTATAGTTGTGTGAACATTAACGATCTCAGGGTCACCATTTATGTCTGTTTTGTTATTAAATACTGCAATTCAATCTGTTTGAAAACTGGCAAAAATAAATTTGTATTTATACACATAGTTTGTAAAAGTTTTGAATACATATTAAAGAAGTAGATATACACTGGGTTTCTGATAGTACAGTTATACAGTTACGATAGTTTGGTGTCTGACTAAACATACATGTAGTTATACAATATTTGTGGTATAGGCCAGAGTACATGCTAGTAACTATATTGTTAGGCACTGACAAAAATGTGTATAGTGATAAAAGTCCTAACTGTATGTATGTGTTTCAGTATAGTTCTTGCAATGGATCATAAAAGGTGGTGGTACAGTATTTTGACCTAAAACAATATTTGTATGTACAGTGTCAAGTCCATCTGACACATGCTTCTAGAAACTGAGTATTGTTTAGAGATGTTATTATTAAGTATTTGAAAAAATTCCTAAGTTTTTAAGCTGTTGTGTTTGAAATTTGCAACAGCACATTGTCAAGTATTGACCTGAAATGGAACCAAGTATTGCTTAAAGAGACATCTGTCAGGGATTAAAACATGCTCAAGGCTTCAAACAATGCTTGTGAATTCCTAATACTGGTGCGTGTAGTATTGGCTCAAAACAGTACTTGGGCTTTTTGTTGGTAACTGATATAATCCCGCAATATTACCACATATTGATTTTTGTCAAATTCATCGTCGCATTTGCTGGCATGCCCTTGCCATTACCTAAAGGTTTGGAATAAATAGGAAGTGACAGTCACAAAATGTTTTGCATCTGGGGAGCGCAGCTGCAAGCCTGCTGGGACAAACTGGCAAATGAGGCATCCACTGTATCAACACTTAATCCATATTTGGGCAAATTGGTTCCTGATTTTCTAATTGTTTGATTTGTACCAGTGTTCTTCATGGAGGTGTTCGTTACATAGCTGTGAAACTCGCATGTAAGGTAATCCAGCAGAGAACAGCATGGAATAATTTATTAAAATTGTGGCCAGTGGCCTGTGATGCTTATACTTTGTCTCAGGGAATAGCTAAGTGTAGGATGTTTAAATGTGTTTTATGGAATAATTGACATGCTTCATTTCTCCAATTGTTACTGTTATCCTGTGAGCTGTGAAAGCCTTGTGTACATGTAGTTTTATTCAGTAGAAAACAGTGTGGTTAAATACCATGTCTATTGGTGCATTAGGTTCGAAGCCTGCCAGTATACATTTTGTGTTTTTATTATTAAATTTACAACTGTAATGGTAAGGTTTATACTTTGTGTTTTATTGAATAACTAATGTATATCTTTTTCTAATTATTATTTTTTATCCCATTGTTACTGTGTTATCTTGTCATAATGTACATTGTTTTCAGAAGGTTTCACCAGTATCTTCTTGTTTGTGAATTAATGCCCAATAAGCGTGTTGCTGTTGTGTGTTACAGAAAAGTCGAGGAACTACAAAAAGACTTGTCCAGTTCTACTCAAAAAATTGCAAAACTTAACAATGATCTAGAGAGGTTGGAGCAGGAGAAGGAGAGAGAGGTGGGGGAGATTGTAAATAAACATAATGGTGAAGTTAGTGTTCTCAAAGGACAATTAGATGATATGGTAAGAACATTTCTCCTTTTTATGACGTTAAGTTTAGCCATTGTTTGTCAAATCAAGTTAGATGATAATATGGTAAGAACATTAACACCTTTTTTATCATGTTAAGTTAAGCCATTGTTTGTCAAATCAAGTTAGATGATAATATGGTAAGAACATTTAAAAAACATTTTTTGGGTAAGAACATTAACACCTTTTTTATCGCATTAAATTAACCCATTGTTTATTGTCAAATCAACAAACTCAAACTAAATATCATTGTGATGTTTCATCTAGGTCCAGAATTGGCTTAAATGGACTTTTCTGTTCTTTTTTATTTGTTGTTTTCATGTAACAAAAGGTTAGAATCACCTTTGAGGCTATACATGCATTCATATATGTTAACATTTTATTGTTGTATATTCAGCAAATGGTCACATTTATAGGACATAAATTCTCAAAGCTATTTGTAGGTATATGCATATCATATTTAGTGTTTGTCAAGAAATACCAACAGCCTTGTACAACTGGCGATGGAGGTCCATTACCATGATAACATGTTTTGACCAGTAGTTTCAGTGGATGTATCCATGTTTCCATAGATTTAAAAGTCCAGACATCATCAACCTAATAGAAGATCTGTAGGATGTGTTCTGATATCAACTGTGACTCACAGTCCAGAAATATTATTTTTGAATCTATAATAAGAATAGCAGACTATCATCAATGTAGTCACTAGAATCCTCATCCATAACATTCCTGGTGCTATCAGCAAGTTGATCATGTCAGTTTTGGGGAGGGGGGAGGGCTGGTGGTGACTGACATTATGTCCCCCATCACATTTTTTACAGTATACATACATTACTCCATTAGTAGTGAATTACAATTTTTGTGGATTATTACAAGATTTCTTAATTGTTTCTATCACTGTAGTTGAATCGTTGTTTTACCAACATAATATCCTCTTTTGCAGCAAACAGAACTTAGTCGGACGAAGTCCAAAATTTCTAAACTTTCTGAAGACTTTGACAAGGAGAAAACTATTTTTGTACAAAGAAAAGACTCTGAAATAGAGGAGTTAAAAAAACATTTATCAAGCAAGGAGGCCGAGTTGAACAAGCAGGAGTTACAGACACAGGCACACAAACAGGTTCTAGACCAAATCACCCTCGACAAGGAGGCACTCAAGGTATGTTCTCACCTTGTTGGTGTTCATAGTGTATATTACAGAAATAATGATGTTAAGACACACACAAACAGGTTCTAGACCAAATCACCCCCGACAAGGAGGCACTCAAGGTATGTTCTCACCTTGTTGGTGTTCATAGTGTATATTACAGAAATAATGATGTTAAGACACACACAAACAGGTTCTAGACCAAATCACCCTCGACAAGGAGGCACTCAAGGTATGTTCTCACCTTGTTGGTGTTCATAGTGTATATTACAGAAATAATGATGTTAAGACACACACAAACAGGTTCTAGACCAAATCACCCTCGACAAGGAGGCACTCAAGGTATGTTCTCACCTTGTTGGTGTTCATAGTGTATATTACAGAAATAATGATGTTAAGACACACACAAACAGGTTCTAGACCAAATCACCCTCGACAAGGAGGCACTCAAGGTATGTTCTCACCTTGTTGGTGTTCATAGTGTATATTACAGAAATAATGATGTTAAGACACACACAAACAGGTTCTAGACCAAATCACCCTCGACAAGGAGGCACTCAAGGTATGTTCTCACCTTGTTGGTGTTCATAGTGTATATTACAGAAATAATGATGTTAAGACACACACAAACAGGTTCTAGACCAAATCACCCTCGACAAGGAGGCACTCAAGGTATGTTCTCACCTTGATGGTGTTCATAGTGTATATTACAGAAATAATGATGTTAAGACACACACAAACAGGTTCTAGACCAAATCACCCTCGACAAGGAGGCACTCAAGGTATGTTCTCACCTTGTTGGTGTTCATAGTGTATATTACAGAAATAATGATGTTAAGACACACACAAACAGGTTCTAGACCAAATCACCCTCGACAAGGAGGCACTCAAGGTATGTTCTCACCTTGTTGGTGTTCATAGTGTATATTACAGAAATAATGATGTTAAGACACACACAAACAGGTTCTAGACCAAATCACCCTCGACAAGGAGGCACTCAAGGTATGTTCTCACCTTGTTGGTGTTCATAGTGTATATTACAGAAATAATGATGTTAAGACACACACAAACAGGTTCTAGACCAAATCACCCTCGACAAGGAGGCACTCAAGGTATGTTCTCACCTTGTTGGTGTTCATAGTGTATATTACAGAAATAATGATGTTAAGACACACACAAACAGGTTCTAGACCAAATCACCCTCGACAAGGAGGCACTCAAGGTATGTTCTCACCTTGTTGGTGTTCATAGTGTATATTACAGAAATAATGATGTTAAGACACACACAAACAGGTTCTAGACCAAATCACCCTCGACAAGGAGGCACTCAAGGTATGTTCTCACCTTGTTGGTGTTCATAGTGTATATTACAGAAATAATGATGTTAAGACACACACAAACAGGTTCTAGACCAAATCACCCTCGACAAGGAGGCACTCAAGGTATGTTCTCACCTTGTTGGTGTTCATAGTGTATATTACAGAAATAATGATGTTAAGAACCACACACAAACAAGTTCTGGACCGAATCATTCTGAACTAGGAGAACCTCAAGGTACTATCATCATCATGTGCTACTAGTTAGGGTAAAAATAGTGACATTACTAATTATTCACATGTGTTATTAAAGTAGGAAGAGATTGAGATGTTTCTTTAATGGCATCTTGGCATGCTGTTTAAACAGTGGCAACTAGGTGTAAACAAATTAGAATTTTGTCACATTTGTGAAAGAAAAAACAAAACATAAGCTAAAATCCGAACCAAATTGTTAACAACTACAATAAATTACTCTCCTACCTTTAATTACCATTAGATTTCCCACAAATTTTGTCCACACACAAATTGTGAAAAAAAAATCCATTATAGTGATTCCACATAAGAGACTGTAACAATGTCACCGATATCGACTTCGCTTAGATTGCATATAGGGCAAAATACATGCAGTTTTCTGCCATCTGCCAGTTTGCTGGTTTATAGAATACTCTTCAAGAGGTGTGGGTCGATATGATGTAATCTAACAATGTCATGACATGCGCTACAGTATAACAGACTCATCATGACGTCAGATTAATTACGTCACATACTTAGGAGGCTTCCATCCCTCTTGAAGAGTATTCCACAAAAAAGCAAAATGGTACACAGTGAAAAATGGCATGTGTTTTGTCCGAGGACATCTTAACAAAGTCGATATAGGTGATATAGATTCAGTCTAATATGTGGAATCCATGTCAATATAATGGTGTCTTCATGATTTATGTTTCTTCAAAAAGTGGAGAAAATTTAACGGTAATTAAAAGTAGGAATGTAATTTATCGTAGTTGTTAGCAATTTGGTTCAGACTTTAATTCGTTCAAAATTGGATCTTTTGTAGGGACTTGACCACAGTTGTGTTTGTTCAGTTTAAGAAGAAGGTGTTAAGACCTTGTATTTGTTTCAGTTTGAGAAGGAGAAGGTTGAGAAGGTGTTAAGACTTTGTTGTATTTGTTTCAGTTTGAGAAGAAGAAGGTGGAGAAGGTGTTAAGACTTTATTGTATTTGTTTCAGTTTGAGAAGGAGAAGGTGGAGAAGGTGTTAAGACTTTGTTGTATTTGTTTCAGTTTGAGAAGGAGAAGGTGGAGAAGGTGTTAAGACTTTGTTGTATTTGTTTCAGTTTGAGAAGGAGAAGGTGGAGAAGGTGTTAAGACTTTGTTGTATTTGTTTCAGTTTGAGAAGGAGAAGGTTGAGAAGGTGTTAAGACTTTGTTGTATTTGTTTCAGTTTGAGAAGGAGAAGGTGGAGAAGGTGTTAAGACTTTGTTGTATTTGTTTCAGTTTGAGAAGGAGAAGGTTGAGAAGGTGTTAAGACTTTGTTGTATTTGTTTCAGTTTGAGAAGGAGAAGGTTGAGAAGGTGTTAAGACTTTGTTGTATTTGTTTCAGTTTGAGAAGAAGAAGGTGGAGAAGGTGTTAAGACTTTGTTGTATTTGTTTCAGTTTGAGAAGAAGAAGGTGGAGAAGGTGTTAAGACCGTGTTGTGTTTGTTTCAGTTTGAGAAGGAGAAGGTGTTAAGACCTTGTTGTGTTTGTTTCAGTTTGAGAAGAAGAAGGTGGAGGTGTTAAGACCTTGTTGTGTTTGTTTCAGTTTGAGAAGGAGAAGGTTGAGAAGGTGTTAAGACCTTGTTGTGTTTGTTTCAGTTTGAGAGGAGAAAGTGGAGAAGGTGTTAAGACCTTGTTGTGTTTGTTTCAGTTTGAGAGGAGAAAGTGGAGAAGGTGTTAAGACCTTGTTGTGTTTGTTTCAGTTTGAGAAGGAGAAGGTGGAGAAGGTGTTAAGACCTTGTTGTGTTTGTTTCAATTTGAGAAGGAGAAAGTAGAGAAGGTGTTAAGACCTTGTTGTATTTGTTTCAGTTTGAGAAGGAGAAGGTGGAGAAGGTGTTAAGACCTTGTTATGTTTGTTTCAGTTTGAGGTGGAGAAGGTGTTAAGACCTTGTTGTGTTTGTTTCAGTTTGAGAAGGAGAAGGTGTTAAGACCTTGTTGTGTTTGTTTCAGTTTGAGAAGGAGAAGGTGGAGAAGGTGTTAAGACCTTGTTATGTTTGTTTCAGTTTGAGAAGGTGTTAAGACCTTGTTATGTTTGTTTCAGTTTGAGGTGGAGAAGGTGTTAAGACCTTGTTGTGTTTGTTTCAGTTTGAGAAGGAGAAAGTGGAGAAGGTGTTAAGACCGTGTTGTATTTGTTTCAGTTTGAGAAGGAGAAGGTGGAGAAGGTGTTAAGACCTTGTTATGTTTGTTTCAGTTTGAGGTGGAGAAGGTGTTAAGACCTTGTTGTGTTTCTTTCAGTTTGAGAAGGAGAAGGTGTTAAGACCTTGTTGTGTTTGTTTCAGTTTGAGAAGGAGAAGGTGGAGAAGGTGTTAAGACCTTGTTATGTTTGTTTCAGTTTGAGAAGGTGTTAAGACCTTGTTATGTTTGTTTCAGTTTGAGGTGGAGAAGATGTTAAGACCTTGTTGTGTTTGTTTCAGTTTGAGAAGGAGAAAGTGGAGAAGGTGTTAAGACCGTGTTGTGTTTGTTTCAGTTTGAGGAGAAGGTGGAGAAGGCGTTAAGACCTTGTTGTGTTTGTTTCAGTTTGAGAAGGTGAAAAAGGTGTTAAGACCTTGTTGTGTTTGTTTCAGTTTGAGAAGAAGGTGGAGAAGGCGTTAAGACCTTGTTGTATTTGTTTCAGTTTGAGCTGGAGAAGGTGTTAAGACCTTGTTATGTTTGTTTCAGTTTGAGGTGGAGAAGGTGTTAAGACCTTGTTGTGTTTGTTTCAGTTTGAGAAGGAGAAAGTGGAGACGGCGTTAAGACCTTGTTGTGTTTGTTTCAGTTTGAGGAGAAGGTGGAGAAGGCGTTAAGACCTTGTTGTGTTTGTTTCAGTTTGAGAAGGTGGAAAAGGCGTTAAGTCCTTGTTGTGTTTGTTTCAGTTTGAGAAGGAGAAGGTGTTAAGGCCTTGTTGTATTTGTTTCAGTTTGAGAAGGAGAAGGTGGAGAAGGCATTAAGACCTTATTGTGTTTGTTTCAGTTTGAGAAGAAGAAGGTGGAGAAGGCATTAAGACCGTGTTATGTTTGTTTCAGTTTGAGAAGGAGAAGGCGTTAAGGCCTTGTTGTGTTTGTTTCAGTTTGAGAAAGAGAAGGTGGAGAAGGCATTAAGACCGTGTTGTGTTTGTTTCAGTTTGAGAAAGAGAAGGTGTTGAGACCGTGTTGTGTTTGTTTCAGTTTGAGAAAGAGAAGGTGTTGAGACCGTGTTGTGTTTGTTTCAGTTTGAGAAGGAGAAGGTGGAGAAGGCGTTGAAGCGGGTGGAGACGGAGAAGGACGCGATCAACACGGAACTCATCCAGTTGCGTGTCCATCTCACCAAGCTGCAGGGCGACGTCCAGCAGGCCAACATCCACAGGGACACCATGGAGGAAAAACTGAACGTCGCCCACGACAAACTCGAGTCAGAGGCCATCGCAGCCAAGGAGGTGAGTGTGGTTAGTGGTAAAAGCAGACCTGACTGTTTAACCTTGTGACTATTGGACTCATTTAAGAAACAAAAAGCACATTTAGGGGTAACATGTTTTTTGCTATTACTCATTTATTTTCACATTAAAATTTTATAAAGAAATAAAATAATGTTCATAAGTGAAAAGACAAGTATTATTTTCATGGGTTTTTCTCATTTTTATGAAATTTTAGAGTAGTTGACATCTGGTGGGATATTTTGGTAGCAGTGTCCAGAAGGTTAAGGGGAGCTCGACATTCAAATCTGACAGTCCACAATATAGACCATAACTTGACCTTCATGTGAATTTCAAGGAATGGCAATCTGAAGACAGATTATATACCTGTGCCTTTAGTAATGTGTTTGACATATTGGTTATTAAGTAAGATGACTTCATGAGATTGATCTGTGTGCTGTTGTAGATTGTGAAGCAGTGCGAGGCGTTGAGGTCTGACAAGGAGAAGATGGCAGAGGAGCGAGACAACCTGCAGCAGGAGGCGCTCACTAACAAGGCCGAGCTGCAGCAAAGAGACATTCAAATAGAACAGCTCAAAAAAGAGGTGCTGATTCTTCTATTTCTTAACTCGTGTTTTTTCTCTGTCTCTTGAATATCAGTTGAATAATTCTAATGTATTGTTTCATCGACAGTTTTTAGGAGACTAACATGAAGTATTTGTGATTCTTGATCTAGCAAAATAAAGAAGAAACCAGTTGCCACTAGATAATTGTTCTGAAAATCAACAAAGGATCTTTTATTGATACATTTTACAACTGATAGAATAGTGTGTACTACAACATTTGATGCATCGGTTATGGAGCACTGGTTCGAATTGGAAATAACTTATTCACCTGGTGTGATTGATCAATAACACTCTTCACCCAACAAAACCTCTACCACCCTGTTCAGTTAAGTCTTAAGATAAATAACTCATTGCAAATCCATTTATACTCATTTTCTGCATCCTGTATATTTTAACTTTTCATAAATCTTGCTTTGAGAATGTTTTCACTTTAAATAGAGCAACCAGAGCTGACACAGACTGAGCATTCAGGCGTGGGCCTTCAACAAAGTCAGCTTGTGGAAAAGGAATGTCATTCACCCAATGCCATAAGATGCTACCAGTCTGTCCATGAAATAATTCCTATATCATGTTGCTGAGACCATGTCCTGACGTTTTTGGATGATAGAACATTAGAACTGATAGGTGGTTTCTGTAATGACACCAGCATGTGTTTGTATTTTCGTGTTCAGGTGGAGAAACTGCGTTCCCAGACGTCCAAACAACAAGATGTGTTGATGAAGAAGTCCATCAAGGAAGAGGATAACTCCACACTCAGCAAGGACCTGTAAGTGCTAGCCTGCTCTTAAAGGGACATACCCTAGTGTTTAAACACTAAGGCATGTGTTTTACTATTAGAGCCGTTTCTCATAACTAAAATCATACTTTACTTACATTTTATTCTTTACATTATCCATTTCCGTACATTCAAAGTGTTTTTGGTCATCCTGGTGTTTCTAATATCACAAAATGGATTTGTCATATTTTTAAAAACGCATGTGTGTGTGAGAAGTTACTGTTATGGAGTCGAGTTTTAATCTATTTTTAGAGAGTATTTCACCATTTCAAAGTCAGAGACTCATGTTTCACTCAGTTGTAACTTTAACCAAATGTGTTACAGGTTTGTAGGTTAACTAAACTTAGTGTGTATTTTCATGGGCTGAAACTAGGGTCTGTCCCTTTAAGAAAATGTCTATGGACAAAAAACATGCTGTGGAAAATGTTTTTGAATACAATCTACTAGTGATGAAAATCTGTTGGGATTTCATCATCGATCATGAGTTATAATCGGTTGGCACCAACCGATCAACTTTCGATTACACAATCGATTAGAATTCCATGACCATAAGAATGATGTACCTATTGTCGTGTGCACTGTGCAAATTGCTAACTGTACCTTTATTAACTATTTAATGTAATTTTTCTTTATGTACAAATGAAAAGAAACCCAAACCACTGTATATGTCCATCAGTTTTATCATCTAAACCGGAGGAAGAGATACAGTTAACATTTTCCCCACACAATCGATTATGGATTTTTATAATCAATCATCACATCGGTAGAGCCAATCCGATCAATTTTCAATTATAATTGATCATTGGAACATCACTACAATCTACAGCAAAAAAAAAGGGCCATAGAGAATTACAAAGTTAATTGCAATCTCCACAGCAATTGCAAGGGTTGAAGTGTAAACAGTTCATCATCATCCAGCCATTTACTATAGTCACCAAATGTTTAAGTAACACTACATCATCCAAACATTTGTTTATGGATGGTGTCCAAATGTTAAACACACATCATAAAGTCACGTGAATTACTAAAATTAATTGTCAGTCAAAATAGCAACCAGTTCTTTGCCGTAAAAGTAATTATGGATAGATATTATGTTCACAACATGTATAGTGTTTTCCCTAGCTTGTTTTAGCATGGTGCAGCACCATGCCTCAATAGTCTAGCACCATCTTGCCTTAATCAGCACCATGCTGCCCTGAGATTAAAGAAGCCTTTTTCACTAATTAATTCTAATATTGCCTTTATAAAACACCCAAAAAGGTATTATTAATTAATAAAATATGCCTTTTATATCTTTTGCCATTCATTTATTAAAGCAAGCGCATAAATTACATTAATGTTTATTTCAATTAATTTTTGTGTATTTTTAATGAAAAACAAGTGCCCCGAAAATGGTGAAAATGCCCCAAAAGTGTTTGGTCTACCATGCCTTGCCTAATTTCTAGGGAAATCACTAATGTAATCTGTTTGTTCAGCTCTACCAAAATTTCAATCCAATTTAAAAATTGTTTTTATTCTAGTAAAGAAATGTATTTAGAAATGAATATTTTTTTTATTGGTTGGCTATTTATGCTTTAGGTTTGAAATTAATATCCATGCAATTTTGATAGCACCCCTTTATGTTCATCCCACATTGTGTTTACACTTTGTTTTTTGTGTTTGTCATATACATGTAATTGTTACTCAGGACGAATAATACAAAGATTTTGTCATTATGGTTTCCTTCATTTGTGAGCTTTTATGTCCTCTCTACACTGCTTAGCTTTTCAGTACTACAAAGATGTTGTTTACATTGTGGTATAAATAGAGAATAACTAGTTAATGACGTCGGATATCTGCTTTATCCTGTTAAGATAAAAATGGGAAATTCTGCAAGGCTCAACCGAGCGGAATTTCTCATTCGGTCTGAACAGAAAAAAGCAGATATCCTATGTCATTATCTAGTTGTTATCTTTATCCTGTAGACCATAAAAATTAAGGGAAAAAGCTATTATTTCTGATATTTCAGATATATTGTATGATTACCTAGAGGTCAAACGAGTGATTTTGTAATGTAGCCATGCATGTGATGTCACAGTGACGTCAAAAGTCATATCCTGCTACTATACGGATTTGACTTTGCTTTATCCGTCGTCATATTCTGTGAATAGAAACGGTGGGTGCATGATGACTGTTATGATACATTGTGTCTTGTTTGTGTTTGTCACAGAGAGGCGGCCAAGCTGATGGTGACTGAGCTACAGAAGGCTCTCACTCAGAGTCAGTCGGACGGGGCCGCCATGAAGGCGGAACTCGAGTACTCCAAACTCGTGCTCGAAGACCGCAAGAAGGTGGGTGGGGGCGTCACGCAGTGCTGGGTGGATGGGTGGGCGTCACACAGTGCTTGGTGGGTGGGCGTCACACAGTGCTGAGATAAACATTTTTTATTTATAATAATACAATGACAGATGACATCCGAGTGTTAAAAAAAATACCATAATATACAACTTAAGTTGAATTTCGGTTGAATGTAAGTGAATTACATTTTTACGTAAAGATGCTCTACTGTTCTATGCTATGCTGAGTTGAACAATAATATACTGGACAGCATGCTTCTTTTGTGGGGTTCATGCACCACATTTCAGTATTTAAATATAGATAAATAAATACATTATTCTTGAATAGGTTTGAAATGTCACTTCAGTTCTGATATATTTTTGAACAAAGTTTTTATTTAAATAATTATTTTGGTAGAAATATTAAAACAAATTAAAACTTACAAGTGTGATGAAGTGATACTGACCGATGTGTTGTTCTACTTTCACTTTCAGTTTGAGGAGCAGAACAAGAAGCTTCTTGACCAGATGGAGCAGCTCCGCAAGAGGTGCGTCCTAGCTTACATTGACATGCCTTACATACCTTTATTGATAGAATGATAAACACTTGTGTTTGTCTTTATGTGCATCCTTGAATTTAGCAGAATATATTCAGATTTTAAGCTGTAAGATGAAAGCTGTAATTAATGTGGTAGACTTTTTTATATGCCATGGACACAGCACCACTGTTAACCTTCCCTGACTACCTGTAGCATCCAAATATAGTCCAGTTAGAAGAGAGCCTTATAGATATATATTTAAATTTCTGGTCAATGTTGTTTAGTAAACACCTGTAAAATTTACTTGAACTACCAAAAAAAAAAATCGGTTTTGTGACTCATCTGCAAAGACACCGTGGTGCAGGGGTGTAACATTCTCTTTGAGAATGGCCAATACAGCACAAATTGTAGTTTAGAGTAAAATTCGGTGTCCGTAAATTTCTGTGATATTTGTATTTGTATTTTTGCACAGTTCTTTACACTGTTCTTTTTTAAACCTTGAATTTTTATATTGATGTTGATCATCACTTTATTTATTTGCATTACCATAGTTTGACACCCAATAGCCGATGTATTTTTCGTGCTGGGGTGTCGTTAAACATTCATTCATTCATTCATTCATTCATTCATCTGCAAAGAAGCATTTTTATAAACCTGTAATATTGTAGATGTTTGTTTAAAAGAGCTGCAGATGAAGATAAAATTTGCTCTCCACCTATGGTGTGTTAAGTTCTTACATTGATTGCATATTGCTGTGGGGATTGAAAGAAAAAGCATGCTACTCAATGCAACAGATGGTACGCTTGGGAATTAAAATTGGGAATTCAATTGTATAGTATGGAAAGTTAGAGACAAACAAGAAGTAATTTGAAGACTATTAATTTTCATTTATTATATCTAGTACATGTTACGTTCACAGTTTTTGAAATACCTTTGCCAGATTGGGTTGTTAAATATATATAATAAATTCCCTTTTGTTTCTGAATGCCGTGCTGCTGCCACTTGTAAACTGTTCTAACTCGATGGTAAGACCTGGTACAGTGCATGTAAACCTGTAGTAAACCGTTACTCTGCTTCGCATCATAGATCACTGTAGAGGGCAACGTCTGGGTTTATAGGCCTTGGAGAACTAAGACACAATTTCTCATTTACGGGTTAAATGTGGTTTGAGAGAGAACCAACCAAATTTCACAATTCATGTTATTAATTCAGTTTTGATCTCTAATCCAAAGTCTTTTGAAGCAAAATTGTTTTTGACATGATTGACAGTTCAGTGTAAATCAAATTTATTTGAGCATGGTTTTAGCATTTCTTATTTAAATCACCAATGAGAAATCGGGCCTTAATGTTGTCACAGACACTGAGATAAATTTAAGGTGTGCTTTGACACTGTTTACACACAAATCTGCTTATGGTACAGCTGTTGCCTCTACAATACATTTGTCTTACCAAAGAGGTTATTTCTAATTTCAGGAATGTTTTTAAATTGAATAATAAATAATATTACAAATCTTCTATCGAGCAGTGAAATGTTGACTACCACCATGATGTTGTCACTGCATATTTAGAATACTATCTTAGCTTTTTGAAATCCAACGTAGCTTTAAAGTAAGTTGTCCCATTTTAAAACCCTTTACTGGGATCATTAGTAATTTTTTTTTTATAAGCCTAAGTCTTTATCTTAGCCTTTTTCTTACCCTGACCCTCCTTAATTGTTATGGTTTATTTTGTAACTGACCGAATTGACAAAACGACACCTAACACCAAAAGAGAAGTAAAAATTACAAGCAGCTTTGAGATCACTGTATACATACACTCGCCGAAGTGAGTTTTAATGAAATGTTTTGCAAAACAATTTACACACATTAATATTCTGATGATAGATAGATGAACACAGATTTATGAGAACTGTGTTATGAACTGAATAATTGTCCTTGCTCTCACTTGGAATGCATGACACTTCTCCAGCGTGTCTCAAATGTTGTAGCACACGCATGGTCGTGTAACAACCTCAGTATTTCCTGAGATAAGATACTGCAGCTTGTAGCATGGATTATAAAGCAGGCTTAAAACAAAAATCTAGATCTGTCTGAGACAGAACTCTCTGCTTGTTTTCTTCAAATATATTTGACTGGCTTGCTTGAACAGTTTTCTCAGGGAAGCACACGAAAAATATATTAGTATTTTTTTACAAAATAAATAAATAAAATCCCATAGTCATAGCCATACCCAGAACTCTACAATACCTGATACAGCTTTGTGGTCGGACAGTCTAGCATTTTCTGCATATCTCTTTATATTACTGCTTAAGTGTTGCTGTTTCATCCCGGTAGAAACCTCTTCTAAGTAGAGATACAAATGTATGATTTTAATTGTTATCTGACAAGTAAATGATTATTTGGTGTTAATGTCAAATTTGCCATGCTAAATACTTTTCTTTTTCTATTTGTAGTTTGTCATGTAGTTTGTTTTACTGTGCATGATGCTTTGATTATTTCAAAATCTGATGGGTTTTGTGAATATTATTACAGTATATTATTACAGTATACAAATCTTAAGTTGTCGAAGGACGGCCTATATTTTCATTGTCATCTGTTTACATGTTATGGCCCATTCTATTTGACTTAATATTGTTATGTTAACTATCCAGTCTCCATTTCAACACGCATTCATCGACCAATTTGCTCATCTGCGTCTTTTTAGTGTATCACCATTCTGTTTCTTGTTTCTGAACCACCACACATCATTTCTGAAATCTTAAACACAAAATCTTTTTAAAATTCAGTTATGTATGCATGTGTTGTAGTTTTGAGAGATCGAAGGAGAGTAAGAGAGAGAGTGTGAGTGAAATTAAGCATTTACTGTAAACATATATATATGTATCTACCTCCAACTGTCCAACTGTCTTTATTTACTTAAGTGATGGTTTACTAAAATGTTATTACGTAGAGCTGATTTTTATAGGAAGATATTTTGATTTGAGTATTTATGTGTTTTTAGTCACAGTAATGAAGTGAAGTCGTTAGAAGGTGACAAGAAATCTATGCAGATGTCGCTGGACAATTTCCAACATGAGCTCAATCAACAGCTGCAGCAGTTAACCGAATACAAACATAAGGTATAGATAGTAGTATAAAAAATATCAGTTGCCAAAACATATATATATCTCAAACTAGCCCGAGTTCTCTTCTGTTCAATAGCTAGACGGACATTTGGACAGTTATGATGACTTTCTCAGCCAGAGATATCGCTATAGCGAAAACATGTCTAGCTCTCGAACAGCAGAGTACTCTGGCTAATCTCAGACCCACTCCAGAAAAAAAAGAAAAACAAAATAAGATACAACTATTTTTCAAACCCACCCCTAAAACAAACAGTATTTAAAAAAACATTTTGTTTATTGTTCAAAATCATTCCAAAGTACATATTTTTTATATTTGTAATGAGCGTTTCTTTTTCAGTATATTTTCTTTTATATTTCTGTTACACAGACCATGAGGCTAATCCATTGAATAGAGTAGTTTATTACCTATATGGTTAAAAATATCTTGGTACATATCAAAGTGATACGTCCCACTAGAACACCAAGTGGGACATAACACTTCGTGACGTCATTGATTGGTGCACTACAACTGTACAGGAACATGAACCAAACAAGCTAAAGCTCATGACAACTGAAAAGTATTTCACTCGGGACATAAACATGATATTTTGTGAAACATTAGCCTGTATATAATATTATATTTTATTTATTTAGGAAACCCATTTCTCACATTTGTCTTTTGACAAAAAGAAATCGTATGTCTAAAGACTGTTCCAGAACTGAACACATGCGGGTGGGTGGGAAAGAGTTGT
This sequence comes from Gigantopelta aegis, assembly GCF_016097555.1. Lineage (NCBI taxonomy): Eukaryota > Metazoa > Mollusca > Gastropoda > Neomphalida > Peltospiridae > Gigantopelta > Gigantopelta aegis. The sequence continues at coordinate 10,263,154 of NC_054701.1, read as the reverse complement.
ACTGTTACAGCAGTTATTATTATTTTCATACATTATCTTGACCTCTGACCTTTTTCTCCTTTTACATAGACTGGTCCGAACACACCAACAACCAGTGAAATGGCTAAAATATTCCAATTTTCTTCAAATATATGTCTGTCACACTTTTTCCCCTTTATACATACATGTACCGGTACTTGGTTTAATAAAAAATTTATTTTATGAGTGTTCATATATATATTAAACATTTCTGCCGCCCCACCATGTTATCAGTTAACTGTTTTGTTGCAGGTCAATGATCTAGAGAATGAAAACGTATCTCTGTCAGGATGTAAACTGTCTCTTGCCGAGCTGGAGAAAGCAAAGGAACGTCAGAAGAACGAATTAACGGACAGAATTCACAAGCTGGAGTCCGAGGCACTTGAAATAAGAAATAATGCCAATAACATAGATACATCAGGTATGTTGTTATACATATACAACAAGCCTCATCCCAGGTCAAAATTTCCACCACTTCGGCTGTACTTTTTCAATCCCACATGACTGCATGATGGAGTCTTATATTCTTACACCCCAGTTGGTGAGAACATCATTTGTTGTGATAATACACAACAATAACACAGGTGATGACCTGGTCACCACAGCCATACCATCTAATTAAGTAGACACAAGTGAAATTGAGTTGCGAGTGTGAATAATTTTTACATGCTCATATACCACTTGAGTTTGAAGCATGTCTGTCCCGGGGCCTGTCTCTGGATAGCCAGTGACTTGCTCCGGGACAGAAAAAATTAAGGGGACAATTTTGAAATTTACATCCAAAAATTAAATAGTGGGCCTTTAAAATTTTGATGCACATCTCTAATTAATATAATTAATTAAAAACAAATCTACTCATTAAATTTGGTCGCTAGATTAGATTGGGCAGTCAAAAAGAAATTTGATAGATAGATAACTAGTTTAACGAGGGGGGGGGGGGTAAATGGACAGAATTTACAAAATATCAATTAGTAAAAGAACTTAGTAGGATTAAAATAATTTAGAAAAAAAAATTAGAAAAAAATAATTTACAAGCAAAAAATAAAATGAATTGACTGCTCGGCCGAATATTTATATAATTTGGAGCATTTTTGAAGGACAGTCCAAAAATAAATAAGAGAAAGAAGAGAGGATCGGACTACTTAATATATTAAAAGAAGGTAATTTTGACATAAAATTTTGAACGAAGGTCTAAAAGTTTAAAGTTCGATCTATATGTCCACACGAGTGGCTTCGTTAGGGCCGTTAGAGGAGAGGCTGGCCACTACGGCGAGCCGATGTCCGGAGTTGCAGTCAGTGATGGGATGAGTTGCTTCTTAGAGAGCAGATCTCTGATGACCACGGTGTAACTGGCGCTGCAGATCGTCTTGATGTTCCTGTGGATTGTTGAACTGTCCATCTCGTAGAGGAGGATCGCTTGTCGGTTGGTCTGCTGGCTCCGGTGCGTCACGATGAGTCCCGTCGCTGAGCTCTGGAGCCGAAGGTTGTGGAGCTCGAAGTGGCTCCCGTCTGGCAGCGGTCTCCAGTGCTGGTTGCAAAACCGGCCTCTCAGCTTCGCCGTATCAGTCGTGTCGCCCTGGACGTAGTCCTGGTACTGAACCGTAAGTTTCCCCAAGGCTAGTTGCCAGGTATCTACGTCTTCCTCAGGGGGTGTCGTCTGTCGGACAGGCTGGCTTGCAGGAGATGTTGCTTTCCTCTTGACGGCTGCCATCGCCTCAACAACAACAGCAGGGCACTTCTCAACAGGAGTGGTCTGTATAGTCGACCGCTTCACCGGAGGCGCTGGAGTGGAAGTGTATCTAGGCGGCGACTGGGCCATGGCAGTGTCCAACATTCCAAAGCTTGCCATAAGTCCTGAGGACACATCAACACGTCTAGCTTCATAGCTGTCTCTCAGTAGAATGAGTGAAATTGATAGCTCTTTGATGTACCAGTCTGAAACTGATTACTCTGTGGTACGTAAGTGTAAGTGCTGTAAATAAGTGTTAGCTGGAAAAGACATTTAAATTTGTTTTAAATCTGGCTGTTGAAGATTTGTAAAAAATAGAATACTGCACTCGCTTTTGCTTTTATCTTACAAGGACCACTCATGTAGTATTCTCTATATAATGTTTACACATCAAGACATGTGTATTTTGTAACTGTCTTTTTTCTAAAACTAATTTTGAATTACAGTTTTGGTAAAGTTTGTGTCACTTCATTTTCCATGTCACTTTATTTTCCATGTATTTCTTCCAAAAGACGTGTAATTTCATAATTCGTACACTTTCAGGTGATTCGGACCTATCTAAGTCATTGTCAGAAAAGGAACAGCAGGTGAGTTACTGTTGCTTCTTAGAATTTTTGAGAATTTTATCCTTTTACTAAAGGTAGAAAGCATTATTACCCATATGGTTAAAAATATCTTGGTACATATCAAAGTGATACGTCCCACTAGAATGCAATGTGGGACGTCCCACTTTTGACGTCACACGTTGACGTCATCAATTGGTGCACTACAACCTTACACTAAGTTACAGGAATGTCTTTCAAACGAGTTCAGTGATATAAATTAAGATCGATTATGGGTGATAAATAGGATATTAAACTTGCTACAATTTCGAATCATGTTTATGTCCCTTGTGAAATAATTTTCATTGTCACTCGCTAATGCTTGTGACAATTGAAAATTAATTCACTCTGGGCATAAACTTGATACGAAATAGAAGCTCATTTAATATCATATAATTATCATATACCTGGTTATGGAAACTAATTCTGGTACAAGAAGTGAAAGTTTGGTGTTTTTAGCTTTTAAAACATGAAGTAAAGAGTGAAATTGTTAGTCAGATGTCAAGGGAAATAACTGCTTTTAATAGTGGCAAGTAATAAACAAAGTTAAAATAACATATCAACATTTTACAGTCTTTTGTTGTACATATATGTTCTCCCTTGTTGACTTATTTTGGCATTTAGACATACATGTAGATACACCACGTGAGGTTCTAGTTCTGTTATAGTCATAAATGTCTGCTTTCTCCTTTCTGTCTTAAAGAAATAAATCTTTAAAATATTTATATGTTATAATATGTGATATAATATAACATGTCACGACATGTGATATAATATCTAATATAGTCAATATGGTTTGTTTGCCCCAGATTGCCTTCCTCAACTCGGTGATAGGAGACATGCAGAGAAAGCACGAAGAGATGAAGATTCGTCTTGAAGCCATGGAAACGGGTGTGGTCAACGGTGGCGGTGATGTCATGATGGACACATCGTAAGACTCAGTATTTCTTCTGTAACATCTTGAAATAATTTATAACAATTTGATTTAGACTCGAACAGTCTTTCTTACTACATTATCTTGAAATAATTTATAACAATTTAATTAAGACTGTTTCTTACTATATTAACATCAGATATTTTACACAATTTGATTAAGACTGTTTCTTACTATATTACCATCAGATATTTTACACAATTTAATTAAGACTGTTTCTTACTATATTACCATCAGATATTTTACACAATTTGATTAAGACTGTTTCTTACTATATTACCATCAGATATTTTACACAATTTAATTAAGACTGTTTCTTACTACATTACCTTCAAATAAGTTACCACAATTTGGTCAAAATATTGCAAATTATAAATAGCTTTTCACTTGTTCATCCTAGTCTCATAACAAATTTACTTTCATACTGAGAACGTAATTTTGATTGAGGCTATGGATAAGGTAGTTTTACATAAATATTATATATTTAATACCTGACCAGGGTTCAAGCTAGAAGACACTTTAGGGAGAAGTGAGGAACTTTAGGGAGAAGTGAAGTTTTGGTGAAGGAGAAATGAGACAAAAAGCCAAATGTGTTGAAAATGCCAAATATCATTTACCATGTCCATGTCAATTAATTTAATTTGTGTACAAGTTTACAAGAACTGTTTATTCTCATTCTCTTATCACAACAGTAAAACAAGTCTTTTTTGCAGCTATTCATAGTGGGTCACATAATCTCCTTTCACGTGACCAGCTAGTGATAGGCAGCCATCTCTGTAGTACTCTGTCATAGGCACAAAGTCTGTATCATTAACTGAATGACGTAAGGAGATTTGTCTTTATTGTCATTAAAAAATTCAAATGAGGCTTGTAGAGAAACAAAGAAGGCCTATTAATGATCTTTACACTGGTTCCTTTGCGTTTGAAAGCGACGAATCTTGAAAAATTGGTAACATTATTTTTAACAAGTTATTTTTGTTTGCGATTTATTTATTCAGTCCCTTGTGTTTATAAAACTGTACGTAACAAATGAAGAATAGCAATAAAATATTTTGTTATTCCTCAATGTATTATTAATAAATATAATTTGATAGAAATCCACTGGCCGATCTTAAAATGTGGTCACATGATCTTTGGACAAAATGGAGGCAAAATGTACCAATATTTCAAAGGGAAAAAAGCCCCCAAAACCATTGTGATAATTATTTTTTGAAAAAGAAGGTGACTTAGAACTTTGCCATGGATTAAAAGTAAGGCGAAGTTTAGTACAAATGGGCAATTATTTCGCCCACGTCGTCCCCTTGCGTGAACCCTGCCTGACATAATTAGTTTTCTGCACATTTTAATTTGGAATATATTTTGTTTATCAACTCATTTGTTATAATAAATATGAAACTTTTTAATAATTATCTAATTATGCAAACTTGTTATTAAAAGTATTAGAATACATAAAATGTTTTAATCCTGTTATCAGAACTCTTGAAGTAGGGGAGAATGTGAAAGTGGTGGTGGTGGATGTTTCATATGTTAGTATACAGTAAATAATTAGAGAGACGCATGTTACTGGTTTAATTGTTATTTTAGACCGGTGAGACAGAGAGCAGCACCAAGGTTGTTCTGTGATATCTGTGACGTGTTTGATCTTCATGACACAGATGACTGTCCCAAACAGGCCATGTCGGACGATGTGCCACCGACCCAGTACCACGGCGACAAGAACCAGATCAGACCCTACTGTGATACCTGTGAAAGTAAGTCGCTCTACTCTGTAAACACTGTCACACTGATGAGACCCTACTGTGATATCTGTGAAAGTAAGTCGCTCTACTCTGTAAACACTGTCACACTGATGAGACTCTACTGTGATATCTGTGAAAGTAAGTCGCTGTACTCGGTAAACACTGTCACATTCATCAGACCCTACTGTGATATCTGTGAAAGTAAGTCGCTGTACTCTGTAAACACCGTCACATTCATCAGACCCTACTGTGATATCTGTGAAAGTAAGTCGCTCTACTCTGTAAACACTGTCACACTGATCAGACCCTACTGTGATATCTGTGAAAGTAAGTCGCTCTACTCTGTAAACACTGTCACACTGATCAGACCCTACTGTGATATCTGTGAAAGTAAGTCGCTGTACTCGGTAAACACTGTCACATTCATCAGACCCTACTGTGATATCTGTGAAAGTAAGTCGCTCTACTCTGTAAACACTGTCACACTGATGAGACTCTACTGTGATATCTGTGAAGTAAGTCGCTGTACTCGGTAAACACTGTCACATTCATCAGACCCTACTGTGATATCTGTGAAAGTAAGTCGCTCTACTCTGTAAACACTGTCACACTGATCAGACCCTACTGTGATATCTGTGAAAGTAAGTCGCTCTACTCTGTAAACACTGTCACACTGATCAGACCCTACTGTGATATCTGTGAAAGTAAGTCGCTCTACTCGGTAAACACTGTCACGCTGATCAGACCCTACTGTGATATCTGTGAAAGTAAGTCGCTGTACTCGGTAAACACTGTCACATTCATCAGACCCTACTGTGATATCTGTGAAAGTAAGTCGCTGTACTCGGTAAACACCGTCACATTCATCAGACCCTACTGTGATATCTGTGAAAGTAAGTCGCTGTACTCGGTAAACACCGTCACATTCATCAGACCCTACTGTGATATCTGTGAAAGTAAGTCGCTCTACTCTGTAAACACTGTCACACTGATGAGACTCTACTGTGATATCTGTGAAAGTAAGTCGCTGTACTCGGTAAACACTGTCACATTCATCAGACCCTACTGTGATATCTGTGAAAGTAAGTCACTGTACTCTGTAAACACCGTCACATTCATCAGACCCTACTGTGATATCTGTGAAAGTAAGTCGCTCTACTCTGTAAACACTGTCACACTGATCAGACCCTACTGTGATATCTGTGAAAGTAAGTCGCTCTACTCTGTAAACACTGTCACACTGATCAGACCCTACTGTGATATCTGTGAAAGTAAGTCGCTGTACTCGGTAAACACTGTCACATTCATCAGACCCTACTGTGATATCTGTGAAAGTAAGTCGCTCTACTCTGTAAACACTGTCACACTGATGAGACTCTACTGTGATATCTGTGAAAGTAAGTCGCTGTACTCGGTAAACACTGTCACATTCATCAGACCCTACTGTGATATCTGTGAAAGTAAGTCACTGTACTCTGTAAACACCGTCACATTCATCAGACCCTACTGTGATATCTGTGAAAGTAAGTCGCTCTACTCTGTAAACACTGTCACACTGATCAGACCCTACTGTGATATCTGTGAAAGTAAGTCGCTCTACTCTGTAAACACTGTCACACTGATCAGACCCTACTGTGATATCTGTGAAAGTAAGTCGCTGTACTCGGTAAACACTGTCACATTCATCAGACCCTACTGTGATATCTGTGAAAGTAAGTCGCTCTACTCTGTAAACACTGTCACACTGATGAGACTCTACTGTGATATCTGTGAAAGTAAGTCGCTGTACTCGGTAAACACTGTCACATTCATCAGACCCTACTGTGATATCTGTGAAAGTAAGTCGCTCTACTCTGTAAACACTGTCACACTGATCAGACCCTACTGTGATATCTGTGAAAGTAAGTCGCTCTACTCTGTAAACACTGTCACACTGATCAGACCCTACTGTGATATCTGTGAAAGTAAGTCGCTCTACTCGGTAAACACCGTCACATTCATCAGACCCTACTGTGATATCTGTGAAAGTAAGTCGCTGTACTCGGTAAACACTGTCACGCTGATCAGACCCTACTGTGATATCTGTGAAAGTAAGTCGCTCTACTCGGTAAACACTGTCATGCTGATCAGACCCTACTGTGATATCTGTGAAAGTAAGTCGCTCTACTCGGTAAACACCGTCACGCTGATCAGACCCTACTGTGATATCTGTGAAAGTAAGTCGCTGTACTCGGTAAACACCGTCACATTCATCAGACCCTACTGTGATATCTGTGAAAGTAAGTCGCTGTACTCGGTAAACACCGTCACATTCATCAGACCCTACTGTGATATCTGTGAAAGTAAGTCGCTGTACTCGGTAAACACCGTCACATTCATCAGACCCTACTGTGATATCTGTGAAAGTAAGTCGCTCTACTCGGTAAACACCGTCACATTCATCAGACCCTACTGTGATATCTGTGAAAGTAAGTCGCTCTACTCGGTAAACACCGTCACATTCATCAGACCCTACTGTGATATCTGTGAAAGTAAGTCGCTGTACTCGGTAAACACCGTCACATTCATCAGACCCTACTGTGATATCTGTGAAAGTAAGTCGCTCTACTCGGTAAACACTGTCACACTGATCAGACCCTACTGTGATATCTGTGAAAGTAAGTTGCTGTACTCGGTAAACACTCACATTCATCAGACCCTACTGTGATATCTGTGAAAGTAAGTCGCTCTACTCGGTAAACACTCACATTCATCAGACCCTACTGTGATATCTGTGAAAGTAAGTCGCTGTACTCGGTAAACACTCACATTCATCAGACCCTACTGTGATATCTGTGAAAGTAAGTCGCTGTACTCGGTAAACACTGTCACACTGATCAGACCCTACTGTGATATCTGTGAAAGTAAGTCGCTGTACTCAGTAAACACTGTCACATTCATCAGATCCTACTGTGATATCTGTGAAAGTAAGTCGCTCTACTCTGTAAACACTGTCACACTGATCAGACCCTACTGTGATATCTGTGAAAGTAAGTCGCTCTACTCTGTAAACACTGTCACACTGATCAGACCCTACTGTGATATCTGTGAAAATAAGTCGCTCTACTCGGTAAACACCGTCACATTCATCAGACCCTACTGTGATATCTGTGAAAGTAAGTCGCTGTACTCGGTAAACACCGTCACATTCATCAGACCCTACTGTGATATCTGTGAAAGTAAGTCGCTCTACTCTGTAAACACCGTCACACTGATCAGACCCTACTGTGATATCTGTGAAAGTAAGTCGCTCTACTCGGTAAACACTGTCACGCTGATCAGACCCTACTGTGATATCTGTGAAAGTAAGTCGCTGTACTCGGTAAACACCGTCACATTCATCAGACCCTACTGTGATATCTGTGAAAGTAAGTCGCTGTACTCGGTAAACACTCACATTCATCAGACCCTACTGTGATATCTGTGAAAGTAAGTCGCTCTACTCGGTAAACACTGTCACACTGATCAGACCCTACTGTGATATCTGTGAAAGTAAGTCGCTGTACTCGGTAAACACTCACATTCATCAGACCCTACTGTGATATCTGTGAAAGTAAGTCGCTGTACTCGGTAAACACTGTCACATTCATCAGACCCTACTGTGATATCTGTGAAAGTAAGTCGCTGTACTCGGTAAACACTCACATTCATCAGACCCTACTGTGATATCTGTGAAAGTAAGTCGCTGTACTCGGTAAACACTGTCACACTGATCAGACCCTACTGTGATATCTGTGAAAGTAAGTCGCTGTACTCTGTAAACACTGTCACACTGATCAGACCCTACTGTGATATCTGTGAAAGTAAGTCGCTGTACTCGGTAAACACTCACATTCATCAGACCCTACTGTGATATCTGTGAAAGTAAGTCGCTCTACTCGGTAAACACTCACATTCATCAGACCCTACTGTGATATCTGTGAAAGTAAGTCGCTGTACTCGGTAAACACCGTCACATTCATCAGACCCTACTGTGATATCTGTGAAAGTAAGTCGCTGTACTCGGTAAACACTGTCACATTCATCAGACCCTACTGTGATATCTGTGAAAGTAAGTCGCTGTACTCGGTAAACACCGTCACATTCATCAGACCCTACTGTGATATCTGTGAAAGTAAGTCGCTCTACTCGGTAAACACTGTCACGCTGATCAGACCCTACTGTGATATCTGTGAAAGTAAGTCGCTGTACTCGGTAAACACTGTCACATTCATCAGACCCTACTGTGATATCTGTGAAAGTAAGTCGCTCTACTCTGTAAACACTGTCACACTGATCAGACCCTACTGTGATATCTGTGAAAGTAAGTCGCTCTACTCGGTAAACACTGTCACGCTGATCAGACCCTACTGTGATATCTGTGAAAGTAAGTCGCTGTACTCGGTAAACACCGTCACATTCATCAGACCCTACTGTGATATCTGTGAAAGTAAGTCGCTCTACTCTGTAAACACTGTCACACTGATCAGACCCTACTGTGATATCTGTGAAAGTAAGTCGCTCTACTCTGTAAACACTGTCACACTGATCAGACCCTACTGTGATATCTGTGAAAATAAGTCGCTCTACTCGGTAAACACCGTCACATTCATCAGACCCTACTGTGATATCTGTGAAAGTAAGTCGCTGTACTCAGTAAACACCGTCACATTCATCAGACCCTACTGTGATATCTGTGAAAGTAAGTCGCTCTACTCTGTAAACACTGTCACACTGATCAGACCCTACTGTGATATCTGTGAAAGTAAGTCGCTGTACTCGGTAAACACCGTCACATTCATCAGACCCTACTGTGATATCTGTGAAAGTAAGTCGCTGTACTCGGTAAACACCGTCACATTCATCAGACTCTACTGTGATATCTGTGAAAGTAAGTCGCTCTACTCGGTAAACACCGTCACATTCATCAGACCCTACTGTGATATCTGTGAAAGTAAGTCGCTGTACTCGGTAAACACTCACATTCATCAGACCCTACTGTGATATCTGTGAAAGTAAGTCGCTCTACTCGGTAAACACTGTCACACTGATCAGACCCTACTGTGATATCTGTGAAAGTAAGTCACTGTACTCGGTAAACACTCACATTCATCAGACCCTACTGTGATATCTGTGAAAGTAAGTCGCTCTACTCGGTAAACACTCACATTCATCAGACCCTACTGTGATATCTGTGAAAGTAAGTCACTGTACTCGGTAAACACCGTCACATTCATCAGACCCTACTGTGATATCTGTGAAAGTAAGTCGCTGTACTCGGTAAACACTGTCACATTCATCAGACCCTACTGTGATATCTGTGAAAGTAAGTCGCTGTACTCGGTAAACACCGTCACATTCATCAGACCCTACTGTGATATCTGTGAAAGTAAGTCGCTCTACTCGGTAAACACTGTCACGCTGATCAGACCCTACTGTGATATCTGTGAAAGTAAGTCGCTGTACTCGGTAAACACTGTCACATTCATCAGACCCTACTGTGATATCTGTGAAAGTAAGTCGCTCTACTCTGTAAACACTGTCACACTGATCAGACCCTACTGTGATATCTGTGAAAGTAAGTCGCTCTACTCGGTAAACACTGTCACGCTGATCAGACCCTACTGTGATATCTGTGAAAGTAAGTCGCTGTACTCGGTAAACACCGTCACATTCATCAGACCCTACTGTGATATCTGTGAAAGTAAGTCGCTGTACTCGGTAAACACCGTCACATTCATCAGACCCTACTGTGATATCTGTGAAAGTAAGTCGCTGTACTCGGTAAACACCGTCACATTCATCAGACCCTACTGTGATATCTGTGAAAGTAAGTCACTCTACTTGGTAAACACTGTCACGCTGATCAGACCCTACTGTGATATCTGTGAAAGTAAGTCGCTCTACTCGGTAAACACCGTCACATTCATCAGACCCTACTGTGATATCTGTGAAAGTAAGTCGCTCTACTCGGTAAACACCGTCACATTCATCAGACCCTACTGTGATATCTGTGAAAGTAAGTCGCTGTACTCAGTAAACACCGTCACATTCATCAGACCCTACTGTGATATCTGTGAAAGTAAGTCGCTCTACTCGGTAAACACTGTCACACTGATCAGACCCTACTGTGATATCTGTGAAAGTAAGTCGCTCTACTCGGTAAACACCGTCACATTCATCAGACCCTACTGTGATATCTGTGAAAGTAAGTCGCTGTACTCGGTAAACACTCACATTCATCAGACCCTACTGTGATATCTGTGAAAGTAAGTCGCTCTACTCGGTAAACACTGTCACACTGATCAGACCCTACTGTGATATCTGTGAAAGTAAGTCGCTGTACTCGGTAAACACTCACATTCATCAGACCCTACTGTGATATCTGTGAAAGTAAGTCGCTCTACTCGGTAAACACTGTCACATTCATCAGACCCTACTGTGATATCTGTGAAAGTAAGTCGCTCTACTCGGTAAACACTGTCACATTCATCAGACCCTACTGTGATATCTGTGAAAGTAAGTCGCTGTACTCGGTAAACACTGTCACATTCATCAGACCCTACTGTGATATCTGTGAAAGTAAGTCGCTCTACTCGGTAAACACTGTCACATTCATCAGACCCTACTGTGATATCTGTGAAAGTAAGTCGCTGTACTCGGTAAACACTGTCACATTCATCAGACCCTACTGTGATATCTGTGAAAGTAAGTCGCTGTACTCAGTAAACACTGTCACACTGATCAGACCCTACTGTGATATCTGTGAAAGTAAGTCGCTGTACTCGGTAAACACTGTCACACTGATCAGACCCTACTGTGATATCTGTGAAAGTAAGTCGCTCTACTCGGTAAACACCGTCACATTCATCAGACCCTACTGTGATATCTGTGAAAGTAAGTCGCTCTACTCGGTAAACACTCTTCCATTCATACTGACATAATCATGCAAGGGAAACATAAAGTGACCAGAGGACTCGTACTGTAACCAAGATAATTTAAGTAGATGTTCTAACACAGTCAAAATTAAATAGCAGGTAATATTATTGTAAAACTTCTGCAGTCTCCCCAGTCGGTGAATCAGAGAATGAATGAAGTCTTAGCTAGAATGACAATATCAATGTACGTTGTTGTGTTGGAATGTTAAACATGATAATTAATTTTTCATTCATTCATTTGTTCGTTCTTCATTCATTCATTTATTCATTCCTTCATTCATTTATTCACATAATCATTAATTAATTCATATCCATATACACATGGATGTACGTATACATTTATTTGTTCGTTCATATACTGTTCAGTCTCTAATCCATAAATAATCACGTATTAGTAAGACATGTTTGCTTGCATAGCCAGCATTAAAACTAAATAATCACACACATAAAATGTGCCTGCATAATTAATGTTCATCAGTATTAGAAACTAAATTTCCAGATCACAAAAGTTTAACCAACATTTAATATCTTCAGTGAATTTATTAATGTAGTCATTGTACTTGGAACCCTTGCATTGTTCCTATAATACTTTGTCAGTGGTGCCTGAATTTGTATTACATATATATTTTATATTAATAATTTTTCGTGAATTTAGGCTCAAGTTTTATTTGTATGCAAGGAAATTTCCCAAGTCCTTGTGCATTACAGTGCATGTGGTACACATGTTTCATTTCAGAATGCAGTCATTTTCCTTGCATCGTATGTTTTCATCTTCTGATTATGGCCATTGAACTCTTTGTCTGATAAAACAGATGTTAATCAAACATTTTGGATTGATTTGCTGAAATGATACTATAAAAATTGTTTTAAATAATCATGTAATTAAAACATAGGGCGGAATATACGAAGCCTGTTTTTCTTAAATGCAGGTGTTTAAGCATTGTAAATGTATGTAGTTACACACGTGTAAGACATAAACATGTGTTTAAGCATTGTAAATGTATGTAGTTACGTGTAAGACATAAACATGTGTTTAAGCATTGTAAATGTAGGTATAAGACATAAACAGGCTTTGTAAATTTGGCTCAATATTTTTGGATAACATTCTATCAGACATTTTATTCAACTGCCACCTCATTATTCTGCCATCACAATCATATACAAAAGAAATTAACTTCTCGTGTTGTCGTCAATTCTTATTTATGTTTTTAAAAAAGAAGAAGTGTAAATGAGCTTTTTAGCAGAACAATAATCTAGATGGGTCTGTTGTATTAGTTCTATAGTGTATCCTGCCATCCATAAATCTTGAAAGTAGAGAGGTTGTAATCTTTCTATCATCTTTTTTTAGTAAAAGAATATATGTTGAAGTTAGCACATAATTGAAGTTCATATCGACTTAGTGCAGGTGGCTCAGTGGTTACAGTGTTAACCTTGAGTGCAGTGGGTTGTAGAATGGGGACCCCATTCCATCAATGTTCCACTACTAGTATGTATCAAAGGCTGTCGGTGTGTTGTGTCAGTCATGTAAAAGATCTCTTGCTGCTAATTGCCAGTATTTCTAGTTTGTGCGACAGTGGTGGTTTAGGGTTTTTAAATTTTAATTTCAGCTCTCTTCTCTCCCCCTCCCTCCCCATCTTTTAAAAAAATATTTTTTCAGAAAGTAGATTGGATTTGATCTGAAATGCATCCCTTGCTTGTAATGGAAAAATGTAGCGGATTTCTTTAAGACTGTGTATAAATTACCATGTGTTTTGACATCCAATAACCGATGATTAATAAATCAATGTGCTCTAGTGATATTGTTAAGCAAAAGTAAACTTTAACTTTGATCTGAAATGCTGAAAAATGACTGTTATTTAGATACAGTATAGAGGTTTCAGCTTTTAAAAAATTATTTAAGCTGTTATGTTTAAATGGGTATTACATCCGTGCTTGATACTCAATAGTAAATGATTTAAAAAGGGTGATGAAGTTTCCTTAAAATATTTCAGGAATTTTGTTTTGATTACAATGGCAGAATACTAGATGACATTAACCTACTGTTTCTGTTTGACTTGATGCTAACCTCATTCAACTGACCTGCATCCATGGTTTGCTTTGTTTCTGTCTTGCAGTGTTTGGACACTGGACTGACGAGTGTGACGATGAACAAACGTTCTGAAGCAAGTCCTGCCTCTCTGTGATGTCTCAATCCCGTTCCATCTCGCTGTTCATTCCATGTTTTCATGCACGGCATGTCTTGTTTGACTGGTGATGGTCACTTGATATCATTACGTCATGCTTCGTGGATGTAACCATTTGACTTGCCTCTAAGCATCATTCCAGTTTGTGTAACTCGACTCCTTAAATCTCAGTTAACCCTTTTCAGACTGGCGGAACTGTTGCCTTGAAGCAGTCTGTGTTGGTTTTTTAGGGGTAAAAATGTCATTGCACCCTGGAGAAAGACTGAGCATGAACAGTTCATGGAAAGTTAGCAGTTGGAGGGTTTATCTTGACAATGATATATGGATAGTTACTTTTTTTTTTTTTAAATGTCAGCGACTATCAGTTAAATGGCCACCAATGACTTCGCATTAAGTAGCTGATGATCATCTGATCGGAATATAAATGGTAATAAATACTTGCATACAGTAGTGACAAAAATACAGGTATTTGAAATTTAAAAAATTGGCTTTAATTTGTCGTCTTGAAAATGCCCAGTAGCACATTTATTTTTCATATCCTGTTTTTGCTTAAGGATTATGTTATATTGTAGTCCTTGCATGTGGAAGACATGTTGATCTTTCACATCATGGGTACAAATAGTTGCATAAATTGCCTGCTAAAACAAAACTTGTAAATGCTATAAAAATAAGCATAATGAGAAAAAGAATCATTGTTGATAATTACGATGTTCTTAGTTACGAAGATGTTCCTGGTTAGGATCAAGTGCCAAAGATTGTTGTTTGCTCGTTAGAAGTAGCAGTGGTGGCCATACACATGTCAAACTAAACTGTCCCATGGTTTGCAGTGATAACTGAGTTTTAAAAGCATTTGTCAGCTGTTTGTCTGCCAAATACGGTATGAACATGTCAAGTTGGTGACTGTTGTGTTCAGGAAGAAATTGCTAAATGAACAGATTGCAATGATATGTGTTTTTTTGTCTTGCCTTTATGAAGAAACTAATCAAGATACAGGTATTACGTTTCAGTGGTGCTGTCGGCTACAACATCAAGACTAGTGTTGTGTCTAGCTCCATCTCTCACAAACTAAAAGTTGTAAATCAATGGAACTTGATTTATAGTTGCTCCTATGGATTTTCATTACAATGCATGTAAAAAAATAACTTTATAAATTATTAAATTAAAAGACTATGGATGCATCTGTTGGTGACATTGAATAAGTTTATGGTAGATGAGACATTTAATTCTAATGGGTTTTTGGGTGGGTTTTTTTAACTCCACACTGACTCCAGATGGAAAGTAACTGTGGTCTAGTGGTGATTACTACTGGTCTCCTAAACACGATATCTCAGGGTTACTTCTCATTTTTAGATTGTGTATCCTTTGTAAACCACATGAGAAGCAGTTATGTCAAAACCTGCAAACTATATATTATAAATACCTCTTAATAGGTTTTCTAATTTGTTGGTCCAGATACCTTACAAAATACTAATTAGTTAATTGCAGAATAAAAAGTTTGACTTTGTTTTCATTTCTGTTAGTAAAAGTAATATTAATATGGGCATTAGTAAAATGAGTAAAATCCCTTTGGTGGTATTCAAACTTTCAGCATTAGAGGCCAATTATTATGATTTTTTTTTTTTTTTTTTTATAATTTACATTTAGAAAGTATGTTCTGACAAATAAGATCTAATTGTCTGTATTGTTGTTTACTGCCCTGCTTTGTTGTACACAGATTGTAATGAACATTGTTTGCAAAAGTAGATCTGTCGAGAAGGATTTTAGAAACATTCTGAACTACTGATACACTTGCCAGTCGTTCAGTGTATTCAAGGTGTGCTACAGTTTTGGACAAACACAAATTATACATGTACCCAACACAAATCATTTCTCATTTACATCTTCATCTTTGTGAGCTTTGTGTCTGAAAAGTTAACAACTTAACCAAGTCTTGTTCACTCGACCTCCTTGTGATATGACTTACTGCATTCCCTTGATAAAATACCCTGGCTACAGCAAATTGGTAGGATTGGAATTTAAAACAATTTGTTACAGTCTTGTTTGAGTGACGTTATCATCCCACAGTCAAACATGATCCAACTCTTTTTATATGCTTGTCTTAGTGTCTTGCTCATTTTAAACAGGGTCTTCTTTTAATGAGATTAAATGTGCATATCTTTGATATGTAAGATATGCATGTTCTTTATGAGTACTGTTTGTAGGGAAATAATATGCATTCAATTTTCTCTGTGTTTTTTCTTCCTGGTATCATTTTGAGTTTTTTTAAATGAGAGATTCAACATGTTTTGATCTAACCCACATGTACAATAATAACTAATTTAGTGCTTTCATGCACAACTTGAAAGTAATTTGTCTCTTCTTTTTTTATGAGCAATGAAGAATTTCACTTTCCCCAAATTATTATTGTTATTATTATTATTATTATTCAATATAAACTGCAAGATAACATTAGCTCATTCTGAAATATGGAGACATTAATATTTTAGATAGATAAAACTTCGACAATAGCCAAATGGCATTGGTCATCAAGCTATGATAAGTGGAACTATATAAAAAAAAAGCTTATTCCAATTAAACTGTTCTTATGGGATATGAAAATGAGCACAGATTATAGTCTAAATATGCTGCATCAGTCTTCCAGTAAAATTTTATGAAAAATAAAATGTATGAGATTTTTTACAGAACTTGCACAGGACAAAAACTAGTATGAGTTGTGCAAAGCAGTATGTTATGTATGCTGTGTATCCGTATATTATGTCTGTGTACCCATGAAGTGCATTATTCTCCACAGGTTAATTTATTGGATATAGAGTAGAAAATAAATGGTTTTCTCCTTGTCAAAGAATTCATATGAACTGAATGTACATAATTATATATAAAAATCTGTTTGCATTTATCATCATCATCATTAATTTGAATTTTCCATCACTTCTAGTATTATTAATAACCCATACCTTTTATATATCTATGCATCCATTTATCCCAGTGAAAAATGGTTGAATTTATTGAGAAATTATCGTTAAATTGATATGCATTAGACTTTTAGCAAATGCATTATGCATCTTTTATAATCTGCGAAGAAATGGTGGAAAGTTTTTATGTATGGGTGTCCGCACATGTATTTTAGCTGTAGAAATGTAGTGTTTTTAGCAGGGTCTCTGGAACTGTGACGAGACTGGACTGTGGAGTGTGAGAGATTTTAAACATTGCAGTGTGAAGCACGATTTTACAGTTAATGTGTTGAATATACCACTTACTATCGTAAATTATTATAAACTAATTTGTATAGATATTTCCTTTTCTTGAATTTTTTTTTTTTATATAACATGGAAGATGCAAAACAACAAATGGAGATACCAGTACATAATATAAAATAATTTCAGCCAACTGATTATAATTTGTTACAGTGGTTATCAAGTTTGCTATTTGGTTATTGAGCCTAGTTCTTCATCGTTCCTTCTAACCATTATGAGATTTGAATTGTAAAATTGTGCTCAAATGTCTTGAAATGCATGAGCTCCTCAAACAATCAAACAATTATATTTAAACATGATTTATATGTTTAATAAAGCTTACATACATGTACATCTTTTGGGTCTCTCAAATATTCTAAAAGTATGTTTATTTTTTAAAATTGGTTGGCATGGTTACAAGACATTTTCTGGTAACAATATGGAGAGTAAAACATGGTTTTCTCAACACACATTTAAATGACAAAACTAATCATATTTCAGATTGTATCGCTGTACAAAGCAGTCAAAGAAATGTTTTAACAAATGTGTGATTTAATTTTTTTAATTTTACCTCCACACCCTTTTCCAGTCTCTAAACACATTTCAGTTCTGTAGCCCATTTCAGTAGTGTTAGTTTCCCAACTCATAGTGCCTACAGCCTCTGTCAGTTTGTTAACAAGTGATATAGTTTGACATGCTACCGTTTTGTTTGTGTAAACCCCCCTGTACAAATATAGACCTATATTTATTAATATATTCCTTGTACATTAAACTAACATCCTGCTTTGTTTTACCATTGATTTGTCTATTGTAATGATCAGTACATGATGTTTTATCATGTTGAATACAATATATAACACTTTCATATTTGTTGTTCATGTATCATGTTTCACCACAAGGATGTTTTAATGTGTGGATGTGTGAATGGGATGCATGGATGGATGTATCATGGATGGATGAGTGAATGGTTGTTTGGATGGATTGATAGATGAATAGATGAAGTTTTGCTATGTGTTTGGTTATTAGGACTGCAACAGAGTAGAATAAAGCATTCAAGTTAATCAGAATGGATTAATTATTGTGGTGGTGGTGATTTTAATCCGATAACTTGTTCTGGAAAATGCATTGATGAAGAAACTTAATACATTTATGTTTTAGCAAGTGTAATTACTGCAGTGTATCTGTCTAAATTCAGTGGGCCAACCACCACCTCTAGTATTATGCAAGCATATGTTTGTCTTTGATCTGTGCTTAATCGGTGTTGGTCACCTAATACTGGAGTTATTTGATGAAAACAACATTTAAATAACTCCAGACGATATAGTCCACTTAGCAGTTATAGGTCTACTTGGCTAGTGGTGAATTATAGTTCGACACACATGCCTTAATGTATAAAAGGAATGGAATTTAGCACAGTCTGTATCGTTCTCGTCTGGGGTGCATAAGCGTACGAGACGGGGGCAGGAAGGGGGCAACTGCCCTCCCCCCTAGTGCTGTAGCAAATCCTCAAATTTGTGCAAAAACGAAGGAGATATTCGGGCAAAATGTGCTAACCAGAAGCCTTTTTAACGTGTACTTACATCATTCTACCCGCAAATGAGTTTGCTCTACAAACTTTATAACTTTTTGTATACAAAAATAAAAGTGAACGATTTCAGATAGATGCTTCCACGCTGATCTCTAAGTAATATATCATATGATGTAAGTAATATATTATATGCTCTAAGTAATATATCATATGATCTAAGTAATATATCATATGATCTAAATAATATATCTTATAACGTTTGGCATAGTGCTTCTGTAATCAAAATTGTTGCACATAATTCAAGCTGACGATAGGAACAAAGGATCATTTAAATATGGTAACGCAGTGCTGTATTCTGTTTATTCCCAAACACGCACGCAAACATCTAATAATATATTAAAAAAAATTGAGTTACTGTAGTAAATGCCTTAAGTAGACGTTTTTAATGCATAGTCAGAATTTTATTTTGGGGAGTGGTAGGAGCACCCACACTGTACGAGTCGTGTTACGGGGTAACAGGCGAATAGAAAAGATGGTGGGGAAAAAAAAAAAGGTGTGATGGGAGGAGGAGGGAGGGAATATGGCGCCTACTGGCTATGCAATGTAAGCTGATTCTAAACGGGCCATAACTCGTGTAGGAATGAACACAGCACTATGGTAATATACATTGTTAAATGATTGTATATTAATATGGTCAAATAACAAAATCAATCAGTCCTACTAGAGCTGTACAACATGCTGAACATGTCTGTAATAAACAAGACCAATTAATGGGATGGTCACACCTGAACGAAGAAAACTGACGTACATAAAACATATCAAATAAATATTGGTATGGAATAATTGGTGTTTCATCGCATGCGAAGGGAAGCTATTCAAAGAATCGACTGTCATTTTATTGGGAGATGACTAAATCTATACCCTAACCGTCCGCGAGCGATTTATATGTGGCGCCGTACGCGTGCGGTTAGGATACGGCCATTGAAATCAATGATTTCTCAAATAATCGCTCGCGGCTGGCTAGGATACAGCTTAACGGATGGATAAACGATGTGTGTGTGTGTGTGCGTGTGTGTGTGTGTGTGTGTGTGTGATTATCATCACCAGAAGAAAAACGAATGATAAAATGCCCTATTTTGATACAGTAATTTGAATAAGGACCCTATATCATCAAAACCTCACAGTACTCGATATTGCTGACCTGATACAACGTAACTACCTGCACTTAAAATTAGAATTGTTAACCTTTGTGTAGTCCTTTACAAGCATACTTCAATGTTTATTTGAATAAACAAACTACCCGAGCAGGCCCGTACGCAGGCTTTATAATGGGGGAGGGGGGGGGGGGGGGCGAATTCCTCGTGATGGGACCAACAATGGCAAAAATAATACCCCAGTTTACATAACGTTTGGGGTGCGTACGGGCCTGCCGAGTTTACGGTGAGTTGATCGTCTGACCTCCAACTAGGCCATCCAACTCGCGCTCCCCTCCACCTCATTCATGTGATTGGTATGGTTCCAAATGGGTGACCGGCCTCGGTGGTGTCGTGGTTAAGCAATCGGACATAAGACTGGTAGGTACTGTGTTCGCAGCCCAGTACCGGCTCCCACCCAGAGCGAGTTTTAAGGACTCAATGGGTAGGTGTAAGACCACTACACCCTCTTCTTTCTCACTGACCACTAACAACTAACCCACTGTTCTGGGCAGACAACCCAGATAATTGAGGTGTGTGCACAGGACAGCGTGCTTGAACCTTGATTGGATATAAGCAAGAAAATAAGTTGAAATGAAAAGATTCTGGCATAGCTATCAAAGGAAACCAACTACATTTTTGCTTTATCAGTAAGGAATCTTTTAAATACACTTTTCCACTGGACTAGGATATTTATATTTTAACATATTTTAACAGCAACTTCTCATTTCTTTAAGCACGAAAATAAGTTGGAATGAAATGTAAGAAAACAAAACAACAAAAATCCCAAACCAAACAGAACCCACTGTGTAATTGTTTTGTATAGCAGTCTAACGTTTCCGTCGTCTGTTTGTTAAGTGTTGCACTGAAGTTTATTGCAAGTGAGCTTTCTAAAGGTGCTTTTTTAAATGAGTCGTGAATGAACCCGGAATTCGACGTATTCTTCCATCAGCATAGTTATATTATCAGAATCGTAAACAGACTTGCACAGGCTTCAATTTTAAAATAGTAATTGGCATAACTATCACATACTTTAAATAGTTGGCTCAATGAAAACATATAAATACCAAAAAAATGTATATGTTCACTTTACCCAACTTAAGAGAAAAGCCATAAACCAGATTACGTTGTAAAAGTCAACTAAACTCTCCTTAAAATAGGTGCTGTAACATAATGGCTGACAGAGGAACTTTAATTAATTGCCCATTCCCAGGAGTAATCATGTGTTTGTATTTCAGGTGAAGAAAACGGCACTGAACACAACTATAATAGCATCACGTCAATTTGTCAATGTAATTTCGAGAAGAAATCAAATTCGGATACTTCTAAAACCAATGTAGCTGGCGACAACCCAACTGATCATTCTCAACTAAGAAATCCCAGCTTTCAACTGAATGATGAATCGGAGGCCAAGTTCGAAGAAACACAGTTAGATACATCTGCAGAAACTATAAGACAAGATGAACCTGTTTCATCGGGTGAATGCTTAGACGGTGCAGATTATTATGAAAACAATGCAATAACCGAAGGATGCTTTGAGAAACAGATTGATGTGTTAGCACCTGGAAGTCACGCAACTCAAAATACATGTAACCTTGAAGACGACAAGCTCTCGGTTTCTCTTTCCCAGTTAAATACTTGTACCATTTCTGAGAATTCAGCATTAAAAGATATTGATGTTAATTCATATATCGAGGATGCGGCATTTGCCCAGACAACTAACAGTGGATCTGTAACAGACGGAGACGCCACTAAGTCTGTTGGAGGACAGAATGACTCGATCACTACGACTAGCGAATCGAAGGCTGTAAGCAGTTCACCCATTGAAGGTGCGTTTGAGAATCTTGGAGATGCGATAATCATCAACGATGAATCAGTAGAATGGTTTAGAGGTCACCCGAGGTCATCAGACACAGACGCCGATAATACTAATGACAACTGTGGTTTTAAACAAACGGAGGAAGAAAAAGACAGCAAGAGTGTTGGTATCGATAACGATGAGAATTCTACAGTTTCAGTAACAAATACCAGTGATGACTTGGATGCATCAGAAGAATTTGACAGCGCAGAGTCAAGGAAAGGGTCGAGTTCGGACACATCTGAAGATGCTTATAAGCCTGCTGTTCCGGACCAGGAACCACAGGAGGAAGACTCTGATGCCGACATCAGCGAAGCAGAATGTTTAGAGTCAGAACACTCCGTGGATGACAATATTTCTTCGACAATGAAAAGTAATGCAGAAGAGAGCAAGACAAAGGAATCTGGTTTGGTGAGTCCAGAATCTTTACAGCAGAAGGTGAGTTTTCTAGACGACTACAAAAAGGATGATACTAAACCTATAACAGAAACCGGTTTAGATGATGGTACAAAAACAAATCCCGGGGCTGACACAACACCGCACATCTCTGCACGTGACGGTAAAGGGTCTGTAGCTGGGCCACAAGAGGCAGTTGTCATGCGCGAGACGAAGGCCAGGTCATCAGTGAGAAATGCGTACAGCCAAGGAGATGAGCTGGAGAAGTTGGTGTCGGGACAGTCTAAAACAGACAGCTGTGTTGTGTCCTAGTCAGCAAGAACACCGTGTGTTAATTCTGCACATCGTTTACTAATATACATAGACACCGATAACGTGTATGTAAGGAGATTCATATGTTTGAAGCTGTACCAAGTACTAATTGATTACTTAGTGCCATATTACTAATGTAGTAAAGGATCTAATCTTGTATATTTTATATGCCATAAAGAATAGCTTTACACTTTGTAATAACCATACATATTGACATATAAGTACCAACAGTATATCAACAAATATAACGGGATTGTTTATTATTTCTATTTCCTTGTTTTCTTTTTTTCTTAGTGTCGTAGGATTAGAATCAAGGTTCATTTTTATCTGTAAGATACGTTTTCATTATATTTGCCGTTTCTGAGGTTGTTATTTCATTCTCTTTTGCTTTGTCAACTTAACCCCACCTCATCGCCGTCATCAAACAAATAGCGTGAACAACGAACAAGAAAAACAAATATCATATATTTCAGTTGGGAGACTGAAGTAAAGCTGTCGATTCCTAATACGGATATGGTTTAGCTTTGGTTTCACACGTTGAAGGTATACACTTTAATGATTATATTCGTTATATATATATATATATATATCATACTACACATACATGTATGTATACATATATGTTTTATTTGCAATATCAAATGCTGTTATTATTTGTTTTTTGTTTTGTTTTTTCACTAACTGACTAATAAAGATTGCGCAAATACAGCAGCAGTTTTATCTAAATTAGATATACGTATAACCCACACTTTAGCTTGATTCAAACAATAAGCCCATATCTGACAGGCACCGTGATTACATTGCTGTTTATACAGACGGATCACGGGATGGGAATTCTATGGCTTGTGCTACAGTTTTTCCATCAGATAAAATTATTTCCTTGAGATAGCCTGACTCAGCATCAGTCTTTAGTGCTTTTGGGCAGTCATTAAAGCATTGGAAGAAATAAAAGATTCTATTGAATCCAAATTTATTATTTTTACAGATTCACTTTCTTGTCTACAAGCTTTACGAAATATGAAGCTGGAACATCCCTTAATTGGGATTGCGATACGAAAGTGGTTCTATTGCCAATAAAGATATTGTATTTTGTTGGGTGCCCAGCCATGTTGGCATCAGAGGTAATGAGGAGGCAGATTCTGCTGCCAAGTCTGCTTTGGATTTATCTCATGCCAGGGTTGGTGTGCATTATACTGAGTTTAAACCTAGTATCAACCAGTTTATCTTTTCGACTTAGCAAAATGATTGGCACGGTGGGAGATTGGCAGTTCTCCTATAGGCAATACAAGAAGGATGAAACACTCTTGTGTCGTGCTCGCATCGGTCATACATATTTGACCCATTCATTTATCTTGAAGAGGGATCCACTGTCAGTGTACTCTGACCGTACGCCACATTTTTGTGGAGTGTAAGCATCTGAAAGAAACAGAAAATATATACTTGGTCAAAGAAATGTGATGGAATAATTTCGATTCCATCCAAAACGTTTATTACAATTTCTACGTGACACTGACTGTTAGTCTAAATTTTAATATTACCTATCTGTGATATTTGTATTTTTGCACAGTTCTTTGCACTGTGTTTTTATTTAACTGTTGAATTTTTATATTGATGTTGTTGATCACTTCATGTTTGCATTTACCATATTTTGACACCCAATAGCCGAAATATTTTTCATGATGGAATATTGTTAAACATCTATTCTATTCTATGTATTTGAGTCATCAGTCTTAGACAATTTTATTATCTTAAATAGGTATTTAAAAAAATATATTGCTAAAGCCCTGTTTACATGCGCCTTCTTACCCCTGGGACAGCTTTACCTTATGGAGCAAAAGTACCCCTTGGAAGCAAATGTGGTCATTACTCCTGGGGTAAAATTAGCACCTGGGTGGCAATTTCCCCAAGTCTTGAGGTGAACCTAATCTTGTTACCCCCGTAGGCAAATATGTTTTGTAAACGCTGGTATGCAGTATTACATTGGACAGATGACAAACCCGTGCAATAATAGACTTTTTAACACAGGATATGTGTATACCATTAAAACTCCCAATATTCATGGGTACGAACTCAAAATCGGTGACTGGATACGTGCTCACTGGACAAATGCTTCCCTAAGGAGTCAGAAGAAAACGATTCTGTATATGTTCATTATTTGGTAGGATGGATGGGACCTTCTGGGTTACATTGATGTGACCTACACAAACGGTACGTTCAGGCAGGCACAATCTGCTCTTTGGTGGATGTATAGAAATTCGTGACAACCCGCTCGGTACCATCCGTCGTAACTGAATATATATATATATATATATATATATATATATATATATACACCAAGCTACCCTTGATGATCGTGCCAGAACCAACATCAGTGAAGCGTGGACCTTTGGTTTCAGTCAACTTGTGGCCACAGCCATCGTTCTCTCTGGGACGATTAATAGTTTACAGAAATAGCAAGCCATAACAGCTACATTCATCTTGAAGAATGGGAGAAGACAACGCTCGAAAAAACTCAAAGTAAACGACTCAGGAACGTCGGGGACGCCTTCGAAATTTGTATTTGCAGATGATGACAAAATAATTTCAGCTTTTTTTGGAAAAAAGTATTCGATTGCAAGTTCTCAATTAACACCGTATAAACTTCATTTGTCATTTATAACATACATTACTGAATTCGGATTGGGTACTGTTTAAAAAAACACCCCATCAAACTATGTATATGTGTTATTATGTACCAAAAAATGAAAACAAAAATTAAAACTGTGACTAACTGTAACTACTTTTCGAAAATGCGACAAAATAAAACCCAAAGTATATAAATAATATATTTATAGAAGTTTTATCCTTTTTGAAATTATGGACACTATTTGGTTGAGTATTCAGTGAGCAACTTTACAGAGTAAGCACGTTATCATCGTAGCCATGAATCATACTATTAAACCAATTCCATGTTGTTAAGTATCCCAAACTCGTGATTCTGTCTGATACTATGCGTCAAGTTTCTGGTCTAGATATTCGAGAGTTCCTCCATTATGCATCATCAAACGCTTGTGATACGAGTAAATTCCAGTGGACGCTGCTTCATTTCCTCTGCCATAGACTAATACTCTATCTACTAATGATGAAGGCACTGTTTTATTTAACGACGCACTCAACTCATTTTATTTACGGTTATATGGCGTCGAACATATAAATATTGAGTGAGGAAATCCGCTGTCGCCTCTTCACAGGCTACTCTTTTTGATTAGCAGCAAGGGATCTTTTTATATGCACCATCAAACAGATAGGATAATACATACCATAGCCTTTGTTGCACCAGTTGTGGAGCACTGGCTGGAACGAGAAATAGCCCAATGTGCCCACCGACGAGATCCTAGATGGATCGCGCATCAGGAGAGCGTTGTACCACTGAACTACGTCCCGTCCACTACTACTAATAAAGTCCCACCCAAACTAATAGTTTGCGTTAATTCGCGTATTAGTTGCCTTGTGCCCCTAGGTATACATTTACCCCTGTGGGCAAAATACCCCCCCCCCCCCCCCCCCCCCCCCCCCCCCCCCCCATGGGCAACTATGCTGCATGTAAACAAGGCTTTATATGAAAGTTTAAAACCTCACAGGCTTCCATCTTCTGCAACAGATTACTCAAAGTTTATGATACTGAATTCCACAGAGCTACCATCTGAGATGCACGTGTGTTACGGTAATCACTGTTTAAAAAGCTATTTCCGACTGGAGGATTACTAGCTTATGCTGATCGGACGAAAAATTAAAAAGAGGTAAAACTTTACTTCAAATGATTGTCTTCAGTAAAAAATGGCAGAATTCTGAGGTGGATAGTAATTAAGGGCAAGCTAAAAAGCAAACAAAAATACAACAAAACACACACCCAGAATAAAACCCTAACCCCTCCCCCACAACAAACAAACGATACAAAATAAATAAATAAATAAATAAATAATTTACCCCCCCCACAAAAAACCCAACAACAGAAAAAAACACCCAAATTCTTCTCCCCCCCAAAAAAGAAAATCCCCATCAGAAACTTTAAAAAAAAAAAATAAAGAAGCAGAAGAAAAAAAACCCTAAATTATGAATTGCAATCACAGATTCGAAAAAGGGCACATTGACATTACTTAATTCACCTCATTATATAATCACCAAGTTTTCTTAAGTGTAATTTTGGCTCGCTCTGTGCTCTTTGTCTAAAACCACATGTTTTTACAGTTAATGTGCATTTTAGTGCTACTCTATCGACATTTTATGTAGAATGTTAATTTTTGGATTCCGTTAGTGTTATTCCACATCTGGAAAAGCCGCCTCATAATTAGCGTCTTGATAACGTCAATAAAGTTACTCGCGCCTTGGAATGAACTACATCCCTCAGAGAGAGAGAGAGAGAGAGAGAGAGAGAGAGAGAGAGAGATTCTCTCTCTCTCTCTCTCTCTCTCTCTCTCTCTCTCTCTCTCCCTCCCTCCCCTCCCTCCCTCCCCCTCTCGCCGGATCTCTCTCTCTCCTCTCTCTCCTCTCTCTCTCTCTCTCTCTCTCTCTCTCTCTCTCTCTCTCTCTCTCTCTCTCTCTCTCTCTCTCTCTCTCTCTCTCTCTCTCTCTCTGAGGGATGTAGTTCAGTGGTAGATCGCTAACCTGGGTTGCGATAGATGGTCGATCTTGTATTCCCCCCATCCCAACCAGTGCCTCACGACTGGCAGATCAAAGGCCGTATATATTATGCACTCTTCTATCTATGAGTGTTTTTTCGATAGATGTAACATATGCGTCAACAAGCGATATTCGTTTACTGTCTGTCTCAAGAGTCGAAAAAAACTTATTCTAGACATCAAATAGCCAAGTAGTTTAAAATGTGCCGACATGTCGTTAAACAAAGATTCCTTTCCGTTTTTCCCATAGATATTGTCATCAAAGTTGAAACAAAAATATATTGCTTTCAAAGTTGGATATTTAATTTTACCGAAATGTGATTATAAAATCGTTTTAAACGCATTTCCATATGATCTGCAAAGTAAACCTTGGTTTCCCTAAAGGCTGTAATACATCAGCGACCGACGTAGACTGATGCAGACTGATGCAGACCGACGCAAATCGACACATACCGACGTAGACTGATGCAGGCCGACGTAAACTAATGCAGACAGACGTAGACTGATGCAGGCCGACGCAGACTGATGCAGACCCGACGTAGACTGATGCAGACCCGACGTAGACTGATGCAGACCGACATAGACTGATGCAGACAGACATAGACTGATGCAGACCCGACGTAGACTGATGCAGACCGACGTAGACTGATGCAGGCCGACGTAGACTGGTGCAGACCCGACGCAGACTGATGCAGACCGACGTAAACTAATGCAGACCGACGTAGACTGATGCAGACCCGACGTAGACTGATGCAGGCCGACGTAAACTAATGCAGACCGACGTAGACTCATGCAGACCCGACGTAGACTGATGCAGGCCGACGTAAACGGATGCAAACCGACGTAGACTGATGCAGGCCGACGTAGACTGATGCAGACCCGATGCAGACTGATGTAGACCGATACAAACTGATGCAGGCCGACGCAAACTGATGCAGACCGATGCTGACTGATGCAGACCGACGCAGACTGATGCAGACCGATACAAACTGATGCAGGCCGACGCAGACTGATGCAGACCCGATGCAGACTGATGCAGGCCGACTCAGACTGGTGCAGATCAAAGCAGACTGATGCAGATCGACGCAGACTGATGCAGACCGATGCTGACTGATGCAGACCGACGCAGACTGATGCAGACCGATACAAACTGATGCAGGCCGACGCAGACTGATGCAGACCCGATGCAGACTGATGCAGGCCGACGCAGACTGATGCAGACCGACGCTGACTGATGGAGACCGACGCTGACGGATGCAGACTGACGCAGATCAACGCAGACTGGTGCAGACCGACGCTGACTGATGCAGACCGACGCTGACTGATGCAGACCGACGCCGAATGATGCAGACCGATGCTGACTGATGCAGACGGACGCAGACTGATGCAGACCAAATAAAATGTTTGTGGAAACACAGTCGTCTACGTCAGATCTGCGATGGACATCGTGTGCGACTAATACGTTCTGTGGTCTCCATCCTGTTACAGATTTAATGGGAACCATAATCAACAAGTGCACGTCCACAATAGGACTACAGTATCTTTATTGGGCAAGGAGCTGTTCTTTTCCTATGACAGGAAAGTAAAACTAGCCAAGGTATAGGCTATGTCTGCGGAGAGGACTATAGATTTCATCTCCATCCTTCTATCTGTCTGTCTGTCCGACCGTCTGTCCCACATATAGTTTTCCGGATGTCTTTTTTCACAATGCCGAGAAATAGTGAGCCTAAATTATGTGTATAGCTTTATCATATAATGTTACAGATAAAGTTTGACTTTCATGGCGATTTACCCATTTGTGACATAATTAAACATAGGAGATATGAAAATTTGTCGGACCCGGTAGAGAACGTGTATTGCTTTAGCAGTACTCTCAGAATTCTTGTATACTTCTTTTTATTTTTGTATATCTTGCTTTTTTTCTGTAAATCTTCCTTTTTTCTCTGTAAATCTTCCTTTTTTCTTCGT
This sequence comes from Gigantopelta aegis, assembly GCF_016097555.1. Classification (NCBI taxonomy): domain Eukaryota; kingdom Metazoa; phylum Mollusca; class Gastropoda; order Neomphalida; family Peltospiridae; genus Gigantopelta; species Gigantopelta aegis. The sequence goes on along the minus strand of NC_054701.1, from coordinate 10,233,847 downwards.
TTTGTTTGTTTCTGTAATATATCTCAGTTACTTTCCTTCTCAGATCGGATACAAATCATTTGCCATTGGTCTTAATTGTTTTCCTCATCTTCCACTTTGGAATGATCCAGTTACCCAGGAAGTTTTGACCTACTGTACTCCGGCACTGTTCTACGTGTATATTTGGAGGTGACCCAGTATGTACTAAGACTACAAATCTTCGAGTATGGATCTCTTTAACAGCTGCCGAAGTCAGCGGAGATCACGCTGTTATATCGTCTAGATGACGGGATACGGTAATTGGTGGGGCCTGTTTTCTGCATGATGTTTAATATATTTCACACTGTGATTCATTAACATGGATGGCTTTCCGCTGTCGAATCATACCTTGCCGTACTTCACGGTCATCAGCTATGGAAATAATCATACACATGGTCGTGAGTACAAGCTAGTATACATCAAACGGTAAAATAAATGATATGACAGCCTGTCTGCCGATGCACGTCAGGAGGATGAAATGGTTCATGGTGAGACGGAGTTAACCCGTAATGGTGTAATTATTGATAGGGTACGTGCAATCATACGCTTTGTCTGTCTGTACTAGCTGGATAAATGAACAGCATATCTCGTGCCAGGTTTCGGGCACGCTGCGATTCATCGTGTTTTATGTTACGCCCTGGGACAACGAACATCATTTGCATGGTAACAAGATTCCAACTCGGCCAGCTTCGATTTATATAGCTGTTAGAATTATTGGTGGGTAGGAGTGGTTGATGCTGAGTTTCTATTGGTTTTTAGGAGTGATTGGTGCCGAGTTTGTATGATAATTTTATAGTTGTACAGACCATTAGGTTTTAGGAGTGGTTGGTGCCGAGTTTGTTTGGGAATTTCATAGTTGCAAAGACCATTGATGTTTAGGAGTGTTTGGTGCCGAGTTTGTCTGCGATTTTTGTAGTTGTTAAGACTATTGGCGTTTAGGAGTGGTTGATACCGAGTTTGTATGCGATTTTTGTAGTTGTTGAGACTATTTGCGTTTAGGAGTGGTTGATGCCGAGTTTGTATGCGAGGTTTGTAGTTGTTAAGACTATTGGTGTTTATGAGTGGTTGGGAGTGGAATGAGGTGGTGTGGCAAAGGTTTGTAATAATCGTTATTTCTCTTTATAACATTAACAACAGCTAGTATGTGCATCAAAATAGCAAATATGTCTTTAAATAAAACACCCAGAAAACATGATTGATACATTGACTGACGTATTGACTGTACATTATCATAAATAATATATACAATCTTCCTAGGACGCTGTTTTGGCTACTCTAACGCTTGTTATAATGTTCTATTATACTAACACGTAGGCGTGCTTAACATTGTGCTTAACACTGTGACGTCCAATTAACTATTGCATCTATTGAGATACTAAACATATCAGTAAAACATCATTCTCATCCTCATCACCGTAATCATCACCGTCATCATCACCATCATTAGTAGCAGCAACAACGATGACTCCAAAATCAAATGAGGCAAAACAATATCATAAGGTGTTTACTTTCCGTTACTATAACCACTAATCCCCTTGGCGGACCTGTTTTATTTTTTCGTCACAACTAGTGCCACACGACTGGTATGTTACAGGCCATTGTATATGCTGTCTTGTCTGGGGAAAATGCACATAATCTGAACGACAAAACCATTATCGTGAGCAAAATCGTATTTTCTCTCAAGACAAAGTCGAAAGAGTATTGTTAAAATTGTGAGCTGTCAGCTGCATCGTCGGTTGATCCATTCGGCTATTTTTCTTTTCAACCAGTGCACCATGCCAGGTATGTCAAAGGCCGCGGGATGGTGCATTTTGGTAATTCCACGGTAACAAACGTGACATTCAGACATGTCTATCGGCCTCTACTGAGAAACTGCGATTCATCAAGGTGTTCTTGTATGCTTTATGATAAAACATATTGGCTAGTAGCTACCCTTGTTAAATATCCCCAACATATTAGACATTGGTGACGGGTTGGGCAGGAAAGTCCCCAAAGGTTCGGTAAGACATGATATTTCATTCAAAAACTCTGTGAAGTGTGCACAGATAACAAGTTGATGTCAAAGTATGTTCATATATGGAAAGATGGTCTACTTGTACCCGCCTAAAATAAAGGATAATTATTCATAGTCTCCATGGAATCTGAGTCTGATTGGTGATAACAAACGTGACAGAAAGTAACACACGTGACACTATCCGAACAATTTCACCAGAACCACTGAAAAAAACCCATTGAAAGCAATCTCAAACTACTTGTTTTTTACTTTAATACAATATTTCCAGGGACTTTCAGAGATTATTATACAATTATAAAATGTTAATACACAGTAGTTGCTTCTCGATTTTAACTGATCACAGTCGCTAATCAAAACGATTTTAAAACAAAACATTCCCTGGTGTCCTTATACTTTTTAACGTTTTAAATGCATATAATGGGTCCTTTTTAAGAAATGGTGAAACAGATGTAAGTCAGTATTTCAAGAAGACCAGTAAAGGATAATTGTTTAAGGGTGACTCCTTCTTGGCTGGAATAACTAAAATGGAAATATCTGTTATAGGGAAGACAACAATAAATGGAAATATATTTTTAAAGAAGACAACAATGTTTTGCAGATATTGTGACTATCGTCCTCTAACCTTTAATGCTATTTTTCAAGAAACGAAAATATAAAGTTGTTTTTTTAGTGACACCATTTGAGCGTACTGATTTATTCACCATTGGCTATTGGAAGTCAAACCCTTGATAATTTTGAAATATAGTCTTAGTGGAAGCCTGCTATATTTTTTCCCCATTAGTAACAAAGGATATTTTATATCCACGTCCCCATAGACAGTACAGCACATACCATAGCTTTTAATATATCCGTTGTGGGGTATTGGCTGGGACGGGGGAAACCCATTCAAAGGATAGGTCCATCGAGAGTGTGTGATCCTATGACTAAAGAACCTCGTGCGATTACTATTCCGACTGAGCTAGATCCCGTCCATTCTCGAGCAATGAAGACAGAAAAATATTTCAGATATACATATAGGTTAATACAAAATCACTCAGCATCGATTAGTTCTGTATCCTCAAAACAAATCCACTGTGGAATACCCAACTATTTAGTTTCCAGTGCTGGATCCAGCAAATATCTGACACAGAGTATGTGAAAACGTCACCACTGTATATTGTTTTCCCGAGACATGCTACTTCAGTCATTCTTGATTTTTGCATCAAATGACCTTTTAGATTAAAAAACGTAATAGCAAGAAGTCATCAAGGGAAATTAACTGCAGACCCTTGAGAATGCTTTGGATGCTTGGAACTAGAGCATTCTCCCCATCCCTTGGATTTCCGCTTTTAGGACTACATCCAGTAGAATTAATAAGAGGCATCTTGTCATCTTCGCTGACTTGGAAGTTGTCCAGGGGTGACATCATGGGAGAAATCAGCCATGTTTCTATAACTTTAATCATTATTGTCTAACAATAGGTATTCATCATTTATCAATGGTTTCATAAAGCGTCAAACTTAACACGAGTATCGTTTATTTTTTTAAATCATTGTATTTGTTTTAACTTCCATTCATGTGACATCAGTTTAAAAAAAGAAAAGAAAATCCACATCTATTCTAAACAGTCCTGACATCTAGCTACAAAAAGATGAACTAATGACATTACACATCTGGACAAGACACATTTTGTCCAGGTGTCACGTGTGTTATCCAGTAAGTCACGTGTGTTAGATTTAGTATCACGTGTGTTACATTTTGTATCACGTGTGTTACCATGGTTTGAGGGAAAATGTTTAATAATTTTTAATTGATCTCTTCTGCAAGAAGCTTTCACCAGACGCCAACAGAGAATCCTACTTGTCACTAAAATTTCTCTCAGCTTTGTGTGTGTGTGTGTGTGTGTGTGTGTGTGTGTGTGTGTGTGTGTGTGTGTGTGTATAAATATAAAACCTTTTGTACTGTAAGAGTAAAACACCTTACAGTTGTACCACCACCCCTGAAAAAAGGCACGGTATGTCTGAAATATGAAAGTACACTATAATGAAACGCTGTTTATACAGTTTTTGAGACTGATATTTAGTCGATTGTTAACACCACTAATTTGGTTTAATTCCTAATAATTTTGTGTATGTATGTTGATAGAGCTACAGTCTTAACATAATAGTATTTTCTCCCCGTCCACTAAAAATAATGTTAAGAAGCTGAAATACTGGGTAACAGGTTACATAGATGAATTATGCTGTACGGTTTAGTTATCTGGGGCCTTTGGCCTCGCCCCGTCGGCGGGCCCATTGGGCTATTTCTTGTTCCAGCCAGTGCTCCACAACTGGTGTAACAAAGGCCGTGATATGTACTATCCTGTCTGTTGGATTGTGCATATAAAAGATCCCGAAAAGAGTAGCCCATGTAGTGGCGACAGCGGGTTTCCTCTCTATGATCTTTTCGATGAATTGCCCATTTTAAAGATCCCATGGCACTAATGGAACATGTAGCGGGTTTCCTCTCTAAGACTATGTGTCGAAATTACCAAATGGTTGACATACAACAGCCGATGATTAATAAATCAATGTGCTCGTCTACAGGAGGACTGCCACTCCCAGGACACTACATCATTAAGCCGTCTATAAAATTTGTTTTATTTAACGACACCAGTAGATCATATTGATTTATTAATTATCGGCTATTGAATGTCAAACATTTGGTAAGGACTCTTTTATATGCACCATCCCACAGACAGGAGAGCACTTACCACGGCCTTTGATATACCAATCGTGGTGCACTGGCTGGAACGAGTAATAACCCAATGGGTCCACCGATGGTGATCGATCCCTGACCAACTGCGCATGAAGCAACCGCTTTACCACTGGGCAACGCCCCGCTCCTCCCGTCTGTAAGAAGATTGCCACCCATGTTTTACCACTGGGCTACGCCCCACTCCTCCCGTCTGTAAGAAGACTGCCACCCATGTCTTACCGCTGGGCTACGCCCCGCTCCTCCTCCCGTCTGTAAGAAGACTGCCACCCATGTCTTTCCACTGGGTAACGCCCCACTCCTCCTCCCGTCTGTAAGAAGACTGCCACCCATGTCTTTCCACTGGGTAACGCCCCACTCCTCCTCCCGTCTGTAAGAAGACTGCCACCCATGTCTTACCACTGGGTAACGCCCCTCCTCCCGTCTGTAAGAAGACTGCCACCCATGTCTTACCACTGGGTAACGCCCCGCTCCTCCTCCCGTCTGTAAGAAGACGGCCACCCATATCTTACCACTGGGTAACGCCCCTCCTCCCGTCTGTAAGAAGACTGCCACCCATGTCTTTCCACTGGGTAACGCCCCTCCCGTCTGTAAGAAGACTGCCACCCATGTCTTACCACTGGGTAATGCCCCGCTCCTCCTCCCGTCTGTAAGAAGACTGACACCCATGTCTTACCACTGGGTAACGCCCCGCTCCTCCTCCCGTCTGTAAGAAGACTGCCACCCATATCTTACCACTGGGTAACGCCCCTCCTCCCGTCTGTAAGAAGACTGTCACCCATGTCTTACCACTGGGTAACGCCCCGCTCCTCCTCCCGTCTGTAAGAAGACTGCCACCCATGTCTTACCACTGGGTAACGCCCCGCTCCTCCTCCCGTCTGTAAGAAGACTGCCACCCATGTCTTACCACTGGGTAACGCCCCGCTCCTCCTCCCGTCTATAAGAAGACTGCCACCCATATCTTACCACTGGGTAACGCCCCGCTCCTCCTCCCGTCTGTAAGAAGACTGCCACCCATATCGTACCACTGGGTAACGCCCCGCTCCTCCTCCCGTCTGTAAGAAGACTGTCACCCAAGACTGTCACCCAAGACTGTCACCCATATCTTACCACTGGGTAACGCCCCGCTCCTCCTCCCGTCTGTAAGAAGACTGTCACCCATGTCTTACCACTGGGCAACGCCCCGCTCCTCCCGTCTGTAAGAAAAATGCCAGCCATGTTTTACCACTGGGCTACGCCCCGCGCCTCCTCCCGTCTGTAAGAAGACTGCCACCCATGTCTTACCACTGGGCTACGCCCCGCGCCTCCTCCCGTCTGTAAGAAGACTGCCACCCATGTCTTACCACTGGGCACCCCGCGCCTCCTCCCGTCTGTAAGAAGACTGCCACCCATGTCTTACCACTGGGCTACGCCCCGCGCGTCCTCCCGTCTGTAAGAAGACTGCCACCAATGTCTTACCACTGGGCTACGCCCCGCGCGTCCTCCCGTCTGTAAGAAGACTGCCACCAATGTCTTACCACTGGGCTACGCCCCAGTGCGTCCTTCCGTCTGTAAAAAGACTGCCACCCATGTCTTACCACTGGGCTACGCCCCGCGCCTCCTCCCGTCTGTAAGAAGACTGCCACCCATGTCTTACCTCTGGGCTACGCCCCGCGCGTCCTCCCGTCTGTAAGAAGACTGCCACCCATGGCTTACCATTGGGCTACGCCCCGCGCCTCCTCCCGTCTGTAAGAAGACTGTCACCCATGTCTTGTTTGAACCAGCACCAAAAGATCCCATCATGCTAATGGAAATATATAGAAGGTTTCCTTTGTTGACAATTTGGAACATCACTTAGATTTTAAAATGTCAACTGAAAAGAGACCCCACACCTCCTCCCCCCCCCCCCCAAAAAAAAAAAAAGAGACAAAAAAAAAGAGACAAAAACACAAAGATAATAAGACTGCTTAACCGGAAATTTATCTACTAATTTGGTTCATTTTAGAAGGAAAATAAATAATAAATCAGACTATTTAACTATTTAATAATGTAAGAACGAAATGTGACTTAAAATAAAATTATGAGTGAAGATCTAAACGTTTAGTCTAATCTAAAGCCGGTTAAAGAAAACATGCAAACTCAAATGTCCATATGATACGAGGACAATGTTTTTGAACCGTAAAACCTTAAGCGGATATAAGCTGCAGGAACTTAAATTCAAATGAAATGGTTTCAGCTATCCAGAACACGACACCACAAATAGCACGGCAAAATACCGAGGTTTTGTATTACACGTTATTTCTACATATTTATTTCAACATGAAAGAATGAAGGATGATTTGGAAGATTTACTAAGAATTCAGCCCAGTTCAGCGCTGGAAAAGAACGCAGGCACGAAGCCATGCACGTGTGTGTGTGTGTGTGTGTGTGTGTGTGTGTGTGTGTGTATGTATGTGTGTGTGTATGTATGTCTATGTGTGTATGTCTCTCTCTGTGTGTATGTGTGTTTCTGTGTGTGCGTGTATGTATGTGTGTGTGCGTGTGTATGTGTGTGAAGAAGTCCTCACGAAAAAATACACAAGAGTATGTCCTTTTAGTTTAGAAGTGTTATTTCTATGTAGCTGGAAAAGACCCTATCGAGGGCTAACAACCAGAACTAAATATATTTAAAGTCGTGGATTTGAAATTGAAAAACTTTAATGCTTACTTCTTTTTTTTTGGGGGGGGGGGGAGGGTGGATTAGAGAGTTGAAAAATCTTAAAAGACAGCAATTTTTATTCATGTATTGGAGCTATTCATCTCATGCAACTGCCCCCCTCCCCCCGCTAGCTACGGCCCTAAAGCATAAGCTATTCAGTTCTGTACATTGCTGTATTAAAACTAATGTCGAGTTTCGACAGTTAAAGGGACACACCCTAGATACGGCTATTTGTTAACCATTACGGCGTTGTTTTTCGCTATTAAACCCCATTTTTCACAAATAAAATTGCACTTTACTTACATTTTATTATTTAGAATACACATTTCCATTCACCTGAAGTGCTTTTTGGTAATCCCGATGTTTGTAAAACCACGAAATGCATTTTTTGCATTTTTTCACAAGACGTTCTGTCGAGAAAAAACCGTTAAGCAAGCGAGGTCCAATCTATTTTTAGAGGGGATATTTCCATTTCAATGTCACAGGTTTGTTTTCTCGTGCATGGTTCGCGCAATCTACATCCGATTTGTTGTTGTTCATTTGTGAGATTTTTTTTCACAGTTCGTGAACATTTTCAGTAACAATAAAGTTCAGACAAGTAAGTGTCTCAATACAAAACGTTACAAACCCTTAAAACCAATAATTTTGCTAAGTCTTACGATATCTGGAGACAGGACAGAACAGTTGGAACATGTCCAGGAGAGGTGAAAGGAACGCACCCCAAATCTGTGAAATTTGTCGTGACGTAGGCATTGTTGTGCTTCGAGCGACATCTACCGGTGACATCAGAATACTAACTTTCAAAATTATTTCAAGCAATTGGGACATGGGGATTCCCATGGTATTTATCGATATAAAACCTGCTTTTTCACTCCATTTGATAAAAACGTGATCTAAGTGTGTTACAGGTTTGTAAATTAACCAAATTATAATTTATTTTCGCTGGATGGAACTAGGGTGTGCGGCTTTAAGTATTAAAATAAAAATTAACAAAATATAAATATATTTCATTCACAACTATTTATTACTTTATTATTTTTTAAATGAGTTTAACAACAAAAAAGGACTCCTACCCCCCCCCAAAAACCCTCCCAACAACCCCTCCCCCCAAATCAACAATATAAAACAAGAATAGAAGAAAAAAGACACCCCCCCCAGAAAACAACAACACCCACTCCCCAACCAAACCAAACAAACCTCCACCCCCCAAAAAAAACAAAAACAACCAAAGAACAAAAATAAAGCAACCCCCCAAAACAACAACCCCCACACAACAAACAAACAAAAACCCCAAAATTAAAAAATATAAAATAAAACAAAACAAACAAAACACCCTACACTGTCTCGACTACCCATACTTCTCGACCTTCATGTATATTGGCTCCCAGCTTTCTAAACATTAACTTAGACACTTCTGTTATTTTTTTAACGTATGTTTTCTATGATATAACCACTGACCATTTGATATCTGAAAGGAACAAGAAACGTCGGGTCAACTTTAAAGCCAGCAGATCAAATTGTATGATACGATATGTACAATTGTACTACATATCTATGAAGGACGGACACTAAAGATAATACTGATTCCTCACTCTCCTGTCCAACTGATCCCACAGATCGGGGCTGTAAGCGGGCCAGTCAAGGGGGACGATGTTGTTCCTGCAAGGAAGTCCCTACACACCCTTGCAACATGCGGCCTCGCGTTGTCTTGTTTCAATGTCAGGTTGTTTTGCTGGACAAAGGGCACGGCGTGAGGCTGCAGGATCTCATCCATGTATCGGACGGCTGTCAGGTTCCCAGCGATGACCATCAAAGACGTTTTCAACCCATGAGAAATTCCACCCCAGACCATGACTGAGCCACCCCCAAATCTGTCCCTCTCATCAACGCAAGCGTCGGCAAATCTCTCCCCACGACGTCGATACACGCGTCCTCGCCCGTCCGACCGGAAAAGTGTGAACCTTGATTCATCCGTGAACAGTACACGCCTCCATCGCATCATGCGGAACCTTCCCGGTGCATGTGCACGCAACCAATTCATCTGACGTTGTCGACTTAATGACGTCAGAGGGAAACCACCGTAGGGACGACGCGCAACGAGATTGGCCTCTCTCAGCCTATTCCTTACAGTTTTGAGGTGGATGGGACGATTGTGGGTGCCTATGGTGTTGCGAGCAGTTTCGGTGGCAGTAAGGTGACGATCGCGCAAATGCGCACGCCTGATTGCTCGGTCCTCTCGGCGTGACGTTACACGTGGGCGCCCAGACCGGGGACGGTCGGCAACCCTTCCTGTAACCCGTAAACGTATCACAAGACGTTGTATGGTTCGAACATTCACACCAAGTTGCACACAGCAACTTGTCTTTGTGTATGACCTCGCATGAGCTGTGAAATTGCGTAGCATAATGGCAATTAAAGTTTTACCAAATAACGCATCGGATTGTGTTCTGTAACAGGTAACACTACAATGTGGTATGAGCTGTACCCCCGACTTCGTCCGAATCATGCTTTTGCACGTGTTTTTGATGATTTTCATTGTCTTGCCATACGCCGCTCCCTATCACACTTCATTGAGTGTGGATTCAGGGTATAATGCATAATAACCGAATGACTTATATGTACAACTTCCATACAAATCCGCCCACTTATTTAGGAATTTTTCCCACAATTTATAACCCGACGTTTCTTTTTCCTTTCAGTATACATGGACATGTAACCATGTTACGCCTTAATATCTATGTGTGTTTCTAGAGAATTATGTAGACGTTTGGATTATCTACTTAAGTCGGTTGCCATGGAAATGAACTTTGCAACTAAATGAACATGCTTGCTTAATGGCTTGGTAATTGTGTTTATTCTTCTGTTGAAGCTAAATGGAAACTGCGAGTACTTTAGCATACATACACATGCATGTTCGTGTATCGGAGTTTAATCCACACGAACGCGACCTCTGGGAATCGTAGGTTATCGCACGCTGGGAATGTCGGTGCATTATGGTAAATCTCAGCAAGCGAGGATGTCAGATTTCTTTGAAATTCGGTTTCGAAACTGTCTACGTTTATGAAAGAGAGTCTTTATGTATTTAACGTTTCTGTGTAAACTATGTCTAAGTTTATCAAATAGGGCCTTTATGTATTTAACGTTTGTGTAAAATATGTCCAAGTATTAGAAACAGGGTCTTTGTATATTTAACATTTCTGTGTAAACTATGTCTAAGTCTATAAAACAGGGTCTTTGTATATTTAACATTTCTGTGTAAACTATGTCTAAGTCTATGAAACGGTGTCTTTGTGTATTTAACGTTTCTGTGTAAACTATGTCTAAGTCTATGAAACGGGGTCTTTGTGTAGTTAACGTTTCTGTGTAAACTATGTCTAAGTCTATGAAACGGGGTCTTTGTGTATTTAACGTTTCTGTATAAACTATGTCTAAGTCTATGAAACGGGGTCTTTGTGTATTTAAAAGAAAGAAATGTTTTATTTAACGACGCACTCAACACATTTTATTTACGGTTATATGGCGTCAGACATATGGTTAAGGACCACACATATTTTGAGAGGAAACCCGCTGTCGCCACTACATGGGCTACTCTTTCCGATTAGCAGCAAGGGATCTTTTATTTGCGCTTTCCACAGGCAGGATAGCACAAACCATGGCCTTTGTTGAACCAGATATGGATCACTGGTCGGTGCAAGTGGTTTACACCTACCCATTGAGCCTTGCGGAGCACTCACTCAGGGTTTGGAGTCGGTATCTGGATTAAAAATCCCATGCCTCGACTGGGATCCGAACCCTGTACCTACCAGCCTGTAGACCGATGGCCTAACCACGACGGGGTCTTTGGGGTCTTTGTGTATTTAACGTTTCTGTGTAACCTATGTCTAAGTCTATGAAACGGGGTATTTGTGTATTTAACGTTTCTGTGTAACCTATGTCTAAGTCTATAAAACGGGGTCTTTGTGTATTTAACGTTTCTGTGTAAACGATGTCTAAATCTATGAAACGTGGACTTTGTGTATTTAACGTTTCTGTGGAACCTATGCCCAAGTCTATGAAACGGGGTCTTTGTGTATTTAACGTTTCTGTGGAACCTATGTCTAAGTCTATGAAACAGCTCCGCCTTTTACGAAACGATCTATGATTGTTATGCACTTAAAATGATCTTAGCGCTAAGATCGCTTGGTAAACCGGGATCCTTTCCTTTGTGTATTTAACGTTTCTGTGAAGGCTTACACTATGTTGAAATCTTTGAAGTGATGTCATAATGTATATTTGACGTGTATGTTTGCAAATTAAATGGATGTCCGTTAAACAGATGATTCCACACACTTGTAGTTTTGTTTCAGAACTATATGGATGTCTAAACTAAGTACGTGTGTACTGTTATTTTCTTTTTAAATTACGTTGACGTCTTTTAATAACAATGCGTGTTTCTGTTTTAAAACTACGTCGATGTCTATTAAAGAAGTCACATGTGTATTGTTATTTCTTTCACAAATACGTCGACTTCTGTTAATCAAGTCATGCGTGTGCTGATATTTTTGTTAAAATCAAACAATATTTCGTTATTTTCACATTTATTTCTAATAAATAACTACAAGTTAATCGATCACACGTATAATCTTTCCATAATTAACTCTAGAATAATAATTTTAAAAAGTCTTGCACTGAACGACAAGAGGGCTTTCCTGAATAATTTGTGGCTATATATAGCACGGCCACCATCTTCATTTCTTTGTCCGCAAATAATTCTGGGTAAACTTAGTGTGTTGAATGTGACGCATAAACAGTGATGTCACTAGTTAATGCGTATGACACACTAACAAGATTCCCCCCGAAAATAATTTTCTTTTCTTCTAATAAATGGAATTATGTGATTGTAATTTTTATATAGGCATGTAGCTGAAGTTATACATTTTATGTTTCAAAAATTAACAAATATTTTTGACGGGAACCACCATTATTGCAACTTTGACACACCATCTTTAATAAGTCATGTGTGTACTTTATTTTCTTTCACAATGACATCGACGTGTTTCAATCAAGTTACACGTGTACTGATATTTTTGTTTTAAAAATATATTGGTGTCTGTTAATCAAGTCACGCTTATACACGTACTGATATTTCTGTTTCGAAACCAAGCACTCGTCTTGTATCTGTTTTAAAACTATGTTGATATCTATTCAACAAATCACGCGTGACTGAAATTTCTCTTTCAAAAGTATGTCGATGTCTATTAAGCAAGTCAGGCGGTTAGTAATATTTCTTTCTGGAAACCACGCCGATCTCTATTAAAGTCGGGCGTTTAGTAATATTTCTTTTTGGAAATCACGCCAGTCTCTATTAAACAAAACTCGCTTGCAGCTGATATTTCTATTTCGAAGCCTCCCCACTATCGTACATCTCAATTAAAGAAGACTGGCGTTATCAAGACTCGTACAGACTGATGTACACCACAATTAAACCACTAACGTAATTTGCTCACCTACTTGGGAGATACTATCTAATTAAGAAAGAAAGAAATAAAAAAAGAGAAAAACCCACAAATGAAAAAACATTACATAAACATTACGAGCTGATAACAGAACGAGGAGCCGTGTAAATGAGATTTCATCATAGTTTTTTCTTTCTTTTTTCTCCCATCCAGTTTCGCACGGCGTCTGGTATTATTGGAGCGGTAATGATATAACTGTTACCTGTTTGAACACGCATGCTCACCAGCCTTAGTGGTATAGTGTGTACGTCATCGGATTTAAGGTATGCAGGTATTGGGATCGCACCGCGGTACCGGTTCTCATAAAGAATCGGTTTCAACAGCCCAATAGGAAGGTTTAAAGGCTAGTATACCGACTCGACTTCTCCTCTCTCATTAACCAAATTGTGACCATTAACATACTATCTCGGACAGCCAGCCAAAAACATTTATAGCTGAGGTGTGTGCCCAAGATATATATAAGCAAACTAAAACTAAAACTAAAATAAATAAATAAAATCAAGTTATAATGGAATAAAATGAAAACGCACACGCCGATTAGCCTATTATGTCGCACTCAGCACATTTTATTTACGGTTATATGGCGTCAGACATGTGGTTAAGGACGACACAGATATTAAGGGAGGAAACCCGCTGTCGCCACTTCATGGGCTACTCTTTTCGATTAGCAACAAGGGATTTTTTATATGCACCATCCCACAGACAGGATAGAACATACCACGGCCTTTGATGTACCAGTCGTGGTGCACGGACTGGAACGAGAAATAGCCCAATGGACCTACCGACGGGGATCGATCCCAGACCGACCGCGCACCGAGCGAGCGCTTTACCACTGGGCTACATCCCGCCCTTTGATCGGTTGGTACCAACCGATTATAACCGGTGATCGATGATGAAATCTTAACCGATTCCCATCAATGATATACGAGATCCCTTGCTGCTTTATTGCTACGGGTATAGACTATGTGACGGCTGTGGGCTTCCTTCTTTTCTCTATCTATAATAGACTATGTGACGGCTGTGGGCTTCCTTCTTCTCTCTATCTATATAAACTATGTGACGGCTGTGGGCTTCCTTCTTCTCTCTATCTATATAGACAAAATGACAGCTGTGGGCTTCCTTCTTGTCTCTGTCTATATAGACTATGTGACAGCTGTGGGCTTCCTTCTTTTCTCTATCTATATAGACTATGTGACAGCTGTGGGCTTCCTTCTTTTCTCTATCTATATAGTCTATGTGACAGCTGTGGGCTTCCTTCTTTTCTCTATCTATATAGACTATGTGACAGCTGTGGGCTTCATTCTTTTCTCTATCTATATAAAATATGTGACGGTTGTGGGCTTCCATCTTCTCTCTATCTATATAGACTATGTGGCGGCTGTGGGCTTCCTTCTTCTCTCTATCTTTATAGACTATGTGGCGGTTGTGGGCTTCCTTCTTCTCTCTATCTATAGGCTATAGACTAATAGTATGTGACGGCTGTGGGCTTCCTGCTTTTCTCTATCTATATAGACTATGTGGCGGCTGTGGTCTTCCTTCTTCTCTCTATCTATATAGACTATGTGGCGGCTGTGGGCTTCCTTCTTTTCTCTATCTATATAGACTATGTGACGGCCGTGGGCTTCCTTCTTTTCTCTATCTATATAGTCTATGTGACGGCTGTGGGCTTCCTTTTTTTTTCTCTATCTATATAGACTATGTGACGTCTGTGGGCTTCCTTCTTTTCTCTATCTATCGACAAAATGTCGTTATTTAAAATGTGCTGAATAAATATTGCTTTCGTTTTGCCGGTTTAGTGTTGTTGAAAGAAAACCGTGTTGCACGTAGTAACTAACTTCTACAAACTCGAGTTTCCTTTTAACGAATCAAAACCAACTAATCATTCTTAAGTAGTTTGAGCATGTAGCTAGTTTAAGAATCTGACAATGTACTCCACTGCTGGTAGGAATTTTAGAGAGACCAACAGGTTTAGCTTTAGTTTACACCTAAAGCTACACAAAGTGAATGGGATGCTTCAAAAGCCTCTTAAAGTATTCCATCCTCCATTTAATGCAATACAGGTGTGGAAAATGCCTATTATTAATGTTAGTCTTTGTCGGTAACAAACAAATCACCCGTGGGTGTCATGGGGTACGAACGAACCTCATTCAACTATTTCTTTTTCTTTCTCTTCTGGTTTTTTTTTCGCAGTAGGCCTAGTATACTTTTAGAAGATCAAATATTAGCCACAAAATGTACCAATTCATTACAAAAATTAAACCTTTTAAAATATCTTGGTGAATCCCATAGTAACACTAAACATTCCAGTTTAGCGAATAAATTCCTAGTTAGTTATCAAGTCGAATCGCCCTCAGTGTGATTAAATAACGTGGCCTCATTGATGTTTACAACTAATCAGTCACTTTAGAGGTATGGGCCCGTGCTTATAAAACTTTTGGAGTCCAGACCCAATGTCAAATGACGTTACTGTCTCAGACTCTATTAGAGTCTGGGGGCGGGACGTAGCCCAGCGGTAAAGCGTTCGCTTGATGTGCGGTCGGTCTGGGATCGATCCCCATTGGTGGGCCCATTGGGCTATTTCTCGCTCCATCCAGCGACAGCAGGTTTCCTCTCTCAATATATCTGTGTGGTCCTTAACCATATGTCCGGCGCCATATAATCGTACATAAAATGTGTTGAGTGCGTCGTTAAATTAAAAACATTTCCTTCCTTCTATTAGAGTCTCGAGTCTAGACTCTTAAAGTTTTATAAGCACCAGACCTGATCCAAAACCGACAACATTATAACAGAGGCGGAGATAGTAAAGGCAGGTTTTTAATAGACTAACCATCCATTCAGTAAAATTGTGTTTAAGCGTGCTGGAATAGATGCACCAGATTCAGCAGTCATAAGTCAATAATTCTGATGCTTTCCGCCTCCCGCCTTGGAATCAGTTCTGGAACAGTCATAAAAGTGAATGAATGCATGTGCTTTCTTCCACCTATTCCAGATATCTCATTAGCCTATGTAGCAGTTGAACTCGAACAATCCCCCAAGGTTTATCTATCTGTCTTCTAGAAGAAGAGAGTAATCCCTGTGACATCAATCTAGTAAAAAACCCCAAACAACCCCCCCTCCCCCCAAAAAAAAAAACCCCACACACACACCCCCAAAACAACAAGTTCGCTATCTGGAGTTAGAAATTATTACCGATTTACTTCAAGGGGTCCAAGAAGGGAAGCAACTCTCATTAAACCAGAGTAAACAGAAAACCCACAAATTGGTTTAACATTCATAGTTCTAGATGCAAGAATCATTCCAATTTTAATACCATAATAATTACGGGAATTTGACCCTCTTTCAACATTGCATAACTTAACAGTCACATCAGTTCCAACCAAATAAAATAGAGAATAGGGGCACTATTTTCGGCGGAATTATATCCGTGTTCATTGTCTTAAATACTGGCATGGTCACTCCACAGGATAATATTTGCCACAGCCACAAAGTGCAAGTGTACATGCAACTCTCGACACACCAGTTAGGATGATGTATTCGATTGTGTCGCATGTTTTCCTGCGCTGCATTCCGTCCATGCGTCTGTCACGGTGCAGCGTATTACAGGTGTAGCACGTGTGCATCGTACACTGATAAAGCGACCAATTATGGCGTGCAGCGGCTATTAACATGGGGATTTAGGACCGCAAGCCGGGCCGAGCCGCCTGTAATCTGACGCTTCATCTCAAACAACGTAGATGTACGGTGTAACTGCAGGACCCCGTGTTTACAAGTGATAAACTATGCACAACGAAACAGAAGTTTATCGAGATAAAACACACACACATATATCTACATATAACATATAACGAATATAAGCGGGACAAGATACACTGGTTTGAGTGATAATTACAAACGCGTTCTGACCTGGTATATAAACACTTTCTGACGGGTATGAGGAAGTACGATTTGCGCACATCTCATTGGCTTTTCCTGAACGCAGTGGGAATGTTGTAATGATAAAACCACGCCGCGACAAACATGTTAACGTGTTTTATTCTCAATGATGCAAACTCTTTCGTAAGTCCGTCGTACTGTTTCCCAAACCGTGTTTCATCGGAGAAACCCGTTAGCCGACAGAGGGCGTTGATATCGATGTGGAGTACGACGGCGGAGACGTCATCATCGTTGTCAGTTTTGAAAAAAAGAATCCAGTGATGAGATAGAGGAATGTACGTGTTCTCGTGGGATTAATCTTATGTTCAATTCTTAATGATGGAAAACAAGGTTTAGGACGAAATCACGGACGGCAGAAACACCATGGACGAAAGGTGACAGGAGGTGAGATAGATTTGTTAAACTCATCCTTTTCATTAATAAAGTTTAAAGTTTTTTTTTAACAACACCACTAGAGCACATTGATTTATTAATCATCGGCTATTGGATGTCAAACATTTGGTATTTTGACATACAGTCTTACACAGGAAACCCGTTACATTTTGTTTTCATTAGTAGCAGGAGATCTTTTGTATGCACCATCCCACAAACAGGATAACACATACCACGGCCTTTGATATACCAGTCGTGGTGCACTGGCTGGAACGAAAAATAACCCAATGGGCCCACCGACAAGGATCCATCACAGACCGACAATGCATCAAGCGGGCGCTTTACCACTATAACCGTAACTGTAAATAAAATGTGATGAGTGCGTCATTAAATAAACCATTTCCTTCCATTCCCTTGACTGTTTAAATGGAGTTTAAATATACAGCTATGTAATATAGTGCCATGTACAATGCATGTATATAGAACAAGGCCTCGTAAGTTGTTAAACTTGTGCCCGATTCTTTTGTTCTTTGTACAATAAAATAAGTTTTCAATCAGTATATTCTTTAAGAATGTTCATAAAAGGGCTTTTCTAGCATAGAGTACAAGCTTTTGTTTTCAATTTTACTATGCTGAAATCATAAGGGGGTGTTTTCAGTGCTGAAACAAATCCTCATATTTGAGTAAAAGCGAAAAAACGATAGAGATATCTGGGCAAAATGAGCTGGCCTGAAACCTTTTCACCGTGTATTTTCATCATTCTAACGGTCTACCACAATATTACTTGTGATCCATGTAAAAATGGGTAGTGATTCGTTTGCAACCGTATATAACTGTTTGGCAGTAATACTAATATGAATAAATGTTGTTATTCAGATTCGGGCATTTTCATTTAATTTGGGCAAAAATCAGTCTGACCCCCCCCCCCCCTGCAAAAATGGTAGCCAGTACGCCTATGGCTGGAATACATTTTATAGTGTTTATAGTAAAGTACACTGGAGATTCCGTGTGATTCCGTCTCGTCAAGTATATGATTCGTTCACAGCAATTTTATTTGCCGTAAAATGAGATAGTTTTTAAAAGAATGTGTCGAACTGCTACCTCTATACAATGGAGTTATTTGGTTATGTGTCGAACTGCTACCTCGATACAGTGGCGTTATCTGGTTATGTGTCAAACTGCTACCTCTGTACAGTGGCGTTATCTGGTTATGTGTCGAACTGCTACCTCGATACAGTGGCGTTATCTGGTTATGTGTCGAACTGCTACCTCTGTACAGTGGCGTTATCTGGTTATGTGTCGAACTGCTACCTCTGTACAGTGGCGTTATCTGGTTATGTGTCGAACTGCTACCTCGATGTAGTGGCGTTATCTGGTTATGTGTCGAACTGCTACCTCTGTACAGTGGCGTTATCTGGTTATGTGTCGAACTGCTACCTCTATACAATGGAGGTGTCTGGTTATGTGTCGAACTGCTACCTCTATACAATGGAGGTGTCTGGTTATGTGTCGAACTGCTACCTCTATACAATGGAGGTGTCTGGTTATGCGTCGAACTGCTACCTCTATACAATGGAAGTGTCTGGTTATGTGTCGAACTGCTACCTCTATACAGTGGCGTTATCTGGTTATGTGTCGAACTGCTACCTCTATACAATGGCGTTATCTGGTTATGTGTCGAACTGCTACCTCTATACAGTGGCGTTATCTGGTTATGTGTCGAACTGCTACCTCTGTACAATGGAGGTGTCGAACTGCTACCTCTATACAATGGAGTTATCTGGTTATGTGTCGAACTGCTACCTCTGTACAGTGGCGTTATCTGGTTATGTGTCGAACTGCTACCTCTACAGTGGCGTTATCTGGTTATGTGTCGAACTGCTACCTCTGTACAGTGGCGTTATCTGGTTATGTGTCGAACTGCTACCTCTGTACAGTGGCGTTATCTGGTTATGTGTCGAACTGCTACCTCTATACAGTGGCGTTATCTGGTTATGTGTCGAACTACTACCTCTATACAATGGAGTTATCTGGTTATGTGTCGAACTGCTACCTCTATACAGTGGCGTTATCTGGTTATGTGTCGAACTGCTACCTCTATACAATGGAGGTGTCTGGTTATGTGTCGAACTGCTACCTCTATACAATGGAGGTGTCTGGTTATGTGTCGAACTGCTACCTCTATACAGTGGCGTTATCTGGTTATGTGTCGAACTGCTACCTCTATACAATGGAGGTATCTGGTTATGTGTCGAACTGCTACCTCTATACAATGGAGGTGTCTGGTTATGTGTCGAACTGCTATCTCTATACAATGGAGGTGTCTGGTTATGTATCGCAAAAAAGAACATAATAGAGAAACAAGTTTTAATAATGTTTTCCTCTAAATCACCATCCAATTCAATTATTTCACAAAATATAGTGATTGATTAGAAACAAATGTGTATAATAATGAATCATAGTAGTAAAATATTTTACAATGAAATATAATCGCTGTCTATATTTCGCCTAGAAAGTAACTAGAAAATCAGCTTTTCAAAGTAAAAAAATCCACGTACAAAGGATGATTTCGCTACTCTAGAATATACGCTCTTTAACATTCAATCTTCTCTCTGTCCCCCCTCTCTCTCTCTCTCTCTCTCTCTCTCTCTCTCTCTCTCTCTCTCTCTCTCTCTCTCTCTCTCTCTCTCTCTCTCTCTCTCTCTCTCTCTCTCTCTCTTGCCTGCGTAAACTCTATATAGTAGAGTTCGTCTGTGTTTATTATTACATTTTCTGCGCCGTGTTATTGTACTCGACATTCGTCGGTAATTATATAATGTTCCAAAAACAACATCCACTCAGTAAATACAACAAGAATGCGGACGACTAAAGCATCATAATTCTCCGGTTTAACACGGTGCGTGGAGCACACATGATAAAGGGCGGATGCAGGCTTTTTCAGGGAAATGTCACCTACTGAATTCCAGAGGACACTAAGCCGACTAAGTGTTTAGATGTTCTCTACTAAAAACTAATCTTACACACTTATTGTAGAGAACATATTGCATTATTTATGATATCACACAGCAATAAAAGACAAATGATTAGCTGCTCCTACGTGATGGCCCGGTCGCTATAGCCATACCATCAAATGAAATAAGCACTATCGAAATTAATATGTCTGTCATGCTTAAGTCAATCTGAAATTGACTGTTTTGTGACACATACATTAACTGTAAGCGCAAGTGCCGTAAATAAGTTTTAGTTGAATAGAAACCGTTTTCCTCCTCTTTACCCCCCCCCCCCCCCCCATTTTCTGTCCCCATGTCGCAATTCTTCAATTTGCATAATTTCATTATTTGTCATAATGCAGAGTATCCTTAAACTGTGCATTGTTGATATGTATGTTATATGTAGATACATACATATACGTGTACGTATAATATTCGTATGTTGTGGTTTTCTTATGTATTATTGATTTCGATTTAAATATTAACCCACTGTATACCCTCGCCAGATGGGTGTGTAGTGTGATCTGTAAGAGTGGCAATTCCTTACTTGTTTTTTAAAAGAAAAGAAAACAGTTTTAGCTGGAAAAGATGTTTAAATTAATTTTAAACCTTGTTTTTCAGGGTAGATGAGCAATAAAATAATATATTCGTATCCGTTACTCATCATTTATCCTACAACTCGTTGTTTAAAAACGTATCCAATTCACCTTCGATCGTCAGATACGATTAAAAACAATCCTTAAGATAAATAATAGCTAATGATGACCCATATATTCTCTATTTATCCATCTGTTAAACATAAGATTTTTCAGGACATTTCAAAATTTAAGGGAGGGAGCTTGCACACCCCACTGTGCACTCCCTACATCAGCGCACGCAAGACGGAAATTTACTTGCTTGAACCAGCCAATAGTTACAAACGCTGACTCTAATTATTAGGCAGTGTAAAATATTTTCGACCATTACAGATGTTTTTTTTACCGTTAAAGGGACTGTCTAAAGTTTGCTATATTGTAGAATACTTTCGACTAATGAAATTTTAGAACGACTAATATTACATATTAAATACATTAATTTTAAGTGTTTCTGGTCAGGATTTGGTGCCCCAGAAATTTCTTACGTATATATAGAATACTAAACGAGCTTGCCTGTCATACCATTTTTATGAAATGAGTGAACAGGTTTGGTATCTGACGAGCAAAAGCGAGTCAGATACCAACACTGTTCACGAGTTTCATAAAAATGGTATGACAAGCAAGCTAGTTTAGTATTTTATTTATTACAAACCAGCTGCAAAGAAGCCGCAACGCAAAAGTAAGCAGATGTCGAGACCCACTACATGCTATTTTTCAACGAATTGGGTCAGCAAGTGATCTATGTCACACTGACGTCACGCCAATATTACACTAGTTAGATATTGAGTGATTGTTATTGCATGAGCAATGTCTTACAATGGTGCGTAATAAGACAAAAATATCTATAAGAAAATAAAATGAAAATTAACCAAGGACCAGCAGAAACACGTTTAATATACAACTACTAATATTTTATTTTATTATTTTAATTATGTAATTACAGTCATCAAATAGTCTCTATTGGTCTACATCATCCTAACGATCACCTAAAACTCAGGATAGTCCTTGTAATAACATATTACTTACAACGTCAATATTAGCGGCTCCAGTATGTATGTTTAGCATTTTATGAGAAACAGAAAGCATAGTACTTCCGGAACTCGGGTCAGTGGCTTTACCAGTTCACTGAAGACAGTTAGCAAAGTATGTAGTTACCAAATAGCAAAGGTGAGAATGTTGATCCTTCTAGCACCCTTGTACTCGTATATTCTCTCCCATTCCTTTCATGTTTGGAAGATAACGTGAAACGTATACGCGTACTAACTCATGTTTGTACTTGCTAAAGGGTCTTTTCATCAAAACATAATAATATAAGTATTAACTGTAAGGAAAGCGCATATTCTGTTTGTTACCGGTTTACTGGTAAGTATCATTTAAAGCAATAATTCTCAAAGCAAATGATTGTACAGAACAGACCAACAGAACAGAACAGAACAGAACAGACCAGATTAGATAAGAACAGACCAGAACTGAAAAGAACAGAACAGAACAGGACGCACGCGTTGCATCCAGTCTATATGAGCCTTTAGTAGAAAACATCTTAACAATAGAGGAACATTCAACATAGTCTTTTTAACTGTGCTTTTTCTTTTCAGGCAATGAAGTTTATATACCAAAGGTATGGACAACCCACAAACCGCCATTGTAACTGCGATACCGCCGCCATAACTCCTCGAATATGACTTCCGGTCATCATGGGCGGAAGCAGACGTTGTCTCGATCTCACAGGTTGTGGAAGATATTTGTGTTGTGTGTGAAGCGTTTCATAACCTTCCTCGTTTCGCAGGTCGGTCTGACGTCAGCAGTTGTTGCGTACTGCATGCTGGGAAGTGTCATTTTCAAGATGCTGGAGGCACCGTACGAACAGTCACAACGACTGAAGATCAAGCAGCTGAAGGAGGCGCAGACGAAGAAGTTTCTGGAAATCACCGAACGGCTGGACGTGAGTCCTCGAGGACAGGACCAGTGGAAGCAAGAAGCAGACGACATTCTGAAAGCGTTTCAGGACGAGGTGTACCAAGTCATCAAACACAACGGCTGGGACGGCCAAGGCATGGATGAGGAGCTGCAATGGTCTTACGCAGGAGCCATGTTGTATTCCGTGACTGTCCTCACGACCATTGGTTAGTATAGAATTTCGCAGGAGCCATTTTATATTCCGTGACTGTCCTCACGACCATTGGTTAGTATAGAATTTGACATAGTTGCAGAGGTATATTATATTCCGTGACCATTCCCACAACCATTGGTTAGTATAGAATTTCGCAGGAGCCATGTTATATTCCGTAACTGTCCTCACGACCATTGGTTTTATATTACGTGACCATCCTGACAACCATTGGTTAGTATGGAATTACGCAGGAGCTATGTTATATTCCGTGACTGTCCTCACAACTATTGATTAGTATAGAAGCACGCAGGAGCTATGTTATATTCCGTGACTGTCCTCACAACTATTGGTTAGTATAGAAGCACGCAGGAGCAATGTTATATTCCGTGACTGTCCTCACAACCATTGGTTAACAGGGGTGCAGAAATGGAAAATACTTCACTAGCCCGCCGGACCGGAACCAACTAAAATTTTGTAGCCCGCTAGAATCTCTACTAGTCCGCAAGCCTATACTTTTGTTTAGCAATATGTTAATATCACTGGTGTAGGAAGGAGGGGGGACCCCCCACCTTTCTTGATCCAGTTGCAGCATGTATGTATGTGCATATTGTCACCTTCTTACGCCACTGTATGTATATATATATAATATATTATATATATATATAATCACAAAAACATTAAGGACACTTGGTAAGTTATCAACATCACGTGGCAAACGAACGAAATCAAACCCCAAACCTTGATTGATAAATCAATACATGTTGAAATATTCTGATAAGACTACGTTATTCACATTTCTTTCATATAGATTTACAAAATTCAAATAACATCCCGCAAGTATTTAATAGAAGAATATATTCAAAACACACCGGCGACATACTTTCAACGTAAATAAATCATTATTGTTTTTAGAAACTACTGACCTTTGACAGGCCCTGTTTCCTGGGAATTAGGCTAAATCGGAACCACTATCAAAACGGAACCGATTTGGCTATAACGGCACCTCAATGTAATGACAAAAAAATAATATATTGTAGATATATAGAGTGTAGGGTGCCGTTTCAATCAACGCTAGGTTCCATATTGTCCAGTTTGGTTCCATTTTCGTTTGGGGCTGTTTTGGCATGGTTCCGATTTTGCTATAACCAATTTCCGGAATATCGCGGTTGCGCAGTTCGAAACTCTAAGTTGTTTATTGACAATGCGGCGCATGCATTATTATGTGTCACCATCATTCTAAAACGTTTGTTTGAATGGTTTGGAATTCTTGCATGACTGATGCGTAGTCGCGGATTCAATGCCAAAAAAAAAAAAAATAATAATTAAAAAAAAAAAAAAAAAAAAAAAAAAAAAAAAAAAATTATAATACAGTCAGTCTGGAAAAGATAGATCGCCCGTCGGACTTGTAGTGGTAGTTGCATTTTTTATTTTGTCCGTCAGAATTTTTACTTGCATTCGGCAAGCGGGCGAGTACTTTCTGCACCCCTGGTTAGTATAGAATTGCGCTTGAGCTATGTTATATTCCGCGACTGTCCTCACAAGTATTAGTTAATACAGAATTACACACGAGCTATGTTATATTGTCATCGCAAGTATTGGTTGGTATAGAATTATGCAGGAGCTATGCTATATTCTGTGACCGTCCTTACAATTATTTGTCAATATAGACATCTTAGGTTTTATCCCTGCGAGCTAATTAAACATGTGTGTAGGTATTACAAATATTATGACAAATCGTAGCGATTACATGTTCTACTTCCCACTACAAGTCTCCTCGTGAGAACCTCTACCATTACTCATGACCGGTGTTATATATCATGTCTGACCTCACAACTGTGTTATATATGTTATGCTATATTCCGTGACTATCTTCATAAGTATTGGTTAGTATAGCCCGATATTAGACTTTGTTTGACAGTGGTTCATGAATGCAATATCCACTAGACTTTGTCTTGTACAGGTTCAACTTTGTCAAACTAGTCTTTGGAGTAGGAAGAATTGACTCTTCATAGGGAGTAAATTCATGGGATAATACCGTCACAAAACTTTCAAAACGTCCCTTTAGTTCTCTTGTGCAGAAATACGACTTTAAGTGTGATAACTGTTTTGTCGTTTGGATAATATTGGGTGTTGTTGTCCTAGACACGGACACTGAAGGGTATATGCCGTCTTGTGGAATCAAAGGCAGTATTCCTATAGAAGAGACCATCATAGCCATGTAAAAAGTTCATACCCCGAGTTACTGGTTTTATGGTTCATGTAGATATTGGACATGGCATGCCATTTATTATTTCGAATAAAATCAGCTAATAGTACATTGTAAATGGAGCCAGGATAAATACAAATGATATTACGGATGAAATACACAAGTTTTCATAATATCCTTGACCCTTTTTAGGTATGGGTTGTATGGGAAAGAAACAACTTCAGATTAGAAGTATACATGATAATTGTATTCAGCATGTAAGGTGGTATTATCTGTGTCCTTTCATCCCACGCTCGCTAGTAATTAAAGGCATGTTTGCGATCACGCGTATCTTGATAGTCACTTCTGCGGCGCGCCGTCCAACTGATAGAGCAAATTAAACCTGCTCAGACCCATGCCTATTCTCTTGTCTAATTTAAACCATCAGGCGTCTGCCATAAATACATATCATAACAAGCAAGGTATATCTCTGTGTTTCGAATATGAACGATAAAACCATTAATGTATTTGTACACAAAGTAGATTCTAAAGAATGTTTCCACAAGGTCACAGCTGCTTCCATGAACCATAGTCAAGTGTTCTGTTTATAGGAGTAGCACCACTCTCCAGAACAATTAATCCTTTCTACCTCAAATCTTCAAAGGCTAGTTACACAAATATAAATTTACACCAGACAGATCTCATTCTACACAAGACATATCTCAATCTACACATGACAGATATATACACAACACATATCTCAACCTACACAACACAGATCTCAATCTACACAAGACAGATCTCATTATACACGACATAAATCTCAATCTACACAACACAAATCCAAGTCTACACGACACAGATCTTAATCTACACAGCACAGATCTTAATCTACACAAGACAGATATCAATATACACAATCTGGTCGTGAGTCATTAACTGGTCCTAATTTGCGTTGCGGGGTCAAAATGACCAATTTTTCACTATTCTTGGTATAAATACCTAGGATACTAGTGGTAAAAAAAACTAAAAACAAATAAAAAATTCCATCAATTAGCAAAGATATTAAAAATTTTAATCAACAAATTTAATAGAAAATGCATTACACTGTACACACGTTTTTGGCATTTCCTCAAATCATACCTACCTTGACGTAATTGGCCTTAGACACAATAATATCCATCTGATTTCAATAATGTATGTGGGTCTGAACGGTTTGTTCCATCCTAGGACTATGTCTGAAGTTTTAATTGTTTTTTCTCACCAAAATCTTAAAAAAGTACCATTTAGAAGAGATTATCCTAAAAAAATGTAACAACTTCCCAGGTTTCTTTGTTTGAAATTCAACCACTGGTGTTTATGACACCCCAAAGATTCAGAAGATGTGGCTGAATCACTCTTCAATTAGACATCTTCACATGTCGAGTAACATTGTCCTGCCACCTACTGGCCTACATCTGACTACCAAAATTAGAGATATTATATCAGATTCTTTATGAATGAAGTTAGTACATTCATGTGTTTCCACTTTCTAAATGAGTATAAAATATAACAACCATTGTTGAGACTTCATCCAACTGAAAGACAGTGAAATGACCTTTTCACTAAATGATATATCATAAGTATGACTATGTATCATGAGTAATCATTTACCATTGAGAAATGGTAAGAATGAGCAAATTCGTCATTAAAATTTCAAGACAAAGGCTTGGAGCTGCTGTGCTTCAAGAAAATGACTTTAACATGTATAATTACCTGCCCTCTATTGTCCTCTATGGTGAAGTTTGTTTTATTTAACGACACCACTAGAGCACATTGATTTTTTATATTATCATCGGCTATTGGACGTCAAACATATGGTCATTCTGACACCGTGTTTTTGTTGAGGAAACCCGCTGTCGCCACATAGGCTACTCTTTTACGACAGGCAGCAAGGGATCTTTTATTTGCACTTCCCACAGGCAGGATAGCACAAACCATGGCCTTTGTTAAACCAGTTATGGATCCCTGTTCGGTGCAAGTGGTTTACACCTACCCATTGAGCCTTGCGGAGCACTCACTCAGGGTTTGGAGTCGGTATCTAGATTAAAAATCCCATGCCTCGACTGGGATCCGAACCCAGTACCTGCCAGCCTGTAGACCGATGGCCTAACCACAACGCCAACGAGACCGGTTTGTCCTCTATGGCTATTAAGTGACATCTAGTGGGGAAAACCTGAAACTACAGCTGTTTAACACCCATAGAATGTCTGTAGCCACAAATGTGTACAACCACTAGCACCCCCCCCCCCCCCCCCCGCCTGCATGCTCCACCTCTGACTTAATTCATATATTTGTACATAACTCACAAAGTATTTTATATTTTTTCTTCCTGTTTTTTTACCCACATTAAACGCGCTCTGACACAGATGGTTGACCTAATTATTGGCCCAACAAGGTATTATATGACAATATATACATTTGATTTGTACCTAAAAGTACTTTATTGAACCATCTACATAACCACCATTTCACACTTATTATTGTTATTTTATAAAAATAATTGAATTATGGGTACGGTCCATAATTCTGAGAAAAATAACACCTATTTGGAGAGCAGAGGTGTGACGTATTATATTGAGTCACGTGACGGGCATTCCCCGAATAACCGCAGTGCCAAAACGATTTACCAAGCTCGTGTAACAAAAACGCTTGACCGTCCTCTGCGACGTAGGGTAAATAGAAGAAAAAAACCCCAATGAAAATAAGTTATTAAAAAATAATAAAAACATGTACTGAATGATAATAAGCTCATACATTAATTTATTTTAGTAACAGAAGCATATTAAACGTCGAAAATCCCGACTAGTTAGGCCTTGCATCTATAGGTAAATTGTTCGTTAGTCGTACACGAAAAACTCTAAACATCTGGATCACAAACACCGTCATTTTCCACCTTGTCAAATTCACTATTATACCAAATATGCCATAACAGCTGACTTGGGATAGGAATTGTTACATTTTTGAAAAATACTCTGAACTAGACGGTGTTTATATACGATGTGACTATATATACGAAGGCCGTGTCTATAGCCTCCACTGACGAGGGCTGGCTATATTCACAGCAAAAATGTATATAGACGGTAAATAAGTACATGTATTTGATTGATCCATATTACCGAACCATCTGGAACAGGAGGAATACATACTAAGTACTGTACGAACAGTGCATTTTCTGAACAGGGGAGGGGGTGGGGGAGTATATGAATTTAGCGGACCCTTTTGTATACGTTTTCCATAGATATACGAATAACGTCATATTGTCCCTACAGTACTAACAAAAAATTAATTATAATAAATAAATAAATAAATGATGATGATGATGATGATGATGATGATGGATGAATGAATAAATAAATAAAAGTAACAATTACAAATTATCAGCGGCTGAGGTAGATTAACTGAAAGAGAAACTAATTACGGACAGTACACAAACTAACATCAAGGCTTGAACTTAATAATTTTTCACTGATTGCAATTTTGAGGCTGCTTACGTAAATTTTGTAAAAAAGTTAATTTTACCGTAAATAAATATGACTAAAAGGTTATTTTGCTATATTTAGTCACATTTCAAATGCTCAAAATTGCAAGGGCCAATAAAACTGAAAATACATTTTTTTATAGGCTACTACTAAAGCTGAGACCACTCGCGGGTCCCCCACTAAATTTATGTAATGTTTTTGTAACAACCGCCCCCACCCACCCCACCCCACCGCGACGTGATTTTACCAACATTATAATACATGTAATAATAATAATAATACACAATTATTATTCCTATTACTAATATTACTATTATTATTATTATTATTAGCCTACTACTACCTTTTTGGGGTGGAGGGCGGTGTTTTATCTGGAGGAGTTTTGGCTATAAAAATGCAAGATTAACGTGCGTGCACACACGCATAAACGGCAGGCTGAACTTGTCCCTGCACGTAGAACAGGATTCAACTGGGTTAAGTAATAATTAGCCAACCTTTGGACGACAAAACATGCAACAGTACACTGTTTTTTTACGCTATACATTAAAACCGAAATATCACTTTGCGAACCAGTCAAAATAATTTGCACACGCGCCTAATAATAATAATAATAATAATAATAATAAATAATAATAGTGAATTCATGTTCCGACTGTTTATTATTTTATTTCAGCGTATTCGCGGTTATTTTCGTCACGAAATAATATATATAGCCGGCCCTCATTTGCCAAGTCTCTATACACGGCGATCGTTTATATAAGTCCAAAAATACATTATACGGTTGTCGTATATATAGCCTCATCACTACGAGTTTGTTTTTCCGTATTTTTCATGTCTCATCACAAGAAGAGTTCCAGATTTTAAAAAAGAAGTGTATCATGGAATTCCCTCGATCGTAGTTCAATTAAAATATTTTGGATCATACAATAACTAGGTTTGGTATTCCAAATGATTGTAAGTTCCATTTATAATGCATATTTAGAGAAACAAGGCCCACTAAATCCGTAATTGAGCTCCTTTAAACTATACGGATTTCCCTTTCTTCTGATACCAAAATCATTGAAAAGAACCATTATTATGGGATGTAGCAATATTTAAAAACTTGTGTTTTAGAAAAACTGCAACGGCTCCACCTTTTTAGGGTGACCAGTTAGTGACTTACGGCCATCTACACAAGACAAATTTCAATCTACACAAGACAGATCTCAATATACACATGGCAGATATATACACAACACAGATATCAATCTACACAAGACAGATCTCAATCTACACAACACAAATTTCAATCTACACAACACAAATTTCAATCTACACATGACAGATATATACACAACACAGATTTGATCTACACAAGACATCTCAATCTAAACAAGACGGATCTCAATCTACACAACACATATATCAATCTACACAACACAGATCTCAGTATACACATGACAGTTATATACACAACACAGATGTGATCTACACAACAGATCTCAATCTACACAAGACAGATCTCAATCTACACAAGACAGATCTCACTCTACACATGAGAGATTTCAATCTACACATGAGATATATATACACAAGATAGATAGATGACTACTATAACGTGCTCATATACCACTAGAGTTTCGAACACGCCCACCCAGAGTCCGACCTCCGATAAGATCGGTGGCCTGACTAGGGATGGGGGGAGGGGGAAGGTGGAGTTGAAAATGGGCAGAATTTTGAAAATAGCAATTAGTGAAAAAGTTAATAAAATTTAAAAAAAGAGAAAAAAAAGAGTTACAAGCCAAAAATAAAAAAGAATTGACTGCTCGGCCAAATATTTATATAATTTGGAGCATTTTAGAAGGACAGTCCAAAAATAAATAAGAAAAAGAAGAGAGGATCGGACTATTTAATAATATTTAAAAAAGAAAGTAATTTCGACATAAAATTTTGAACGCAGATCTAAAAGTTTAAAGTCCGATCGATATGTCCTCGTGAGTGGCCTCGTTAAGGCTGTTTGGGTGCACAGCTTATAGGGACGAGATGGGTTGCATCCCGTCAAGAAAACCATAGATTGACAGTCATTAGACGTTGAAGGTGTAATGCTGTGCTAAAATACAGATCTTGAGAAGCTGGATCTGTCTGAACGAGAGAGAGAGTATCAAACTAGGGTATAGTCCAGTCGTCATGGGTTGGTATAGTGGTTCTGACGGGCCCGACTCCGGAGGATACGAGATGGTATCACTATAAAGCAAAGTAAAGTCTAGAAAAGAGTAGTAGGGGCCGACCCCGCTTCCTATTTCTTCTTTGAGTGGGGCGGTCAATCTCCCAGTGCTGCTAGGACAGATTCGGACATGTAAAGACTAAACGCGAACAACCGTGGCGTTCTGCAGAATGGCTGTCATACGAGTCACGAAAAAACAAGTCGACATAGTCAGCTGAAGAAATGACGTGGAGGCAAGGAATCTCGTTAAAAAATAATCCAACCTAGTGGTGCAGGCTGTCGAAACGAGAAGCGTTCCAGCGTTCAATCAGTTCCAATGGCTGCATACACCCCAGTAGAAAACTTCATTTCGCTGACAAAAACAACGAAACGAAGGATCCCCAAGTCGAGCACACGTAGCACGTGCAATGTGCACAAGCGAAACAAACACGTCTTACCGCGTCGAGCTTCAGACTGGGAATGTATATACACAAGACAGATATCAATCTACACAAGACAGATCTCAATCTACACAAGACAAATTTCAATATACACAAGACAGACCTCAATCTACACAACACATATTTCATCCTATACGACATATATCTCAATCTACACAACAGATTTCAATCTACACGACATAGAGCTCGATCTTAATCTACACAAACGGATATCAATCAACACGACAGATCTCAATCTACGCAACACAAATTTCAATCTACACAAGACATCTCAATCTACACATGATAGATTATATACACAACACAGACATGATCTACACAAGACAGATCTCAATCGACACATGACATATATATACACAACAGATATGATCTACACCAGACAGATCTCAATCGAAACAAGACGGATCTCAATCTACAAGCACAGATCTCAATCTACACAACACAGCCCAATCTACACAACACAGAGCTCAATCTACACAGCACAGAGCTCAATCAACCACACACAGATCTCAATCTACACAACACATAACTCAATATACACAACATAAAGTTCAATCTACAAAACACAGAGCTCAATCTACACAACACAGCTCAATCTACACAACACAGAGCTCAATCTACACAACACAGCTCAATCTACAAAACACAGAGCTCAATCTACACAAGACAGATCTCAAGCTACACAACACAAAGCTCAATCTACACAACAGAGATCAATAACAAAACACAGAGCTCAATCTACACCAGACAGATTTCAATCTACACAACACAAAGCTCAATCTACAAAAAACAGAGCTCAATCTACACAACACAGAGCTCAATCTACACAACAGATATCAATCTACAATCCACAGAGCTCAATCTACAAAACACAGAGGTCAATCTACACAATACAGAGCTCAATCTACACAACACATAACTCAATATACACAACACAGAGCTCAATCAGCCACACACAGATCTCAATCTATACAACACAGATCTCAATCTACACAACATAAAGTTCAATCTACAAAACACAGAGCTCACTCTACACAACACAGAGCTCAATCTACACAACACAGCTCAATCTACACAACACAGATATCAATCTACACAAGACCTATCTCAATCTACGCAAGACATATCTCGATGAAAATTTAGACGGATATGCCTTATGGAATCACGTCCAATTGTAAGGATGGATCGTAAGAGGGCAAATTAGTTAGGACGTCAAACTTAGATTTAGAGACTTGTGAACCTTAAGGAACGCGAATTATTACTATAACCATGCGTGAACAACAACGGTGTTGACACCAGCAAACGATTAATCATCTTATGCATGTATCGTTGGGCCGTCAACGCCAGGGTGGCCTAAGGGACAGGAGAAAGGTAGATCGCACCATTTTCATGCCATCGCAGTATTAAAGTGATAATAAAGCGGTTACATATATCACAGAATGTTACTAAAAACATCAACAATTAAAACCTTAAACGATATCATGTTTTGACCCCTCCTTAGTACGTTTTGCCTATATTATAGCATCTGTTCATATCAAAGTTTTACTAACATTATACAGAGCATTAAATTCTACCATGCTAGTCATTGGATATATATATATATATATATATATATATATATACACACACACACACACATTTTTTTGTAATGTGATTTGCATCAGTATATATCCACTAGGTATTATTTTGCGGGCTGCCCTTAAAATTAGGATGGCAATTTTATGCGGAACTAGGATTAGTGAAAAAAGTTTCCTGTCATACCCCAAAATAAATAGCATAACTCCCATTGTGTTCGACTTACTTAATGGTGACCCTGGGATGATGGTATGTAATATTATGTATGGTGTGTAATAATTTAATTGAAACGTTGCGTGCAGACGCTTTAGTCACATGTTATTATTGTTTTCTATGGGATTTGATTTTGTGGTATGCACCCTTCAGCTGTGATACGATATGTGATGACATGCCACACTGTTTTTATTCAGCCTAAATGTTTTACCAATTAAACACATTTTTGTTATTTCTTCTGCAGCCCAAATTTCATAGATATATTCTCTTTTTTGGCGCGTCTATGTAAACATTTCTTCTTCACTGGTGATTATTTGTGTAAATGCCAGTATAAAAGTAACGAATTATGAAAAAAGGAATGCTAGTTGTGTGACGAGAGAAGGAAATCGTCTGCGTACGTGGAAGTGGTGCAGAAAGCCGATAGCAGACAACACCGATGGAGAGATAGGAGCGCTGAATGAAGGCGGAAACAAATTAGAGAAAAATATGTGCGAGGGAACGCAGTGCTGAATTGACGCGTCAAAACACGGATTGTCAAATACGTTATTCGAACACTAAATACGTTACTCGTCTTGTGGCGGTGTATGGACTTGAGTGCAATGAAGTATACTTACCTGACTGGTCTCTATTGATGTAATGGTGAATGTACGAGGGGTGCAGATTCGTGAAAAATGTAATGGTGAATGTACGAGGGGTGTAGATTCGTGAAAAATAAACAGTTTTTATGAATCTACACTTCCGAGTGTATTCTCGCTTTTTCTGTCTCTGTCTCATAGTCGGTAGGCCCATTGGGCTATTTCTTGCTCCAGATAGTGCACCACGACTGGTATATCAAAGGCCATGGTATGTGTTATCCAGTCTAGGATGGTGCATATAAAAGATCCAGTGCTGCTAATGGAAAAGAGTAGCCCATGAAGTGGCGACAGCGGGTTTCCTCTCTCAATATCGTATGGTCCTTAACCATATGTCCGACGCCATATAACCGAAAATAAAAGAACATATCCTTCTGTCTCTGTCTGTCTGTCTGTCTGTCTCTCTCTCTCTCTCTCTCTCTCTCTCTCTCTCTCTCTCTCTCTCTCTCTCTCTCTCTCTCTCTGTGTGTTTGTGTATATGTATATGTGTGTGTGTGTGTGTGTGTGTGTGTGTGTAGATGCTCGCGTGCAGGTGAAGGGTTTCGAAGGTCCAAACCCTTCTCTGCTCAAGCAATTTTTTTCTATATATATTTTTTGGTAGAGCAATACCAGAACCCCTGTAAATATCGATCGCCACACTCTAGACCTCCCCTGCCCGCTAAATTCCTATGACACGAGCTAGGTATATATATGTGTATATACGTGCGTGAGTGCGTGCATATATCTGGCTGTATATGTATGTATATATGTATGTATGTATGTGATGTGTAGTGTAGTGTAGTGTGTGTATGTTTGTATGTGATGTGATGTGATGTGTAGTGTAGTGTAGTGTAGTGTGTATGTTTGTATGTGATGTGTAGTGTAGTGTAGTGTAGTGTAGTGTAGTGTAGTGTAGTGTAGTGTAGTGTAGTGTAGTGTAGTGTAGTGTAGTGTAGTATTAAGGAGCGTTAACTGGACTATTTCAATGTATCCATTATAACAAAATCATGTTTTTGCTTTATTTCACAGGTTATGGTCACATAGCACCAAAAACCGACTGGGGTCGAATAGTGACAATATTCTACGCCATATTTGGAATTCCCCTGACCTTTCTGTGTGTGAGAAACATTGGATCCCTTCTCAGCAGCTGCGTCCGTTTCTTCTACCGACATGCCTGCATCGGTGCCATCAACCAGTGGGTAGAAATTCAAACAAAGATGCAAGTCTCGAGAAATCTCGAACGTCTCCAGCATGCCATCCACGCGCGTGCGCGGAAGTTCAGCCTCACCTTGACCAACGACCTCTACCATCACAGGCGGCGGGTCCCCGTCAACCGCCCGTCGATCGACGAAGTCGAGTCCGTCTGCTCCAAGTCTGACGACGGCATCGACGAGGACGACGGGGTTGTGTCGCTATTTAGCGAGCGGACGGGGAAGATCAGAATCAGCAGCGACTACAAACTCCGTGTGCCCATATCTCTGACTCTGACGATAATGACGTGCTACATAGTAGGGGGCGCCATCATGTTCTCCATATGGGAGAAGAACTGGAACTTCCTCGTGTCCTCCTACTTCTGTGTGATCACGCTCACTACGATCGGGTTCGGTGACTACGTGCCCGGCACGGACATGGACTCGTGGTCCAACGAGGAGAAGCGTGTCATCTGCTGCCTGTACCTGCTGTTCGGGATGGCCATGCAGGCGATGTGCTTCCACCTGATGCAGGAGGAGATCAGGATGAAGTTCAGGCGGCTCGCCAAGAGGATCGGACTCATTGAGGACGACCAGCCGAAGACGCCACCGGAAAGTTTACAAGATGAAGAAAATACAGACTGATGTTAAGGCAGCTCGCCAAGTGGATTATACTCCTCATCGAGGTTTACAAAATGAAGATACACGCCGAGATACTGCTGATGTTAAGGCGGCTCGCCAAGTGGATTATACTCCTCATCAAGGTTTACAAAATGAAGATACACACTGAGATACTGCTGGTGTTAAGGCGGCTCGCCAAGTGGATTATACTCCTCATCAAGGTTTACAAAATGAAGATACACACTGAGATACTGCTGGTGTTAAGGCGGCTCGCCAAGTGGATTATACTCCTCATCAAGGTTTACAAAATGAAGATACACACTGAGATACTGCTGGTGTTAAGGCAGCTTGCCAAGTGGATTATACTCCTCATCAAGGTTTACAAAATGAAGATACACACTGAGATACTGCTGGTGTTAAGGCAGCTCGCCAAGTGGATTATACTCCTCATCAAGGTTTACAAAATGAAGATACACACTGAGATACTGCTGGTGTTAAGGCGGCTCGCCAAGTGGATTATACTCCTCATCGAGGTTTACAAAATGAAGATACACTGAGATACTGCTGATTTTAAGGCAGTTCGCCAAGTGGATTATACTCCCCATCGAGGTTTATGAAATGAAGATACACACTGAGATCATATCGGGTGGATCGCCTAGAGGACAGGACTAATGCAGGACGACCAGGCCAGTATGCTGCCGGGACGTTTACAGAACGAAACTACTGATTAAGATACTGCTGCTACATTTAGATGCTGTTTAGGAGGCTAGCCAAACAGTTTGGACTCATCGAGGACGATTTAACGCAATACGCAGCCAGCAAATGTACAAGAGGAAGATACTGATGGAGATACTGCTGTTGCAGATCATAAATTATGACCAACTACTAGTAATTTATTTTCATGATCATATCCAATTAAGAATCTAGGATGCAACCTGCTGGAAATTGTGTACATTGGTCTAGCCTGTGACCAACGATATTTTTAGAGGTTGATTTTCTCATGTTTCCTGTGGAAATTTATTTAAAACAAATGAAACTTCGTTTGGAGCAGAGGAGCGTGATTGGTCTCTGGAACTGCCTCTGCGGACTGTTGGTGGCAGATAGAGATTCATGGATTAACGCGAAAGTAAAACTGACGATGATAATATACTTCATTTATTCAGTGAAGGTTCAAGAACCAACTCACCTGACTACACTGTGTTGATCCAGGACAGAGATTCTTGGATTAGGGCGAATGAGGAAGCCTCACCTACATTCTGATCTTAAGTCTAAAAGGTACATAACTTTAATGTAGGTTTTTCCATCGTGTGAACAATATACGAACAAATGAGCTGGATGATTATTTATAGTGATGTATATTTGCAGTAAATATATTATATTATTGGTGCCTAAGGGGCCGTCCATAATTTTCAACATTTTCACAAGCGTACAAACCGTACTCTTTTGACCCCCCCCCCCCCCCCCCCCCCCTAAAAGTGTACATCCCCAAATGAAAAATGTTGATCGACATTTTTCATTTTTCTAAAAAGTGTACGCTGGCCCCTTAACCCCCTCCCCCCGCGTACGGTTTGTACGCTCGTAAAAATGTTGCAAATTATGGACGGCCCCTAAATGCTTGTGCCCGAAATGACTTGTTTGTATGACATAATATATGTCTTGACCATGAAGCTTGTAATTGTGTAGGATATTAAGCATGCCATGTACATATATTACTCTCGCATATATAATGTGTTGGCGCACATCGAGTTTATTACTTTTTTTTTATACAATGATGCTATTTTTAAAAGTAGAATAAAATATCACTTTTGTACATGACCAATTATATTATTTTATTTACTAGTATTTATTTTATTTTATGGTTTTGTTTTTATTTGTTAATAAAATCCACAGACGACTGTGTCGACGTCGGATCTGGAGAGTCCCTTATCGTCGAGTCGACATTCTTTCTTTATTCGCCCCATACATACACTCAAATTGCATTTGTCCATATCTCATGTGAGTATACGTAATCTACAATACTTAATCCGTAACAACCACTTTCTATGCAAATAGGTTGAGTAGATTCCATTTATGCATCTCCGTATGTGTGTGCGTCTTCGTATTCGATCACTTTGTGAATTATGGATTACGGACAAATATAATAATTTCATTTGTTTGAGGTGGGCGGAATTTGCAATAAATTTTTTTAGAAGTAGGTACTGAGACCTAAGCCAAAAGTAGCTAACATAACCTGCTCATGTCTGGAACAAAACAATTAAACCCAAAAGTAGCTAACATAACCTGCTCATGTCTGGAACAAAACAATTAAACCCAAAAGTAGCTAACATAACCTGCTCATGTCTGGAACAAAACAATTAAACCCAAAAATAAATTATAATGCTCGGCGGAAAAGGTTTTATGGTGATTTGGGCAATTTTGACGGGCAATCAAATTAAAGTGTGTTAGACTGTTTACAAAAAAATAAACATAAAATTTTGAATGACGGTTCAAAATGTTTTAAAGTCCAACGTGCCCAAAAAGAATGATACCTGTCCTGGTTAAGGTTGACTTTCTACGGCGAGTTGAGGGGTGGGCTGGCACTCAGGTTCGGGACTTGATTCCTCTTGGTCAACAAGTCTGCGATGACGACCTGGTACCCGGCGCCG
Source organism: Gigantopelta aegis (assembly GCF_016097555.1). NCBI lineage: Eukaryota > Metazoa > Mollusca > Gastropoda > Neomphalida > Peltospiridae > Gigantopelta > Gigantopelta aegis. The sequence goes on along the minus strand of NC_054701.1, from coordinate 10,195,666 downwards.
CAGATGATCTTCACAATCCTGTGTATGGTGTGGCTATCCATGTCGACAAGCACGATTGCTTGACGGAAGACCCCTTGGCGTCGGTGCGTCACTATCAGTCCCGATCAGTTTTTCTTGATCCTGAGTGAGTGGAGCTCGTAGTCACTTCCATTTGGAAGTGGCTTCCAGTCCTGGTTTGAAAACCTCCCCCTCAAACGTCGCCGGGTCGGTGGTGTCCCCCTGGATCAGCTGTCTGTACTGGCCCTTGACCTTGCTTTGACAGTGGGTGGCGGCTGTCTTTCCTCTTGCGGCTCGGCTGCTGGTGAAGTCGCCTTTCGCTTAGTCGCCGCAACAACAACAACAGGCGCGGACTCGACGCGAGCGGTAGGTAAAGTTAACCGCTTCACCGCAGCCGGCACCTTGGGAGTGGAAGTCGGCGGAGCCGCCCTCGGTGCTTGACACATTCCTGTGTCCAGCTGCGAGTACGTCGCGTTGGGGGACTCTGGAGCCGTTGGCTGTCGTGTCCTCTTCTGCGGAGTAGGTGGGGGCGGGGACGCAGAAGGGACCGCCGCTGGCAGTTGAGCTGCCAGCTTTGTTCCCCCCTGAGCCGCACCTGGCGCACGCTTCTTCTTCCTCCGTCTTCTTCAAAACCTCTTCTCTGGAACCGCGTCGCGTACACACCGGGTCACGCTCCCAACAGTGTACCGAAGCTTTCTATCAAGTCCTCCAGGTGGGGGGGAGCAAGTCGAGCGCACAGGCGATTACGTCGAGCTGCATCGTGAGTTAGCTCGGGAGTGATTAATAATGCGTAGATTCGCACACCGTACAGTGACGCATACATGGAATCTACTCTTGAAAACTATTTGCATAGAAAATGGGGAGGGGGGGGGGGGGGGGGGGTGTAGAGACATGAGACATACTCCCCCGGAAAGCGTATTGAAAAAAAGATAAGAAGAACATTGGCTTGAGCAGAGATGAGTTTTGACCCCCGAACACCTCCCAACCCACAATTACACACGCGCCTGGTTGCCCTTATTTCCCGATCCCGATTAGTGCAGCAGACTGGTGAAAATTATAGAAGAATTGTGCCTTTTATGATAAAAGCATGACACTTGGCATGAAGTAAGAACATACCAAAACAGTTATTTTTAGATATAGGGACATTGCAGATTTGTTCTGTGGTTGCCATGGTAGCCATGTTGAAAAATGCCCGCCATGGTCACAACATAACCTAATGCAGGGGTTTGAATTTAGCTTATTTTTTGTTCTTTACACAATTAATTACAATGATTTATAGATGTGCCTTTACACATCATGTAGGTGTGCTGGTACGGGAAAATTCCAGGGATAAATCCAGAATATGGTCCAAACGGAATTATATTTATTAAGAAACTATGGTGTCTATATGCTCTTTTCCGATAAATAGCTTATATAATTATAATGCAAATATTTACAGGGTTCAGATTAAATTAATTTATAGGTATGTCCATTCCACATATAGGGGTGCAGTTTGTTAAACATCTCAGGGCATATCCTGAATGAGAGAGGGTTGTCTATCGGAAAGGGTAGCATTTCTCACCATTTATTATATGCTTTGTTGTTCAACAAATCATTTCTGATTTTTAACTATGAATTTCTAGTATCACTAAACTGCTTTCATTCACAATAAATATTTGTTGTTTTATAAACAGTACAGGAAGTACAGCACCAAACAAAAAGAAAGTCATGACAATGTCATAATTTTGCACCCTCTTACAATGTTTCTTGTCGGTGGGCCCATTGGGCTATTTCTCGTTCCAGCCAGTGCACCACGACTGGTATATTAAAGGTCGTGGTATGTACTATCCCTTCTGTGGGAATGCGCATATAAAAGATCTCTTGCTACTAATAGAAAAATATAGCAGATTTCCTCTCTAGCCATTGTTAAATTAATTCATGGAACATGGCCAGCAAGTCACGGTAAAGACATATTGATATGACAGCCTTAAGGTGGTAGGAGATCTATTTGATGACAGTGGTTGGACAGATGCCCTTGTACAGACTGAGAGCTGCCTCCGCAGTTACAACAAATTCTTTCTTAAAAGTCACCCATGTAACACACACTCCTAACACACACACATGTAAAACACTCGTGAAGCTCATTAAGCCACAGCTTGTAGCCTGCACATACTCATGAAAAAGGCATATACATGGTACAGCAGCAGACTTGTAGAAGACGAGCATCTCATATCAATCAAAGACTGGTGCAGTATCGGAGCTGAAGTAAGTCCCCAGTTTCAGTTTTGGTTCATCGTTCTTCAACTGGAAGTCAAAGTGTTGATATTTATCCGAGCAATTCAGGTGACAAAATTCCTTTTGTACATTGATGCCCTGACCAAGATTATTCGATTCGTCTTTGCCTTAAATCACACAAATTATGCCAGATGGATTTCAGTCCATTTGAGAATTCCTTTCCATTTGAGAGATTTGGTTACACTCAAAGAACACCATCTTGTATATGCCGAATTTCAAGCAGGAAGATTCACAATCAAGTAGACAGCATGCCTTTTCCCTGACTAGGCCCAAAATAATGCTACTGAAAAAGGTGATGGTGGAGCTATAAGCCTAACAGAGAATCCGACAGCTCTTAGGCGTTGGATGGTATGTGAGCTAGAGATGGCTCGACCAAACGTTTGAGTCATCCATTGAGATGACCCAGGAGGAGCAAATTCAGTACACCATGAACAGACCAAACAAACACAGAAACAATTTTTTCTCCGAGATGTCAAGTCGCTGACAAATATAATAGAAGGGATCAATTTTGTAAAAACAGTGATGATCTACTCAAACTAGATTGCTAAGACATTGCAGACCATGCAGTTGTTTATGCTATGCGCAATCTTGAGACGTTGGGATAGGATCAGTATGGAATATTTGTGAAAAAACCCAGCTTATTTATTAGACAAAGTCCATCCAAGAACCAATTAAGAATTTCTACTGCTCTTCAAGCATCCTCCAGTTCGAAATAAATCCAAAGTACAACAGCAAATGTCTTCCCTAAAAATTACTGCTCTGTGTTCCAGATTTTACGTTGCTTGTCAGGTACTGGTTGGCAACCTGAATGAGTTGTTTTAGCATGCGAATCAAGCCTGGCCACCATCACTGTTACATATGGGAAAACTAAGACTTGGCACAGAGTCTGACCTTGTGGACTGCCTAGAGGATCTTGTAACATCCGATTGCAAATTTAACAGACCTTCTGTTGAGATAAGCATCTTTGATGGTGAAGCTGTAAATAACATGTTGAAACCTGAGGTCTTCGTCTCATATCTTGCATCACAACTACAACAGGCTACGAGGAACGATGTCATCTGGGATGTTTACAACCTAACCAGTATGAAGTCAAGCACTTGAAGAATGCGACGGAAAGGCATGTGGAGCCATTGAGTCCTGGAGTTTGGCAAGGATTCCTATAGCTTGACGAAAACAAGACTGAACTGTGTCAGGCAATCTGCACACAGGGCTAGGTCTGGCACTCGCCAAATTCGCAAATTTGGGGAATTTTAAAAACAATTGGCAAATTTTATTTTAATATTGCGAACTTATTCTTATGTAATAATTGATATTATTTTGGAAAATATAATAGTTTCTACTATTTTGGAAGTTTGATAGATAATTTGGTGAAACGTCCTGCACACCCAGAGCTAGTCCTGGCACACATCTTCAAAATATCCTATACAAACAGCCAAGATATGTCACCAGTATAGCCCCATGCACCCAAGAGGAAGCAGACACATGAATATTGCTTCATGTAGCTGATGCTGTTAATGAAGAAAACACTGTTGTCTTGGTTCTAGCCATAGCAACTGTTCAAAAGCTCAATATACCTGAACTGTGGGTGGCTTCTGGTACTGGAAAGAAGTTTCGACACCTGGCTGCCCATGAGATATATCGTGTCTTGGGTCCAGACAGATGCCTTTCATTGTCCATGTTCTACACGGTGTCTTCGTTCGGTGGTAGGGACAAGAAAATAAGTTGGGTCGTCTGGAAAGTAGCAAATGAAGACGTGTGTTTGTTTTGTTTAACGACACCACTGGAGCACATTGATTAATTAATCATCAGCTATTGGATGACAAACATTTGATAACTATGACTTGTAGTCATCAGAGGAAACCTGCTACATTTTTCCTAATACAGCAAGGGATCTTTTATATATACTTTTCCACAGACTGGAAAGCACATACCACGGCCTTTGTCCAGTTGTCGTGCATCGGTTGGAACGAGAATAGCAAATGAAGTCACACCAGTGTTCTGTACCTTACCAACAACACCAAGCACCACAGAGGAACGATAGAATGCTTTGTTTTATTGTTGAATGACCACACCAGCAACCTACACCTTGTTAAGAGTACTGAGTCAAATACCTCCTAAAAAGGCAGAACTTCTACAACATGTGAAAAGGACAATATACCAGACATCACACTGTCGGGGTCAGATGCTAGTTTCTGCACTAGAACTCCCACCACCAAATGAATAGGGATGGTATCAAGGTAACACAGGCAGCTGGGAACCAGTTTGGACAACCTTGCCTAGGGCTTCTAGTGCATGCAGAGAACTCATTAGATGCGGTTGTAGAAAAGGCTGTGGAGTGCACTGTAAATGTTTTAAGTACACTACTCTCTTCCAGTTTTGTGGACACATGAGTGACAATGAATGACTGTACAAGTATGTATGTGGAGAACAAAAATAATGTTGTTTAGCTTATATTCTGGAACTGTCCCTGAAATTTGTATAAAACATCACCTCTACATAATGTACAATGGGCATAGCTATACATTATGGTAAAATATGGTAAATTCTGACAACCGCATTGGATCATGTGGTAGCCATGGCGGCCATTTTGAAAAATGGCCACCACGGCTCCCAGAGGACGAATATGCAATGTCCTTATATCTAATTTTTGTCTCTAATGTATGTCCTAGCACCATGCAAAGTTGCATGCTTTTATCATCAAAGGCACAATTTTATCACATATCCGCTGGACTAGATACCATGTGCATGGAAACAACGTTATACGACCACGAGTACACGAACGATAAACGTCTTGGCGAATTAGTTCTGGGACAGAATAATGAAACCTAATATCTGCATTGCCGTGTTTTGTGAACTCATTTATAGCAACGCGTTGCGTGGTCTACTGCGATAGGAACAACACTACAATGTTATCTAACCAGTTCATTACATTTTACAATAATAAATCTTTACACAGGTAAGTGCCATACCTAAACGACTGCGGGTTTCACAGGGACGCCTACTAGGGATTCTTGATTAATTTCACTACATTAGCAAATTGAACAAACTGTCTCATGCACCATCGCTTTCCAAAGATACCGACATAAAACAGCTGTATAGAGTTTTATGATTCCCAGGAACTGTAGGAAGATATATAACAGGTTTTGGTCGTTAACACTGTTCCAGAAATGATCTTATTGGATAGGGAGAGAGAAGCCATTTTCCAGTACCAGTCATTTACAAAATGTAACCAAGTCAACCTGTACGATATGCACAAGCGCAGGGTGTCCTGATACAGGTTTCTAAGGGGATCTGGAACAACAGACATTTAATGTTTAACTGCATATATATTGAAATGCGGTTTACTAGTATCTAAAACATAAACTATTTTATAATACTCTTAGAAAGGATCTCATTTGGGCATCGAAGTTTTGAAAAAGGCTAAATTTTAGTATGTGAGAATATACTATTAGTAAAACAATAAATATGTATTATAATGTATGCTTAATCCTGCCATGTCATAAACAGAATATGAATCCTTATACAGTCTCCTTCTATCACGTAATTAACAAGACAAGACAAGAATTTATTTACACTCGGGCCGTTGCACAACGGCATAGGAAAAATATATGCATATACAATTTATAATGATTGCTGGAGAATACTTTATTTATAATTTATTTTTTATACTTTTAAAACCTGTTTTCAATGATGTGCACGGGATTGGGAAATAAGTGCAACGTAGATGGCGAAAGGACCGTCGAAGAATACAGGATACACGCCTGAAACGAAACACGCTACAGTTAACTGCATCAAGATGCATCCCAGAAGATCTAGCATACCCACCCCTCTCCGTTCTTTTCTGGAATAAATATTCCTTACGCACTACATAAGTTTTATGACCGCGGGGACACCTGAAACTCTTGTCCATTTGCACATCGACCCTTACATCAAGACATATGAACGACAAAACCGCAACACATTGCCAAGGCCATATATCCACACAATGCAGAGTGGAATGGGCATTTGGCAAAATGGCGATCGATTCCACGAATATCCTCTTTCGAAGGATCTTTACAGTCATGTCAGTGGTTGTGATTATTATTATCAAGGGTGGACCCAGAAATTATAAATACCAAGGATAAAAGGGTACGTGGATCAACTCATTGCAAAGAGCACACGATTGAAAATTGTATGCGAATGCGAATACGAATGTTTATTTGGATTGCCGATCATTTCATAGCGTGTTCCGCAAATAAATACATGTGCATTATATTGCATATACATAAATGTTAAAAGTGAATATAAAATTAATTTGTACAAAATAAATGACAAATGTCAAATTACAAATGTATGCCATTCATAACAGTAAACAAATTGATAATAAATGTTTGGGGCTTTGTTTTAGGGGGAGGGAGGGTACAGATGCCCCTGAACCCCTGCCTTTGATACGGTTTTGGTTATAGAAATAATATATATTTATAAAGCAGCCCCACGAATACTTTCTTGAGATAGTTGGCAACGCAGAACATGGAAACCAGATCAACGCATTAGCAAATTATCTTGTTCTTACATAAACTCTCTGATGGACGGCCAGTTTCCGGAACACGTCTGCATAACACAGTTGCTCAGAAGTGTTTTTAATGGTTTGGCTCGCAATAAGATAGATATCGGGCCGCCTGGGATGTTCCAGATTTGATCATATATCATGTGGGAAAGAGTAAGAGATCTTATTTCCAGTCGTCCGCAGAATACAGCTATACAAACAAACAACAAAAAACAAACAACTAAAGACATTTTAAAAAACTACCCCAAAAACCAAAACAAACAACAAAAAACAAACAAAAAGAAACAACCCCCAACCCTCCAAAAGCAAGAAAAAAGAACACCCCCAAAACCCAATAAAGCAACCAAAAAACCCCCCAAAAAAACAACAACACAAAAATCACACAATAAGCCCCCACAAACAACAACTACACCAAGAAAACCCCAATCCAACCACACGACATCAACATCAAACAAACAAACAAAAAAGAAGAACCCCCAACAAATCTAACAACTGCGAAAAGACATACACGTACTTCAATTCATTCCACAAGACACTATTTGCGTGTTTAGACACTTGATTGAATTCGAATATGTGGAAACAAATGGTAATGGTTTTATAGACATTGCGAAGTTTGACAAACGCATAAACTTCACTAATGACGGCGCACCTGAACATTATAACCTGTCTGCACCCACGTAAGTGCGCCACCATGAACTGTTATATAACAGCAGGGGAAACAAGCTAAATCCACCATATTATTTTAATTAGCCAGCAGTTTTCTTTTTAACACTTACTTGCCAAGATAGCTGGCAGTAGCGCTATATGAAACAGAACCGCCATTACACAACGTGCTTCGCGTTTATAGACTTCTTTCAAGCATAGACAACAAGAATAGAGAAAATAGTAATAAAGAAATAAAAATAAGACAACTGAGATGGAAAGACCTACTAGAAATGTAATACTGAGAGATAAAAGTTATATATAACTTGAAAGGGACATGTTGATAGCAACCTTTATGGACCATGAAACACGATATGATTTATATATATTTGGGAAACCATATGTGAAGAAAAGCACTGTGTTTATTGTCTTTGATCTATGGAGATGTATGGAGCATCCAAACAACGTCTCATTGATCACATATGTGGATTCAGACATTTGAATATTAATTCTTGTCTGTGGGATAGTGCATATAAAAGATCCCTTGCTACTAATGGAAAAATATAGCAGGTTTCCTCTCTAACACTATATATAAAAATTACCAAATATTTGACATCCTATCACCGATTATTAATGTCAATGTGCTCTAGTGGTGTCGTTAAACAAAACGTACTGTATTTATTTGTACATTAGATATACTTTTTCTTCTTCTTCTTCTTTTTAAACTTGTTTGTTTATAGCAATCCAACAGTATTTCCATCATGACTAAAAGTGCGTGCTCTTTATAAATGTGGTTTCTTTTAGGTGTACCGGCCTCGGTGGCGTCGTGGTTAGGCCATCGGTCTACAGGCTGGTAGGTACTGGGTTTGGATCCCAGTCGAGGCATGGAATTTTTAATCCAGATACCGACTCCAAATCCTGAGTGAGTGCTCCACAAGGCTCAATGGGAAAACCACTTGCACCGACCAATGATCCATAACTGGTTCAACAAAGGCCATGGTTTGTGCTATCCTGCCTGTGGGAAGCGCAAATAAAAAAATCCCTTGCTGCTAATCGGAAAGAGTAGCCCATGTAGTGGCGACAGCGGGTTTCCTCTCAAAATCTGTGTGGTCCTTAACCATATGTCTGACGCCATATAACCGTAAATAAAATGTGTTGAGTGCGTCGTTAAATAAAACATTTCTTTCTTTTCTTTTATGTGTAGTCATATTAATATAATACCATCTGCTGTATATTTGTCTAGATACATGACATCACATAATGGCCTTTGATATTCAATTGCTTGTTTGAGCGAGAATATAGAATTAATCTGTCCACCGAGGGGAAGAGATCCGACGACCCATCGCACCTAAGCTACAACCCGAAACACTTTAGTCACGGAAGGTTCCATTTGACCAAATCAGTTCCCATTGCCGATAACGTTAAGATTTTCTAACGCAATTGATATAAACAAAATATCAACACGCCCAGGTAGTATACGTTTTGAAAAAAAATGACACCTTACATTTAATACACCAGCAAGAAACCTGGAGTGTCATACTGTATTTAAGAGATTTTAAGAATTTGTTCAGTAGAAACCTAATTTTTGGAGAAGTTGGTCCCATTTGTTTTAATTTAATTTTTTGGTACACTACATAACAACTCCATGCTTAACAAATGTATACATGTGTATTAATTTATTGGGAATATATATTAATATTTCCACAATTAAAAAATGTCACATATTACTACAACTCAAAGAGGCAGCTGTTTTTACTTCAAAGTGAAATCAGACATTGGATTTAATTGATGCATCATTTATCAGTAAAGGTAACAGGAGATTTTAAATACAAAATGAAATGGTTGACTTCACATCACTGAATGTTGCTTGTATTTTAAACTACAATACAACCGTACCAGATTGCTAAACCTTTTTGCCTTAGTATATTTGACGGTGCGCCCCCAACTTTAACACAGAACTTTCCGATTTTGTATACTGCAATCTTAAGACGACACAGCAAGACCGGTTTTCAAACAAAATACGGTCTTTGATAAATCGTTTCAGCGTTCTCAGTTCCCAGACACCCAGCGTCTTAGAAAGGCGGTGGTATTCTCAGAATAAATCTGACAAATAAATGATATGTGTGGTGTCAGATGAGTCGTCTGTTTTAGCCTAAAACACAAACGAAATCTTGCAACTAATCGGTTTACCAGCGAGTTAATTATTGTGCACCAGAACGTGTTAGAAACAGGTCATTTACTGAACGTTCGAACAGTAGTTGTTTTTCTCACTACACGAAATGAACCTTTTGTAATTCTAGTTTCAGATTTTAACATGATGTTCTTGTATATATGTATAAGAAACAAGCGAGAAAAACTGATTTTATTATGACATCCACTTGCAAATTTATATTTTTTGTTAATCATGTAATAATCATGTATTGACATAAGCGAGGAGGTAGTAAATATAAATATATCACAATCACAGTTTTCCATAAAGTAATTCCAACCATCGATTTTATCATCACTCTTTTGAGAATTGGAGAACTTATGTAATTATTCACGACGTTTACAATGGAGGAAGATCGACCGAATATAGTAAGCCTAAAACTTTTCCCGAGCACTAAAAATGTCTAATTTCCTAGTTTTTATTTTGATAATAATAAATGCTGTAATATGGACGTATTGTATCACCTTGTCAGACTTCGCACATTTAGTTTGTCTTATACATAGATACAATTTTGTATAGACACAACCTGAACTTTGTCCTTTATATAGATACGACTTTGTTGCAGTATCTTCTGGGCTTTGACAGTGATACGACTTTGTACAGGTATATCCTGGACTGTGTCCCATTCATAAATAAATAGATGTACTGGTATATCTTGGACTTTGTCGCATACACATGCACGACTGTATACAGATATCTACTGAATGGTGCCATATATGTATAAACTGGACTTTGTCCTGTACGAAGATACGATATGCTGAAGATTTTGTCGCGGAGATCACAGCGAGCAGAATGTAAAGCAATACAATCTAAACTCGCACCCTACGCCATTTAACAAAGCGCCATTATTCGGCGATCACAGATTTATTTTCGAGGTTTCTTGTTTTGGTTTAGTATTTACCAAACCCCACGGAAGACAAGTGCCCTCTTTTCTACGAACGGTTGAACCCTACATCTCCACTTTCTCATGTCAGTCTTGTTTTATAGATGTTGCTTACATCAAGAAAGCGGCAAACTGCAATACATCATATCGACGTCGCAGTATATAGAGAACAGGTTTATGTTTGTGTTCGTTTTTCAACAATGTTACAGCGGCGTGCTTTCGCATGCTTGCGACGAAAGCTCTCCGATCAGTTTACAACAAATTGTTACTAAGCACAATACAAGATGTTCTTTTACTGTGAACAGAATAAGCAGTATTAATGTTTCTATATTTTCGTGCAGTTAAAACAAATAATTTATAAATAAAAAACAGTCCGCGTGTAATGCGTGAAAGTAAAACGTTATGAAGGATACCCCACACGTTGGTAAGTTCGCGCCAAGATTTAAATTAGTTACAACCCGGGGGAGGGATCTCAGTCAGCTTGAACTGCTCTAGGAATCGCAGAATCTAAGCGGCGGAAGATGCCAGCTGCTCGGGGTGGGGGTTAGTTATGTTAATTTGTCTTTCAACTGGAGGAGGAATGTAAACTCTTCAGAGGTAGTTGGGGATGGTGCTGCTTTCGATGCCTATTCTCTCTGCTAATGATTAACATATAGCAGTTTTATCCTTGATGGCACAGATTCACTTTTATGTCTCCAGATAGATCATAGTATAGAGAAAGTTCCACAAATTATCACAATACTGGTAGGAACCTTAATTATTATTTTATGCCTGGCTGGGGTGATACATATTACCCCCGTATGCATACATGGTATAATCCGTATGTCCATAGATTTCTGAGATGAAGTTAAAAGTTTGTTTTTGTTTAACGACACCACTAGAGCACATTGATTAATTAATCATCGGCTATTGGATGCCAAACACTTTGTAATTCTCACATGTAGTCATCAGAGGTACATTTTTCCTAATCCCTATAGGGATTTTTTATAAGCAATTTCCCACAGACAGGAAAGCACATACCATGGCCTTTGACCAGTTGTGGTGCACTCACACTCCCCATCACTCACCTGAGACTTTTTCTCGTTCCAGCCAGTGCACCACAAATGGTATATCAAAGGCCGTGGTATGTGCTATCCTGTCTGTGGTATGGTGCATATAAGAGATCCCTTGCTGCTAATCGAAAAGAGTAGCCCATGAAGTGGCGACAGCGTGTTTCCTCTCTCAATATCTGTGTCGTCCTTAACCATATGTCCGACGCTATATAACCGTAAATAAAATGTATTGAGCGCGTCGTTAAATAAAACATTTTCTTCCTTGTTCAAGCAGAGTACTGTTTAGCTCCCCCCGCCCCCCCCCCCCCCCTCACCCCTTAGCATGTGAATATATATGGTATCAATACTGTAAAATGTTAAATTGTTCCCAGCAATCTAATTCAGGGAAACAATTAATCACTTCCCTCAATTTGTTTATTACGTAGATATCAGGAAATATATATAGGATAATTAGTAAATATGCTCTAACTGACACACATTATAAAACGGTGCTTTGGGAATAATTAGTTAAAGGAAATGAAGTGTAAGTGCGAATTCTATTCCCTCGATACCCGAAAGGTAGAATTTCTTTTGCACCTGCCGCAAATCAGCGGTGTTTTTGTGAAACATGCTAACTAATTAAGTCAAACCTGGAAACTGTCACTCAAACATTTGACCTATGATTACATCCAATGAAGGATCAGGCTTGTCCGTCTTGAACCCACAAGGATGCGAAATATGGGGTTATGAAAACATCGACATCATTGAAAGTATTCATATAAACTTCTGAAGACACATCTTACCAGCTACAAAAAGCACCCCACTATTCATGCTATATGGAGAACCAGGAAGAAGACTCCTTCCGTTAATTATTCAAAAAATAATTATCAGTTTCTGGGTCCGTATCGTATCTGGTAAACAAACAAAATCATCGTTTTTATTCCATAAATTAATGTTAAACGAATCTTCTGTTAATGGATGCAGTTATATGTGGATAAAATGGTCAAAGATAACTTTAACCAGCTAGGCTTGACAAATGTTTGGATGTCACGGAACTTTTAATCTGTAAAAATACTTCTTAATGAAGTAAAATTAAGATGAATAGACCAGTATTTACAACAATTGAATAGTAACATAACTTTATCATCAAGAGGTAAAACGTACACTATATTTAAAGAAACCTTAGATTAGAAAAAATATCTTATTATGTTACCACAAAAATCCTGCGCCAGATATTATGTTAGCAACCTTAGTTGGAGTTATCTCCCTTGATGTATTAGTATTTCTCAAGTAAACTTGTGTTTTACTTTCTAAGTTTGTGTTTCTGATCAGTATCTATTAGGGTGGCAACTTTTCTCTTAACTGGCGTGGTGGCAGCAGGTATCGAAACCACGCGTTTGAACACAAGCAGAGTTTCTCGTAAGCTGTCCTATATAGTTTTACTACGTCACGTAGCTGATCGGTTCGACGTTTAGTTCGCCTGTAACACACATTCTTTCATCGTAGTTCTACAACACAAACACACCATGACACAGACACACCGCGCTCCAAAACAATGGTCTCTAACAAAAGTAGAAACAGTAAATTCATTCGAAAACTGGCGTCAAAATATAATGTACACGTTGTCACTCGATCCCAACTTCAGCCGTTTCCTGGCCGATGGATATACGTGGGATAAGAAGTCCCGTGCAGAACCCACAAGAGGTTTCGCTGACGATGGTGAACATATCCCAGTAAGACAACGTCTTACAGCTCAACAAAAAAGCAACTACTTAGACTTGATGTTGGGACAAATGGCAAATTATTGCCCCATCATATCTCGCAACACCATAATCAAAACATCCGCATCTCTGCCTTGCATCTGGCAGTCAATACGCCTACATTTTGGCTTCCAATCCACCGGGGGTAATTTTCTGGATTTTGGTGAAATTCAACTACAGCCAGAGGAAAGACCGGACGATCTCTTTCAGCGTCTAACTGCATTTGTAGAAGACAATCTACTCACACCTGATAGTGGCATCACTCACCATGGTGACCAGGTTGCTGAAGATGAGGAAATGTCTCCATCTCTTGAGAACTTCATTGTTCTTCAGTGCCTGAGACTTATCAATAAAGACCTACCTAGACTTGTCAAACAAAGGTATGGCACAGAACTTAGATCAAGAACTTTAGCATCAATCAAGCCAGAAATATCACAAGCTTTGCTGTCATTAATCGATGAATTACGCACATCTGAAGATGCAAAGGTCATGCGCTCCTCAGCATGGCGGTCGCAACAAATACCCAGACACCAACAGGCTAAGCATTTTACCTCTCGGACGCCATCCAAAGTATGCCCCATATGCAAAGCAGCAGACCGTTCCTATGATCATTTCCTGAGCCGTTGCAAACACCTTCCTGAAAGTGATCGCAAATTCCTTCTAAAAGCTCGACAAATAATCAACATAGCTGACAACCAGGACTCTGCAGACACCGATGACAACGAACAAAACGAATCGCCATCTGAATCTCACCAGTCTTCTAGTGCTTCTACACTGAGAATGCAGATCAGACAGTCACCCTACATAAATGTGTTTTACAAACATAACAATGTTCGAGTAACTCCTGACACCGGCGCCACTGGAAACATGGTCAGGTTATCAACTGCACAAGCATTGGGATTCCACATCAAGAAAACATCACAATCAGCTCACCAAGCAGATGGCTGATCTCCCTTGAATGTGATTGGAGAAACTACTGCCACTTTCTCTCGGGGACATAAGGAATTCCATTTTGAAGGCTTGATCGTGGAACAACTAGACATAGACATACTTACTGGTACAACATTTATGGAAAGTAACGACATCGGCATTCGACCTGCAAAGCGTCAGATAAGTCTTAAAGATGGTACACTTGTTCACTATGGCTCTATATCTGAAACAAAGGATCAACACACCATTCGCCGAGCTTGTGTACTCAGAGCACTACCCACTACTACCACAGTGTGGCCCGGTGACTATGTTGAAATACCAGTGCCTGATGACTATGCACTTCAAGATGATTTGTATGCTGTAGAACCACGAACCGATAACATTCATGCTACACAAGCCAAAACATGGCCTCCACACAGTCTCCTCCAAAGTGTATTGGGGAGAATTCGCATACCAAACACAACCGACAGTCCACAGCTCCTGAGTAAAAATGAACATTTTTGCCAGATTCGACCAGTATTCATCCCTGAAGTTGACAATGTCAGTGACAAAGCACGTCTCCCCAGAACATATACCAAATCACAGTCATATAGCAAGTTCTCAGATCAAATTCAAATAGACCCTCACCGTATTCTCTCTCCAGAAATCAGAAAGGAATTCAGTGCTCTAGTTCAGGAATATGATGATGTGTTTGACCCTTCCATAGAATGCTATAATGGTGCCAGTGGTCCATTCCAAGCAGTAGTTAACATGGGTCCAGTACAACCTCCTCAGAGGAAGGGAAGAGTACCCCAGTACTCCAGAAAGCAACTCAGAGAACTTCAACAGATGTTCGACGACCTCGAGGACAAGGGAGTTTTCAAACGTCCTGAAGATGCAGGTATCAAGGTTGAATAGGTCAACCATTCCTTCCTTGTCAGAAAGCCATCGCCTGGTCACATCATTCGGTGATGTTGGTCGTTACACCAAACCTCAGCCGTCCCTGTTACCTGATGTAGATTCAACATTGAGACAAATCGGTCAATGGAAATATATTATTACCATTGATCTGTCCTGTGCTTTCTACCAAATACCACTTGACAAGAATTCCATGAAGTATTGTGGTGTCGCTACTCCGTTTCGCGGTATCCGTGTATACACCCGATCGGCAATAGGTATGCCAGGTTCAGAAACTGCACTAGAGGAACTTATGTGTAGAGTTCTGGGAGATTTATTGACGGAAGGGGTTGTCACTAAACTCGCTGATGACTTGTATTGTGGAGGAAATACCCCTGAAGAATTAATCAACACTTGGCGTCGGTTGTTGACAGCCCTTCGACACAACAACTTAAGACTGTCAGCACACAAAACAATAATCACTCCACAATCAACCACAATCCTAGGATGGAATTGGCAACAAGGCTGTATTCAGGCTAGTCCTCACCGCATCGCTACTTTAGCATCATGTTCGCCTCCCAACACAGTCTATGGTTTGCGCTCATTCATTGGTGCATCCAACATTCTCGCCCGCGTTATACCCGGCTGTTCGAAGATCCTTGCCCATTTGCAGAGACATGTTTCTGGAATTTTACACACAGTACAAAGTGAACTAGCTTCATTACCAAAAGAAGGTTTTATTGCACGATTAATTGAACTTGTTGAATATGATAGAAGTGATATGGAATCTCTTCGTTTTGAACTTTTTAAAATGTGTAAAATGTGTGAGCATTTTGCCCATAAATCGGCGCAACTAAAACGCAGATATGAGGCTCGTACTAGAACCGGTGAGAGTATGTTGAAAAAATTAGCAAAGGACTGTTTTATTCTCTTCCGATGCTCTCTAGGTGATATCCATGATGATTTGTTTGATGTTATTAATATACAAAATCATTCCAAACGACAAACATCCATTGCTTGCAGTCAGAGTGAACAGTGTTCAGACGACGTAAACTACGACGCAAGCATTGTTCTACGCGAATCCATGGCGATTCTTGAACGTGACTTGGTTACACTGCGTGGTGAACTCGTTCAAGATGTGGACTGTTTGCGAAATAAAGTTAACGAGCAAGCCCGCGTACATACCACACTGGCTGATAAAATTAGCAAATTAGAAAAACAGTTATCTGACCAGCTAAAGATTAGAGAGCTTTTTCAACGCGAAAATGTTGATCTAAAGGAAAAAGTAGTAACTTTACAACAAAAGCTGGACAAATTAAATTCAGACAATAAAAGTCTAGTCAAGCAAATTCAAAATGAGTTTAGGAAGGTCAATGAGAATAACATAAATATTCAATCTGACACTGATAACTTGAAAAGTGAATTAAAAACACAAATTCAAACTTTAGCTGCTGTTAAAGAAACTGTCGACCCTTTACCAGAACTATTTGGTGCAACCAAACGACTACGAGAATCGCATATAGCCCTTGTGAAAGACTTTAACTATGTAAAATCTAAAGTCGACAATGGATGCTTAAATATAACTCGTGTTGAAGATCACAAAAGTATGGGCATTATGGCACTGAAGTCAAAAGTACAGCTAACAAACTCTAAAGTAAATGACATGGAAAGCAGCGTGGATGAACTGAAGGCGTTAGTAACATCGGTGACAACATCGACAACTGATCTAAGGAAACGCCTTGGTAATCTAGAAAAAACAGAACAGAGACATCAACTAAAATTAAAAAGCTATGCCGAAGCGACTGCCAACACAAGTCGTCCATCCCACACACTGCATAAAGAGACGTCAACTACACAGACTGCATCAAAAGAAACCACTGATTCGACGGAGACATATACAACGGGTTCTAACACTGGCATAACGGTAGATGAGGGCCGTGCAGTACGTGAATCGACAACATCTACAATGACTGAGTCACCTTACACAATAGCTGCACTCCCTGATATACACGCCCAAACACCGTCTTCGCTGGAGAGTCACAATTCTGAAACTGACCAAAACCAATCTTCGAAATTACCCCCCGTTAGTACAAGCAAATGTACCACTAGTCGAGATTGCCCTGCTCGTGAACAGTTGTCAGTGATCGAAAGAACGGATAATCATCACACCAGTCATGACGATCAGTCTCCCATTGTAAACTCCAAGCGAAGTAATACTTCTTCTGTGTGTTTAAACACGATTAGCGTCTGGGCACCCGGCGACCAGTGTAGGGCAACGTTTGCCAAACAATCAGTTTTTTGTGGTGTAACGAGAAAGCCTAGAGTAGCCCGATTTTATATTGGTGGTATCAGCAAATATTCCACGGAAACAGGCTTAAGAGATTTTCTTATAGAAAAAGGTGTGAAACCAACCTTTCTCAGATTTTTTAATAAAGATACAATGAAGTCCGCTTCTGCTCAGTTAAATATATGTTACGAACATCGCGAAAAAATCGAATGTGCCGACTTTTGGCCTAGTGGGGTATATGTAAAACCCTGGTTACCGAAAGACAAGTTTCTTAGCCAATTTAATAACAGAAACACTGACAATGGAATATCAGAATATTAATTTTATGTGCTGGAACTGTCGAGGTATCATGACAGCAACTCCTTATTTAATCAAATGTTTAAATAATCATAGAATAGATATATGTGGTATCACTGAGCACCACTTACGACAATACAACTGCAGTTTTTTAAATTCTATTGATAACAATTATACTGCATTCGTAAAATGTGCAACAGAACGTGACCCTTCAGTATTTCGTAATGTAAATAAAGGAGGCGTCGCCATTTTACTCCACAATCGTTTTGCGCACTGCTGTAACGCAATTGAAGTAGACTGTGATAGAATAGTTGGAGTGGAAATTGTGCTCGGTGACTCCTC
Organism: Gigantopelta aegis; assembly: GCF_016097555.1. Lineage (NCBI taxonomy): Eukaryota > Metazoa > Mollusca > Gastropoda > Neomphalida > Peltospiridae > Gigantopelta > Gigantopelta aegis. The sequence goes on along the minus strand of NC_054701.1, from coordinate 10,177,592 downwards.
AAATATCTATATATTTTGTGTATATTTGCCTGCGTCTAACTTGTCTGATGATTTATTTAACGAATATTTAAACATTGTAGAAGAACTGTATATTGCCTATAGCGCAAAAGGTATTGTTTATATAATAGGTGACTTAAATGCTAAAATAGCTGGGCCGAGATATAACTTTATAACAAACAAAAGAAGTGATCTATGTCACGCATTTCTTATTAGAAATAGTCTTGTATCGGTCCACGTTCAGGAATTTTGTAAAGGTCCTCCCTACACTTTCGAAGCTTACGCAGGTGGCCCGATGTCTGCAATCGATCATATTATAGTACCCGAAGAGTTAATTCCTTATATAAGTAATGCTCTAGTTAAAGATGATCATGTGCTCTCATTATCAGACCATAAACCCATAATATGTACAGTAAAGATAAACAATATAACTAATAAAGTAGGCACAGTGCCCGAAAAACCATCATGGGAAAAGGCTAGGCGATCACATACATTGTCGGACTATACGTTTGCGGTGTCCCACATGCTATGGCCAATACACATACCCAATAACGATGTAAATAAAGCAGAAATTGAGCGCTTCCACTTAGATATAGTCCATACATTAAATCAGGCAGCCAAAGAAACAATTCCTTATTCAAGGTTTAACAAGCATGTAAAACCATACTGGTCTAAAACAGTTAAGGAATGCCACAAAGATATGTCACATTTTAGGCGATTGTGGATAGTAGCCGGCAGGCCCCGCGGTTTTCAATATAATGTGTACAGATTTTATAAAAGGGCAAAAGATTTATTCCGCACGAAATTAAACGAAGCTTATTTAAACTATGAACACGACTTCTATAGCTCCTTGGATAAAGATTGTGAAACAGATCACAAAATGTTATGGACCAAACTTAGAAATAAGAAAAAAAGTAGCTATATTATGTCTTTAAAGGTCAACAATACAACTATAACACAACCACACGAAATTTGTAGTTCTAAAGTAAAGTTTGTTTTATTTAACGACGCCGCTAGAGCACATTGATTTTTTTTATCTTATCATCGGCTATTGGACGTCAAACATATGGTCATTCTGACACTGTTTTTAGAGGAAACCCGCTGTCGCCACATAGGCTACTCTTTTTACGACAGGCAGCAAGGGATCTTTTATTTGCGCTTCCCACAGGCAGGATAGCACAAACCATGGCCTTTGTTGAACCAGTTATGGATCACTGGTCGGTGCAAGTGGTTTACACCTACCCACTGAGCCTTGCGGAGCACTCACTCAGGGTTTGGAGTCGGTATCTCGATTAAAAATCCCATGCCTCGACTGGGATCCGAACCCAGTACCTACCAGCCTGTAGACCGATGGCCTGCCACGACGCCACCGAGGCCGGTTTGTAGTTCTATGGCAGAACATTTTAGTCGAGTATTTAGCGACACAGAAGATGAACATTTTGATGCCAATTTTAAATCAACTATTGAAAAGAAAGTTTCAGAATTTAAGCTAACTGCCGCTACAAGTAAAGATAGTGTTGATATTTCCCCCATTCTTGTTAGCAAAATCTGCTCTAAGCTACCGAATAACAAGTCTTGTGGGCCAGACAAAATATTCTATGAACACTTAAAATATGGAGGTTTTTATCTTTATTTTTGTCTTTCTCGGTTATTTTCCTTGGTAATAAACAGTGGGCACATTCCAGAAGGTTGGAATTCAGGGCTTTTAGTCTGTTTATTTAAAGGTCAAAGTAAGTCGAAATCCAACAGAGACTCTTATCGAGGTATCGCACTTCTATCTGTAATCTTTAAAGTTTTTGAAAGAGTGCTGGAAACGTTAATGCCAGAACTGAACTCTTCAGAAAGTTTTCCTAATATTCACCAATGTGGTTTTCAGAAAGGCCTTTCTAGCATTGACACTTCGTTCATTCTACAAGAAACTATCAATCACTATAGAGAAAGTGGTGATGGAGTAATTGTTACATTTCTAGATAGTGCTAAAGCCTTTGATACTGTCTGGCACTCTGGTCTCTTGTGGAAACTTTCTGAAACTGGTATATCCCCCAAAGTCTGGCTTACTTTAGAAGCAATCTATTCAAACTGTAAACTACAGGTCTTAGTAAACAATAGTTTCTCTTCACACTTTCCTTTGAAAAGAGGATTGTGTCAAGAAAGCATACTATCCCCCAAATTGTATGTATTGTTTATTAATGAATTGCTGAATAATTTAACCCAATCCAACAAAGGTGCAATGATCCTGGATACTAGAGTTTCTTGCCCAACTCAAGCAGATGACATCTCTATTATTTCTCCTACTCCAAGTGACATGCAAAATATGATTTCAATATGTGAGCGATATAGCGCTAAATGGCGTTTTACATTCTCTGCTTCTAAAACACAAGTTGTTTACTTCTGTAAGGATCCGGATACGAAACTTATTCTGTATGGAAAGGAACTGCCATGTTCAACAACCATAAAACATGTTGGCATTAAATTACAAAGGTCTTTAAATAATTGGGACAGAACACTCGAGACTTGCAAAACTATAAAATCCACCGCCATGTCTCTAGTTCAGGCTGGTTGTCACTGCCGTGGAATTAATCCTGTAACTAGCGTCAAACTAGTTCATTCGCTGTGCCTATCAAAAGCTTTGTACGGTAGTGAATTATGGAATAATTTAAATACAAATGAACTATTGGCGTTAGAAAGAGCATATAGATTTGTAATAAAGATTATCCAGGGTCTTCCTAAAAGAACACGAACCGATTTTTGTCTTGGACTTCTTGGCAGTATATCCCTTGAAGGACATATAGATAGAAACAAATTATACTATTTAGGACATCTTTTGCGATGCCCCGTGTGGACTCTGGCTTATAAAATAGCAGTCACTCGACTACTAAGTTTTAAAAATCAGTGTGTTCGTTCAAATATTGGCTTTGCAGCGGATATATACACAATTCTTCGTAAATATAATCTACTGCATCACCTCAACGAATTTTTTCTAACATCAGTATTCCCTAGTAAGCATATTTGGAATATAATTGTAAGAAAACATGTTTTAGAATTTGAGGAAACTAACTGGCAGTTACGAATTTCTTTAAACCCCGATACAACACATTTTCTAAAAATTCATGCCAATCTCGAAGTGCATAGAGCTTGGTCAGTTGCACGGTCAAATCCATCACTAAAGGAGCAAGCAAATCACTTGATAAATATATGTGCTACATGGAGGCAAAACTCAGTACACGGTATTTGTACGTTATGCACTAGTAACTATTCTGATCTTTTTACACACGTCATGACTAGTTGTTCATACTTAACAACAACCAGAGATACATTCTGGACAACGCTTCTTGATATCTGTCCTATTGACCTCAGTGTAGAATTACATAACTGCCCCGATGATATTTTTATTACAAAACTCCTGTCCTGTAAACCTCCAATAAATATTGATGATGAATCATCTATGTTATATAGTGAAACTGTCATACACTTCATTTATAAAATAACACACATATATTACGTTAACAATATGAAGACCAATATACTGTAGACAGTCTGACTGTCTGTTCTTGTGCAAATGTGCAGATCTTTATAGTGGGTGTGTGTGTGTGTGTGTGTGAGAGAGAGAGAGAGAGAGAGAGAGAGAGAGAGAGAGAGAGAGAGAGAGAGAGAGAGAGAGAGAGAGAGAGAGAGAGAGAATGGCAGGGTGGCGAGTGAATTTATATGAGTGTGATTCTGATCAACCAATAACCTTTTCATGTAATTCTCTCACCATGCGTTTATTCCAATGCCACTGTATATATTACCTATTATTTATTTTGTATCAAGTACTATGTATTATCCATTAATCATTGTGCATTGCCTTTTATGTATTATGTATGTATGATAATCTGTACTGTTCGAACTCTCTACAAGAGGAATAAAGAATATATATATACCCGGCTGTTCGAAGATCCTTGCCCATTTTGATGATATTGTAGCAGGTCCCAGTCAAAAGATGAAATAGTTTGGAGCAATGACCTTCATGATGCCTTTTCTCATGCCCAGACAATGCTCTCGTCAAACAAAGCAATCGTTCTCCCAAACCCAAAAGACCAACTTTGAATTGTTACAGATGGAGCTGTTAAGGACCCAGGCATAGGAGCAACCTTGTACGTAACTCGCCACAATCAACCTCGCGTTGCAGGATTCTTCAGCGCAAAACTCAGACCACGTCAAGTCACATGGTTACCATGTGAAATTGAAGCACTGTCGATTGCCGCTGCCACAAAGCACTTCAGTCCTTACATCATCCAGTCCAGTCTGAAACCTATCATCCTCACTGACAACAAACCTTGCGTCCTTGCTTTTGAGAAGTTATGCCGTGGCGAATTTTCAGCAAGTCCTCGGGTTTCAACTTTTCTATCTACAGTCAGCAGATTTCAAGCCTCCGTCCGTCATCTAGCTGGTAATGCAAATATCCCATCAGACTTTGCTAGCCGAAATGCTCCAGAGTGTCACAATGAATCGTGTCAAATATGTACTTTCATCCAAGAAACTGAAAATTCTGTTGTTCGACACATTCTCATAGATGACATACTATCAGGTAAGACTCGGATACCCTTCACCACAAGATCAACTTGGCACTCACTACAAGAAGAGTGCAAGGATTTACGGCGTACCCATTCTCACCTGATTCAAGGTACTCGCCCTTCGAAGAAGCTTACCAACATCAAAGATGTTAAACGTTACATCAATACGGTAACCATTGCCAAAGATGGTCTCCTCATTGTAATGCGAACTGATCCACTATTCCCCACACGAGAATGTATTGTTGTTCCATGACAAGTTCTAGGTCTCCTCAATGCCTTACATATTCAGTTGAATCACCCATCAGCATTTCAACTGAAGAAGGTAGTTCAAAGATACTTCTTTGCGCTTGACATGGATCGTTCCATTGACTCTGTATCCAACAACTGCCATCAGTGTGCTGCTCTGCACAAGACTCCATCTACCATTGTCGAACAAAGTTCAAGTAATCCACCTGAGACTGTAGGCAGTCTCTTTGCTGCGGATATCCTTAAACGAGAACGCCAAGTCATCATAGTTGTGAGGGAATGTGTTACATCCTTTACAGTCGCCTGTCTGATTGATAATGAACGTAGTGATGTCATTCGACAGGCATTGATTCGTTTGTGCATAGAATTACGCCCTCTTGACGGACCCCCAGCAGTCATCCGCACAGATCCTGCTCCAGGCTTTCTTGCGCTGGCAGATGACAGTTTCCTACACAAACACAGAATCACTCTTGAAATCGGTAGGGTCAAGAACATAAACAAAAACCCAGTTGCGGAAAGAGCAATACAAGAATTGGAAAATGAACTCCGTCATCAAGATCCTACTCGTGGTCCTGTTACTCCTACCGAGTTAGCCATAGCAGTCGCTAGTCTCAATTCCCGCATTCGAAACTGTGGCGTATCATCTCGTGAAATGTGGACTCAGAGAGACCAATTCACAAGCAGCCAATTACCCCTTTCTGACCAACAACTTATTACAGACCAACACTCCGCCAGATTATCAAACCACCCACACAGTGAGGTATCCAAAACTCTTAAAGGAATCCAATCAACCATGCCTTCAGTACACATTGGTGATTTAGTGTGTCTATATTGTGACAGAAATAAGACATGTGCACGTAATCGAAATTTTGTTGTGAACATTGACGGGCCATGGTGCGACATCCGCAAATTTGTTGGATCACAACTTAGAAATAACTGTTATCGTGTTAAACGTACTGAGTGTTACATAGTACCAAACAAGACTTGTCAAATTCCACAGTGTAATTCCGGTGACACAGATAATGATGATGAAACACCCCCAGATCCTGACGTTGACACAAGTTATGATCTTCCTCCAATTCCAACTGAGATCGCCTCGCCTCTACCAGACATATCTTCCCAATCACTGGACAACATCCTGAACACAACAACGGAGAACTCGCTACTCCCCTCAAGACCACGACGACGGATAAATCTACCAGGTCGATTTAAGGATTTTGTGTTGAACTAACATTCACCATGTTTTTGTTCTAACCACGACATAGAAATATACTGTGTCAGTGTCATGAATCTGCATTATCTATCGTTTACCATGTTTTATTCCAGACCCCAATGACAAGAACATCTACCGCGTCGATTTTGATGATTTTGTGTTGCTTTAATAGTAACCATACATTTATTATATACTCACAGACAGTAAGTTCTAACCTTAACATTAACAGTACAAAAACAAAAAGAAGAAAAAAGTGGTTACGCCAGATATTATGTTAGCAACCTTAGTTGGAGTTATCTCCCTTGATGTATTGGGTGAAAGTAATCGCCCTTGTTTTTCACTCTTCCTTCTCCTTTTGTATTTCTAAGTTTGTGTTTCTGATCAGTAACTATTAGGGTGGCAACTTTTCTCTTAACTGGCGCTGGTCTATATTACACAAATTTAAACATCTAACCACTACTTAACAATCGAAATAGAACGCTGGAACAACACCTCAGTTGCAGATCGAGCGTGCACATTATGTAACAACAATGACATTGGAGACAAATTTCACTGTTTATTCACACTTTATCCCTTTCAAGTCAGTCTTCACGGTCACTTTTCACTAATTCAACTTTTGACAACTGCAAGTTTAATACAGTAATATATAAAGCTTCTAAATAATTTGACGCTCCCTTATATTAATTAGTTAAATTCATACTCTAACCGCTTTACAACAAATCTTCCATTTAGGTATATAGATCGTTCAATTCTTAATTAATTATCGTTTGATATTTTTGAAAAAAAAAAAAAAATGTTTGCGTAATCAGTTGTTATTTAGTTATTTTAAAATTTATAACTTTTTATCCGCATTTGATTCAGAAAATTAAAATTTATAAAACCCTTATGTAAATCATTATAATGAATCGGAGATTTGACGGAAAAAACCCCCGAATGTAACTTTCTAAGGGAATTCTCTTACTTGTGTATTGATACAGTTGTAAATCATTGTGGAATAGCGTTCGATTGGGGTTTTAAATGTAGTTTTCTTTTTCTTCTTCGTCGTACGCTCAGACAGGGACCCCAGTGGCTCGAATAAAAGCTGCTGTATTAGTAGTACCAGGGCCTATTGGGTACCATGTATGCAAATGAGCTAGGTCACGTGACCTATCCTGCGCTCTGATTGGTTTACGGGGGTGGGGTCTAATGACGTGGCTGCTGCTGCTGCACGCACTTAAATTATCTATAGGGCTACCTGTCCAGGACAGTGGGAGGTAGTGGTTAGTGAAACGTCAGGGTAGTGACCAGTTGACACCCGGATACGAACCCAGTACCTACCAGTCTTAACCACTACACCAATGAGGCCAATAATAATGTGGGTTTATTTATTTAAATACAACAATGTCTCGGGCATTTCTTGTGACTTCACACCCCACGCCATCCATAGCGTCCCCACGCTATCTCGAGGTCAAGACGTGTCTGAACACGTTCTGGAATGACTCCTGGCCATCGCCGAATATGGGCACGTTTTAAAACTTCCCCTCCCCCAGATGTGCACAGCTGCCAAACCCATTAATCAGGTCACCGAGGTCAGCTGAGAACTGCCAAAGTCATTAACTCCCGTGAAAGTAGCGTCCCTACACTTAAACCTGACAGCTGTCAAACCCATTCACCGAGCTGAGTTCGTTGTTAAATAAAACATTTCCTTCCTTCCTTCCTGATCCCGTTCCATCGGTCTCCTGGCGCCACGAAACGGAGCACGGGGATCACCAGTAGCTTGTGTTGGACCATTTCGAGGCATAGGGCCCGGCACTCTTCCACCCTGGCGGGTCTCCAACGGTTGAGCATCATCTGTCAAGTTTCTGTTGTCATCTGTCATATGGGCGGAAATGCGTTGAGCTGCGGTTAGGCGCCTCCCTACAAGTAGTTTGGCCCAGCTCATCCGTCTTCAGCAGTGGTCCATATTAGTCTAGCCTCTACCCTTCAACCAATCGAGCCTGGGTGGCCCTACCAGGAGTCAAAATTCCCGCTGACATAGCTCTCTGGGTCATTGAGGCATACACGCCACCTCACCGCAACAAGGAATGGACCATGAGGTGGAAATACAGTTTTGTATAATGGCAATATTAATGCATTTAGAATTATAAGAATTGGACGTTATATTTTTGACGTTCATGCAATGATAAACACCAAAACCGTTTTACACACTTCGCGCTACGCCATTCGAACGGTTTTGGTGTTTATCATCGCATGAACGTCAAAAATATAACGTTCAATTCTTAAATAAATACTATGAGAAAACAATCAACTCTTTCTTTAGGAAATTAAAACAGAAATATGGACTAGACATCCTGCGATTCGGCTTTTCCCCTTTAGTAGGCGAATATGGGATTTCTCACATTCTTTCATAAACAATTATAAACAATTAATCATATTTAGACCTACTTATTCAACATTAACAAACAACATAAACAGTTATTTTATTAATTTTAAGTAAAGAAAACTAAAATGATTTAGTTTGGTTTCTAAGTAGGCCTATTACCAAAAGTAGTGCAACATTGAGATTCAACGTCGGATTTTTTTTTAAGTCACACGATATCATTTGGACCAATAGGGCCTACACGCATTTATAAGAAAGGAAATGTTTACAGATTCGAATTATCTACTAAATGACCCAACAAATCGGTATACAGCCTGGAAATACAGGCACTTTTGCAGGGAGGGTTAAATTTAGTTTGTTTTGTTTAACGACACCACTAGAGCACATTAATTTATTAATCATTCTGACATATAGTCTTAGACAGGAAACCCGCTACATTTTTTCCATTAGTAGCAAGAGGTCTTTTAAATGCACAGACAAACAGTATAGCACATACCACGACCTTTGATATACCAGTCGTGGTGCACTGGCTGAAATGAGACATAGCCCAGTGATGCAGGAAGGGGGCCGGGGTACCAGTGACTCTGACGTCACACAATCTTTCAAATGACGTAATATCGTTAGATAGGCTATTCGTTTTCCGCCAGTCTTGTCTCCACTTTATTCTTTAACAAAGTTGATTTTGGAAAATGCAGAAGAAAGTCTAGGTTCTTATTCATACCAACCACATATATCAGGTAGGACTATCTGTATGTTGTCCCGTAGCTAATTGGGTGTATGGGGGCATCCCCACCCCTGAAATAAGAATAAGAACAAGAATAAGAATAATTTATTTGCATAACACCCGCATATGGGCAGAGCAAAAATAACTATATAACATACATTTATCTGCAGTAACAATAAATGACAGGCGCGCGTGCAAGCGATATTTCGTTTTTAAAAATATATTTTCCGAGAGAGCATGACCCGAAAACCACTTTTGAAAGTTCGTTCACCACAATCTTAAAAAAAGAAAAGCAAAAAAAGTCCGAACCAAAATGTTAACTACAAAAAGTTGCTCTCCTACCTTTATTTTTCGTTAGATTGTACCCAAATTTTGTCCAGATAGAAATCTTGAAAAAAAACCCACATTACAGTGACACAGATTCCACATACTAGATGATAACCATGTCACCTATCGCATAGGGCAAAAAGCATGTACTTTTGTGCCGGCTGCCATTTTGACTTTTTTTTATGGAATATTCTCCAAGAGGGGTGAAAGGATATGACTTAATCTAACAACGTCATAACAGGTTATGATATAAAAACAAACGTGATGACGTCATATTGATTTTTTTAAAAATATTTTTTAATGATACCACTAGAGATCATTGATTTTATATTAATTATATTACATACTTTGGAAGCTTTCACCCCTCACGAAGAGTATTCCATAAAAATAAAAAAAATGGCAGGCGGTAGAAAACTGCATGTATGTTGCCCTATGCTATCTCAGCAAAGTCGATACTGGCGACATCATTACAGTCTCATATGTGGAATCTGTGTCACTGTAATGGTTTTTTCACAACTTGTGTGTGGACAAAATTTGGGGGAAATGTAACGGTAATTAAAGGTAGGAGAGTACTTTTTCGTAGTTGTTAAAGTGCTGTGCCAGACCATACACTAAAATTTCAAATTCCACAATTAAATGCTTTCTTAATTCATTGCAATAATATTTTACACCGATATGTAAATCAATAATTACGAAAATGCCCCATAAAAGTATTAAAACATCACCCCCGTAGAACACTGCCGGAAACGACCGAGTAAAATTCTCGGTAAAAACATTTGCCTGTAAATAGCCATGACGTCACGAAGGGAACGCGCTTGACAGAAACCTACCACGAGATGACTTCCAGCGCAAGCGAGAGTGGGACCGACAGCGATTCTTCTTTCGATGATGAAGTGTGGTAATGATGACTGGACTAACACAACAAATAATGCCTTATCAGTTTGCCTTATCAGTTTTGAACCTGGAACATCTTCCGACGAACCACCGGCCTGACAGATTACGATGAAAATGGTCGTGGAGACAGCTTACCACTAATTTACAACTTTTATTCTTGTTTTGTTCTTTAGCTTTTCGTGCGAATTATTTTGCTACACTGTATGTTCTAATACTTGTGATGTAGTAGAAAAGACGATAAATAACTCTTGAATTCTACGAGTCAAGTGGACCCGATATCGGTAATTTTAAGAAATAAACAAAAACGACTTTTAGTCCGTCCCATCCCTCTATGAAGATGGGTTTTTTAATGAACAATTTTAGTTTAGTTTGACGTAAAAAAAAGAGTAAAAGTGTTTTGGAAATAACAAAATAATACTATTTTTTTTATGCATTTATGAAAACAGTCTGCTCAGAAATAAATAACTTATTTTAATTTTAAGAAATAAACAAAAACGACTTTTAGTCCGTCCCATCCATCCATGAAGATGTTTTTTTGTGTGAATAATTTCAGTTTAGTTTGACGTAAAAAAAAATAACTTATAGCACATTCCATAGTATGAAAAAAGGTTTTCTCTGTGGGAAGATATAGTAAAATTAATTTAATGTATTTATAGTCTGTTTTACAGGGAACGCCTTTTTGTCATACTATGGAATTTACAAGTCATTTATTTCTTAGCCGATTGTTTTCTAAGATGCATACAAAATTAGCTTCTACTTTTTTTCTTTCTTTCTTACAAAAAAACCCCTACATTTTTGTAGGATGGGACGGACTAGGCTATAGATACTTACTTGTTTGTACTTTATTGTTCTCGAACTGTAAAGAAAAATCTCACAAATGAACGAGATGCAAACGACAACAAATCGGATCTCGATGATTGCACGAACCGTGCATGAAAAACAAACTGACCGGAGTTGAAAGCATAACGCAATTTCGGACATTGACGATATATGCACCCCAAGGTCGTTTCGGTGTGGATGGCGTCGGCTTGTTGTCATTTGTTTTGTGTCGCAGAAAAATTGTTGGTATGGCATCTTTTTTTAAAAGCCATAACACATGGTATTCCCATATCTCGCTTAAGCCGACAAGCCAGTTCGGACGAATCGAAACTAAAGTGCCTGCAGTCACAACGGTCTCCAGCATTTTCTTCCTGTCCATTATTTTCACGTTATTTTAATCAAATTCACACACAGATTTCTCACAGCAACATTACTAGGAAATGCGTGAAGACTAAATTTATCGGCTTTTGTATTGCTACAGCCGCTAACAACATGCCGTTTAACCATAATAAACACAAAAGAAGCAATGAACAATGGTGCTGACTATCGAAAGAAGTTCCCTTCGTGACGTCACGGATCAAATCTTACGGAAATTCCCGAAACGTATTCAGCTGGTTCTGTTTTTCAGGGGAATATTTTTAAATGGAAAATATACCGGTATATAAATTTTTTTACATTTTTTCTTTTAATTTTCTAATCATATTAAATAATATCTTGATTGATATAGCTCGATACATCATACATCTGGAACAGCACTTTAACATTTTGGTTCGGACAGCGGGGGAGGGGGGGGGGGGGGAATCCAGGAATTTTAGCAGGGGGGGGGGTCCAGTCTTGAGCCTTTGAAGGCCCTCCTCCCCCGATAGGAAATTTTAATATTTGAAGATGGCTTTAGATGTAAATTGTCGAAAACCGTACGAAATCGAAAACCATATTATTTTACTTCCGGGTATTTTGTAATGTCTGTGCATGTTCGATCGTTGATACGACAAGAACTTCTTGTTAAGGAAGTACACTTAAAACAAATTTACTTAAAAATGCGGGGGAAAAAGTAAGAATACGTTTTATGCACAGTGAAATGTATTATTACAGTTAATTTGCACCCTGGAATCTTAATGAATGCAATGCAAATGCATCCCTAAACAGCAACAGGTGCACGACGGAATCCACACAACCAAACACGTCTGCTAGCACTGCCAAATGAGTAATGACGGATCATTTCCGGATAGCCGCTTTTAGAACACGTGACTGTTTTCGCGGGAAAAGCCGATTTTATGTTGTTGCCATTACGTTGATAACGTCATAGTACGGTTTTCGATAATGCTTTTAAAATGACGTTTTCTTACCACCTGTTATAATTGTTGATGGAAATGGGATTACATGCGAGTATGTACTTACCTTTTTATACATTTTATTTCTAAATTGAACAAGGTAAACATTAATGTCGTTAATTAAATTGATAGCCTGACATGAATTAGCATGCGCACCAGCCATTTCCTCTTAGTCTTACGGTTTTCGATTAAACGAGTATATATTCCCGTTATCAAAATCCTGCTTGTTCAAACACCCAGGCCATGTCTGAAATGTCTCAGGATCGAACATAACTGTTTGTTTTCTTTATTCTTTTTAATGAAATTAATTTTGTGTCACGAGCAGGTGGGTCCAGACCCCCCCCCCCCCCCCCCCCCCCCCCCCCCGATCCGCGTCTGGACAATAAGGTCGACGACAGTCAGTTTTTGCACCCTTGTTTTGGGTTCGTACACAATAAATATAAAAATCTAACATTATTGTCTTCAATAAGCGTAAAATGAACACAGATCATCTTAACTTTACCATAGGGTCCTCCAAAATTAACATATCTAATGACTACACATATTTGGGTATCACTATAGACAGCCATGGTAAATTCAACATTGGTGTAAAGTGTTTAAAAAACAAAGGACTTAAATCTTTAAATCACTTATTAAAATCAATTCTCAAACACAATCCACCTATCAATATTTGCATTAAACTATTCAATACATTAATTAAACCAGTGTTGTTATATGGGAGTGAAATTTGGGGACCACAAGTTTGTAACACAAATTATTTTACTCTTGATGTAGAAAAAGTACACATAAAATTCTGTAAATGGGTTTTGGGGGTCAATAAATATACCAGTAATGCTGCAGCATTAGCAGAATTAGGAAGATTGCCACTGACGTATGATATAATTATTAATGCCTTTAAATATGTATTACATATCCAGACTTCAAACAACCCACTGTTAACTGCTGCGTTTATTGATAGCTCAAAGTCAGCTCAGAATAACAAACCGTCGAGGGTAGCTAAACTTATTAATGCTGCAAAGCTAATTGGAATTCCTACGCATCTATCTTCAACTCCAGAATTACCGACTGCATGCACTTTAGGTGAAATCGTAATTAAATGCGAGCAGTACTTTTTGCAGTATATTACAACACAGCTAACATCAAACAAAAATTCTAACAAATATGGTAATAAAATGCGCACATATATGTCATTCAAACAAATTTCGAGTTCAGTTGAGTCCTATTTATTACATACCAAAGACTATGAAAGCAGAAAAGCTTTTAGTAGGCTTCGTTTAAGTTCACATTCACTTATGATTGAAAAGGGAAGATACAAGAAACCACCTGTCCCTGCGAATGAGAGATATTGTCCCAACTGTCCCCTAGAAGTTGAAGACGAATATCATTTCATTATGACGTGCCCTATATATAATGCTTTTAGAAATGATTTACATCATAAAATAATAAAACAAGAATCACATTTTTCTTTTTTGACTAATAATGAAAAATTCTTATTTCTTACACGCAACAATATTCCGGAATTATGCCCTATCATTTGCAATTTTGTAAAGAGATGCTTTAAGTTGCGTGAAAGCATATGAGTTGGAAGTGATTTCAGATTGTTTGCATTTCACGTCTGTATAGGCTGATGGAGAATGTGCGGGGTGTGTGTGGATTCGTGAAAAATAATTCACGAACGCCATAGTTGATGGGTTTTTTTTTATGGCTCTGCACTTCTGACAATATTTGCTTTTACCTAAATATTAATTAAGGCTTAAATTACATATGTATTTGTTGATTCAGATGTTTGTTCATGTAATTAATGTATATTTATGTTACTGTTACTGCAGATAAATGTATATTATATTGTTATTTTTGCTCTGCCCATATTCGGGTGTTATGCAAATAAATTATTCTTATTCTTATTCTTATAACATATCTCACCGTAATTTCACCTGAAAGCCATATTTCGTAAAAGGTACAATTTTTTAATCACAAGATTTTCTTCAAACACATTCCGATGCATTAGTAATATTCAAACAAAACATTTTCAATAGCAAGTTTGCATTGGAATTTTTCCAGCATTCTTAAAACGGAAACGTCATGTACCCAGTGTATGGTTATGTTATTGTAAGGCGATTCAAAGTGACGTCATTGGAATACTGACGTCATTCAAATTCAAAATTAGCTATATTAGGTCTCACTACACAAATGTCAGCTGCCATTGAAACCCATGTTAAACTGCCCAAATTCAAGCGAAGATTGCCCATAAAACGGGTTCTCGTTGGCACTAACAACATACACCATTGCGAACATACATTATATAAGCATTTATTTTCACTCCAAAATTGAGAACATTTCCGTCTCAGGTTTTTTGCTATATGACCGCATCTGGCAGTAGTACCGGTCTGAACAGGTGGTTCATTAACCGATTCACTCCGGCTGTCACTTGCGCTATATACCCATGTCCCAAAAGGTCGATGCACAATATTACAAAATAACATGGGCAAAATACAGCCAGAAGGCTTACCATTAAACATACATATTGTTTTAATTCTTCACCATTTCCTAGAAGTGAATATATGTGAACCATAACATGTGTCACAATTAGGAACTGTGGACCGTCATCAATCAACTCTCATCCGGAAGTGATCTGTGTAGTGATACCTTATTACAATGCTTCGCCACATTAAAATAAAAACTGGTCTACTAACCTTGACCCCTGTCAAATTTCTATAACAAGCGGACGTTATTTACAGGTTGACATGTTGTTATTTTTCATAATTCTGGACAAAATATTAATTTTAAGTTTCAAAAGATGAAAGAAATAAAAAGTACCTTTTGTCAAATATATCATATAAAAAAATTACCGTTGGATATGTTGTATTTACTGTGTACGAAGCCAAAATAAGGATGCGAAAAGTGACTTTCGTCTACCTTAGAACTCCACTCGCGCTTAAAGTTACATTATCTGGTTACCATGATATTATAACATCATGTACAAATGTTAAATACAAGCTCAAATGCACTTTTAAAAAAGTCGTGTGTGTTCGCTATGAACGGATATCGTCAAACGTATACGCTTGATTCGTCGCCTATGCGCCATAGCTCGGCAAAGAAACGACAGCCTGTTGTCAGTTTCAGTTAACATGTGCGTTTGCAGATTTCAAATTGTAGGGTTCGTCTCAAAACATTAAAAGAGAAATCTTGCGCTGTAGTTAAAACCGGTTTGATCTTGACAACGTGTTATCGACAGTCGTACCTTCCTATTTCAGAATTGATATTTTATAAAGTGTTAGTAGAACTTTCAAAGTTTAGTTTGTATACTAGTAACACATTAATCATGTATATATTTTTAAAATAAAATATACTAAAGTAGACAATGAACGTTTTCACTTCTTAATTTTACATTAATTTTAATCGACAAATTCAAATAAATATTATTTCGTTTGGAAAGGGTAAAGTTGGATGGGGTGTGTGTTTAACGACATCAAAGATAAAGCATATTGATTTAATAATCATCCGACCCCATACAACCGTAAATAAAATGTGTTGAGTGCGTCGTTAAATAAAACATATCCTATCCTTCCTTCCATCTGCTGTTGGATGTCTAACATTTGGTAATTTTGACATATAATCTTAGAGAGGAATCGGGTGCATGTGCAGGGGGAGGGTATTGGAGGTCGAAACCCTTACTTGCCCAAGCGTAAAAAAAAATCGAAACGTATTTTTTTGGGGAGCATGGCCCCATATAAATTTCGCTTAACACAGTCTATAACCCCAACCCCGCTGAAATCCCTGCACACGCACCTTGGAAACCCGCTACATTTTTTTTTGTTCAGCAAGGGATTGTTTATATGTACCATCCCACAGACAGGATATTACACACCATGGTCTTTTTGCATACCCGCCGATGGGGATCGATCCTAGACTGACCGCGCATTTCCAGAAAACACCTTTTTAGGTCTAAGTAATGAATAAAAATAACATATAGTCTTGAAAAATGTTACATAAATCGAACACAGTACCCTCTTCCTCTACCCCTAGAGCGTTACGTAATTAGTAACACCCCCTTACATGTAACGCGTATGCCAACAGCTGGCCACTGTCAAAATTTCAAGGCAAATCCCCCACTCACAGACCCCTGGAAAGGCGTTGTACCATACCTCTATGGATATAAATATTATTTAGGAGATATAAGACGACCCCTCAATCAAGACAGTTAAATTTGTTCAAAAATTGCGAAATCTCACGTGATCTCTTGTTGGGGAATTCTATACTTGTGATAAGCCAATGAAAACCGAGATCGGTACGAGCCCGTCAAAAGTGTTCCACTTTCAAAATCATGGCTTTGTTTTTTACCTGGATAAGCCAGCGTAGTGAAACCAATGCGGAGTGCGGCGTCATATATGCACCAAACGTAATTGGATTTTCTGTTCTATATGCTTAAATTATAAAAATATTCCAGGGAATGTAGTTTTAAACGATCGGCCCCATAGAATCTGTATTTTATTAATACAGTGTGATGCTGTCTGTACCAAACAAATAAGGAAATAAGAAACCTTTTGTGCACGGTGGTTGATACATGTTCATAAGCGTAAATGCTGGAGAAAATCATCAAATTCGGGCAAAATGAAATAATATATGTTTTGGTGTATAGATGTTGTAGGGAATCAGACATTCAACACGAGTGGACATACTATTGTGGAAAACGGTAAAGTTGTAAAATAAAACAGTTCGTTTAATTAATTTTTCGTGTTGTGTGGATTGCAAGATAAATAAAATAACTGGTTACAACCTCGCGGTATTGTAACCTTCGTAGGATAGAGCCGATCTTAAGACAGTAACCAGTGTGTTTGTGTGTGGCGTGCGTGTCACCGTGTGTCTGTCTGCGTCTATATATATATATATATATATATATATATTAATTAAATTAAAATTAGGGAATAACCCTACTGTTTTCCGATTTGCGGACGTATATCGGTGGTTTTACTGTCGCAAATTTAGTTATATATATATATTAGTTGCGCGGTTTTTAATAGGCGTACGGGATTATACGCTCCTCCAAAATCTGTATTTCCCGAGGCGTAACGAATTTATTTGATTTTATAACATCTTTGTTTTATAATTAAACTAAAATTACACTAACAGTCAAACTTTTAAATAGAGTACACAGACATTTTGAGTTTGAGTTTAATAACATAAAATAACATCAAATTCCTAAAAATATATTGGATTTTTTTGTTAACAAATAACTATGCGAGGTATTACTGCTGTTTTGTTAGCTGTTTGGGTATTAAGAGTGTCAACAAGGATTCAGGGTGGTTTCACCCTGAAATCATTTCGAACCCTGTGTTTCGCAAAAGGAGACAACTCTTAACGCCTTATTATCTTGCGTTTTTAAACGTTTATGATTATGTTGTAATCGTATCGGGAAAAACAAAATGGAACACCCGCAGCCTAACAAAAATATTTGTCGTGTTGAACTAACTTGTAGAACATGTAAAAAAAAGCAGGTAAAGTCGTTACTTCAAATATGTTCGTGATAATTAGCCCAAGTTCTAACACGGTAACCGATTACGCACTGCTATATTCTAGCATTAGCTATTAATGCACGAAAAACTACAATCTAGCACATTTTTTTTGCCAAACGTGCTCAAGAAATCTTCAAATAAACAGTAAAAATAAAATTTACGGAATTGTGGTATTCCCATTCATAATGAATTCAAGACTTTTAAGAAATTTAATCAGTGAGGCGTGTTGGGAAAAATTTCGTCGCTCTCATACGCAGTTTGTATTTTCGTACAACCAGTCGAGCAAGTCACGTGACATTTCGTACACCCCAGAAAATTCTGTATTTTCCCGCAAATCCTGTATTTTCCCGCAAATGACACGGCGATGCATTGGCTATTGACCAAACAAAACGCATGCAATTTATCTAAAAGGTAATAAATATCAGTATTTGAAATAATTTTGTCAGTTTGTTCTCACTTTATTAGCTGCCGAATTTAGTGAATCAGGGTTTGTGAACGTGTATGTAAAATGGTGTGGTTATTAAATTTTATTGTGCAACTCTCTATTTCAGTGTTTTTGTTCACATTTCAGGTCTTCCAACAGGCTATCTAGATGACGTGGACACTTCTCATTGTGCCTCTCCTGGGGGCCCTGTTAATCGATGGTCTGTATATGGGTCATTCTCCGCTCTAGGTAGTACTAAACCAAATAACACCCGGCGGGGTCAAAGTTCGGCTGGGTCAAAGTTCAAGGTGCAATGAACTTTTGATAGAGCAGTTATTACCACAAGTCCTGCCATTGGTGATAAATGTAACAGTGTTGTAAAATAAATTAGTTTCATCTAGGCAATACATGTATGCAATTTAATTTCATCCTTTAGGACTGTATCAAGTAGCCTTTTACCTGAAAAATGTATAAACGTACCTGTAAAACTAAGTACTACAAGTTGGTGTGTAACTGGGATTGTTGTAAAAAGATCCTGTTATATCGAAAATGAGCCATGAAACGTTCCACTTTCTTCAGTTAATACTTTGAGGGAGGGGTTGCAGTACTGATATTTATGGGTCATGGTTTGGTTGATATATAGAGAATAACACACGAGTGGCCGTTAGATACCATTTATCTTACAACGAGTTGTTTTAAATGTATCTAACGAGCGAAAGTGAGTTTGATACGTTTTTAAACAACGAGTTGTAAGATAAATGGTATGTAACGGACACGAATGTATTATTCTATTTCTTACATATCCTCAAAAACCAGGTTTTAAGCAAACTTTAATATCTTTTTCGACTAAAAGTTATTTACAGCCTTTGCACTTGTAGCTAACTTACGCGTCACAAACAATTGTCGGGTTATCTATACGTCACTGTAATCGATTTCGATCGTGCTGTTTTTTTCATTGCATTATGGCATTGGGGACCTTGTCATCCCCTGGGAGCTGCCAGTTGTATGTCTTGAAATTGTTAACACACGTACATGTGTAAACAAATATGTGTTATCAAAAATAACGAATGATGTTCTCACCAGTGGGTGTGTAAGAAAATGTTTTGAACCAAATACGATTTTATTTGGTATAGTACAACCCCTAGAACCCATTTACCGGAAACATGCACATAAACATATAAAACAGCCAATGACGAAGCCCTCTGCATGTATTTTATAATATAGCATCTAAATATTTAAAAAAAACCCTTGTTTAATTGTTATTCGGAATATTGTTTTTACTTTTGCAGCCTCAAGATCAACGTCAAGTAAGTATTAAAATTGTGAATCAATGGTTAACATGTTTACACAGGTTAATAGTAAAAGTTCTTTTAATTTTGTATGTTTGCATATGAATAATCAAGCCTTACGTTTCATAATGTGGGCATTCGCGAAACGCTTTGTCGTTAGCGTTAAGACAGAACACGGACTGGTGGCCACGAGCAAACCGAACGTTAACTAACGTCAAGCGGCCTCGGTGGTGCAGTGGTTAAGCCATCGGACTTCAGGCTGGTAGGTACAGGGTTCGCAGCCCGGTACCGGCTCCAACCCAGAGCGATTTCTGAAGGACTCATTGGGTAGATGTAAGGCCACTACACTCTCTTCTCTCTCACTAACCACTTACCAACTTACAACTAACCCAATGTCCTGAACAGACAGCCCAGATAGCTGATGTGTGTGCCCAGGACAGCGTGCTTGAACCTTAATTGGATATAAGCACAAAAATAAGTTTAAATGAAATGATCTAACGTCAATGAAAAGTTACTCACAGCGAACAAAAATAGCTGCCATACTTTTCAATTTGCACACTTAAACTGTTAAACATTGTTAACTTTTTCACACTGGAATAAATTAGTTATGCTCTAAAAAAATTAACGTGTGTATCATTATTGGAATTAAACAAAATAAATTTCATTACATCGGCAAGCAGTAATTTTTCTAAATTTTTCGTTGATAATTATATGTTCACAGTTTTGTTACCGTGTTAACTGTTTAATAAAAACAATCAATGAATTAAACGGATTTTGTTTCATGCATTAAATGTTATAAGGATATACTTTTGTTTTTGAAACCAAAAGCCTACTAATGATTTCAATATCTTATTTGAGAATAATACAAAGTCAAGCATTTTAGCTATTTTGGTCAAATATTTTGGAAAACGTTTGTATATTAGAATACCATTGCACAGACATTAAAATGCCCGCGGCGAACGTTCGCTTTAAAAAATGTAATGCAGTTCCAAGTTCAGCCAGCTAACGTTTCGCTAATGTTCGCGAACTATTTGATTGGTTCCCAACATGGCTATTTGGTTTACCATATAGCGCATAAAGCAGTCTAGTAGACGTTTTTCTGCTAGGTGTGGCTGAACGCAGCCCAGGACTACTGGTAATTCTACCTTTCTGTGTTGATCGTTATTACTTGTGTTTATAGTCTCAATATTTAGTAGATTTTTTAATATGTAAGTATTTGGAACAGATGACCGAGTTCTGTTGTCTTGTTACATGCCATGAGTGTTATTTTATGTCAGAAACGTGTAGTTGTCACCATATTGAGTCTCAGTGGCGGGTCACATGTTTAGTTGTACACTGTATTAAAATCGACAACGAGATTTGTATGTCTCACCAAAAACCTTGCTAGGTGAGTAAAATACACAACTTGTTAATTTGAAATCTGTAAAGCTGTAATCGTATTATAGTTGTGTAGTTAAATCAAGCCATATTAGTTTTTCATTTTATTAATATTATCCGAGATTGATTAATTACCAATAATCATCTATTTTTAACTATATTTTATTAATTTTATTTATTTTTTAGCTAAATACTCCTCTTCAAGTAATCATAACAACAAACACATGATTTACAAGTATTTATTGTAAAAAAAAAAAAAAAAAAAAAAAAAAAAGTCCTTTAATTTTAAATTCTTTAAACATAATCAACGTGAGTAGTATTTGAATGTTTTGAACTTTATTGCTACCTTATGTTTAAAATATTCACCGATACTACTTTCATTCTATCAAATTACACTAAATTGTTACAGTTAATTTTTTATTACCCAAACTTATTTTAATATTTATTTTAATTTTTACTAAAATTGTCCAGCCAATAGATACTAGTTCTAGAAGCAGTCATGTTGTTCATGCTTGTTTAATTTTATATCTTTGCAAAGAATAATTGAAGATTACTGGTAATTACAGCCTTTTGTCCTGATTTGTGTCTTCTTATTTTTAACTCCTAGTCAACTGTCGAGTATACTTGTAATATATAACGCGGTTGTTTTTTTAAAAAGAAAAAAAAGTTTTATTGTATTTTCCTAACACGCCATTCTTCGATTTTGTTGTTATGTGTATTTATGTGACAAACAAATGTAGTTTTTCATACATAGCGATTGAGGGTGGGTTGCATCTGAACTATTATTCAATCTGAGTTTCATTATCTTTTGTTTCAATTACAATTATCAGTGTGACTATTTTAAGTCCATTTTGACAGTCTGTTTAAAGATTTAATATTGTTATGAAAAATATATTTATTAAAATATTTGCCTTTCTTTGTTATTCAGTACATTAAAAATGGCAATTAATTTTGTTTTGTTTTGTTACTTCAGGGCAGTTGACCGTGTGACTTTAACGTATTCATTAGTATTATCTTATAGAGATTAATATAATAATTCATGAATCAACTATATCCACATTTAAATACTATAATGCTATTTTATTTTATTTATTTTATTTTTCACAGCTACAAGCTCCACTTCAAGTAAGTATTTAATTTTCATTTCAACATATTTTCGTGCTTATATCCAATTAAGGTTCAGGCACAGCTGAAAGTTATTTTAATTTTAAATAGGTCGTAATTTCACCTTTCTGGTTTGATGTTTTTTCCCTTCTTTTGTCTATATCTCCAGTATTACTATTAAGTATATTTTATATTTACACATGATCATCGCATTTTGTTTGTTCTAAACACGTCATACTTAAAGTTTGTGTAGCCTATTATGCCATATAGGACAGAAACAAGTAGTTTTAAATTTAACCATATCGATGATTGAAGGGTGAAAGGAAAACAAATAAAGTTTTAACCATATCGATACTTGGAGGATGAGGGTCTTGCTTGAGTATTAGAAATGACGACGAAATGTTATGTTAAAGCTGCATGAATGTAACCAGATGGTATTACTTGGAGGGATTGGGGTGCGGACATTAAATAATAATAACAGAATATACCTAATTAAGTAGTTTTTAAGGAGTGGCTCCCCCAGTGACCCCTGGCTACTGAGGCTTAAAGTTAACCATTAATATTATCCTCAGTTTTTCACTAATATATGTTAACTTTCATTGTTATTAATTTTTATTATTACAGCCACAATGTCCTCTTCACGTAAGTATTACAATTATCCAACCAATGAAAACAGGTTTTACAAGCTTTTATAATTTATTGTGAAAATTTAAGTTAATTGTTTTTTTTAATACAAATTTAATGAAGATGACTTCGTCATTGAAGCTCGTTACATTGTATTCTGATCATCATTATTTCGACCAAACGTTTATATAATTTATCAATATTATCTTCATACTAACTAAATGAAACAACCTATGAATCAGTTACAGTTAATATTTAATTAGCTAACTTATTTTAAATTTAGTTTTAATTCTCCACAACCCACAAGTAAGTATTGATAGTGTCCAAGTAATGAACACAGTTTCTTGTAGTAGTGATTGTTATTCAAACATTTTCATTTTATATTCTCGCATAAGCACTAGTAGTAATTTATATATTATCGTCAATTTTCATGGAAAAATATCCCTTTGTTTGCTTTGTACAGCCAATAAATACACCCACATTCTCACAATTAACATGGAATACCAATTCATAATTGAATCCAGTTTCACCAAAGATAGTTGACCAACATACAATGTACAAGTTTGCTTTGGTGAGACTCTTGCCTATTTATTTTGTCATCGTTTTAGATGAAGTGACGGGCTTGTCAGCTGTGATGGCGGTACTCATGTTTTAGATCAAGTGACGGGCTTGTCAGCTGTGATGGCGGTACTAGCGACGGGTGCCACCGGTGGGGCAGGATATACTCGCCTTTCTCAAACACCTGGCATCATCACAGTTTTGACGGATTTATGAGTGCATGCCATTGCAGCTGTTTATTCCAGTGAGCTCTGTATTGTGCTAGCTTTGATTTAGTAAACTAGTCTGGGAGTGCCTGTCTTCTGTTTGGCAGTCAAGTAAAGGCGCTCTTCGGGAATACCTGTCCTATAAACAAGGCACTAGATAGAACATCATGGAATCGACCACTATTTTGCCAAATGTCTATTCGACTCTGCATTGTGCAGAAATACGGTCTTGATCACGGATAAGGTTTTGTCGTTCAGTTAGTATGTTACATCAAGGAAGCTGACAGCGTCCAATGATAGTTGAACCACACACAATTGTTAAAGTGATTGGGAAGTGATATTGGGGCTTTAAGTTATTTATTAATGATTTGCTCAGATTAATTTTGATAATTTATAAATCAGTTATAATCCTTAGTTAACTAATACATTTTAAATTTATGTTTTAATTTTTCTATTACAGCTACAGGATCGACATTATGTAAGTATTCAAACTGTCCAACTTAAGGACACAGGTTTTCAAGCATCTATTACAGAAACATTCCTTTGATATTGAATACTTCTGTAAGACTAAATGTTCCTCATTGTTCTAATTGGTTTTTGTCAACATATTTTTAAGTGATTAATCAGTTGGTATTATTTTCAAACTACTTATTTATAATAATTGTAAATCGGGAACAGTTGATATTCAATTACCGTAAGTATTTTAACTTTTATATTTTATTTCTTTACTTGTACAGCTCTAAGTTCTACACAACGTAAGTATTAAAATTGTCCAACCAGTTGAAGTATTTATTGTTGGAATTTTTATTTAGTTTTTCGTCTTATGTAAAAATAATCAAATAGTAATATTACCCTTCTGTTCTGATTACTTTTCTCTAATATATGTTTTTTTGTTTGTTTTGGTTTTCTTCACTGTTTTCTTTCTTGTTTTGTTGAGTTGGGGTAAGGGTGTTAAAATATTTAGACATTTAGACTACAACATTCAAGGTGAGACATAAAGAAAGAATCTGTCTATATGTCCAATTTCATTTTGTTTAATTGTTTTAATTTTTATTTCCTAATCACACTTGCTTCTATTTCTATTGCCCATTTTATGTTTTGTAAGCCACAAATAGATGCAACCTTTCGCTAAATTGATGTTTGAAGGATGGGAGGCATTTTATATTAAAAATAGCACGGAGATCGTTGATAGTTGAAACACATTTTTTAAACTATAGGTGTGTTTTGCATTAGTAAATGGCGTTAAGTGGCTAAGAAAATGATATTATTATCATATTATTACCATATGTTCAACATAACCGAGTTAATAATAATCATACGAAGCACATGTGTAATAGCAAGTGTAATGACGTAATTTTGGACAGCGACGTCATAACATGACATTGCTTCTCCAGTCCTAGCTCAGACTGTGCATTTTGAAAGATGGTGTCATTTCATCATCTCCTTCTAGTTGTGGCTGAAACAATTTGAGTTGGGTCTTGTTTTTCATAAAGAAAACAACAATAATAATATAGATAATAAAGAAAGTATTACACTCGCGTCGTGTGTGAGTCGTACTGATTTTACGGATGCAGGATGCATGTATTACCCGCGCTCTCGCTTGCAGCTGAAATTTCCACTTCAAGAAAGAAGTAGTATATGTATTAACAGGGTACAATCGATGATTACAAACGTTTGAGGCACTTTATTAAAAATATGTTTCTAAATTTAAAATTATTGGATAAGAATAATGACGGTCAATTTATACCTCTTCCTTGCTGTTTTGTATCGCTATCGTTCTGTTGAATGATTTCTTAATATTATAATAACTTGTTAGTAGGCTACAGTGAATAATTAATTACCAAAACCTATTTCACTTTCTTTTTTTTTCTTTTTTTTACAGCTCCAAAAGTCACATCAAGTAAGTGTTAAAACTATCAAACCAATACACATCAGTACTAGAAGCATTTATTGCTAAAAGTCCCTTTAAGTTTATATTCATGTATAACAATAAGCAAGGACTAGCAATTTTAACTTTCTGTTCTGATTTTTCTGTCCTTTTTATTGATTTTGTTTGTGACCTATGTACTTGTACAATCCAACTGTAAATGCATTAAACATGGCAGTGAGTGTTATCTTACATCTGAACCATCAGCAGTATGTGTTGATAGCTGTTATTTTTTATTTGTAAAGTTGAATAATGCGTGGTTATAGTGGGGATTTAATATTATCGCTAGACAGATTAATTGCTATTATAATAATTCATGAATCAATTATCTTTCATATTTATCAAATATCTGTTTTATTTAATTTTATTAAATGTATTTTTTTTTTCAGCTAAAACTCCACTTCAAGTAAGTATTAAAATTATAAAAAATTACAATTGTTGATTAATATTAGAAACAAATAGTTTAAACAGGTCAATGCAATTTTCATCAAATCGTCCATGAAACACGGGCACATTGCCACAAGTACGCACCGATTTACCTTTTTCCATTTTAAGATTACGAAGTAAAAACTATCGAGAAATGCTCCTCAATTCCAGTAAGGTTTAAATACAATTCTGGAGCTGGTAGCAGGAGGCGAACCAAGTACTAACCAGCCTAACCGGATGTAGTTCACAATTTGTGGTTTGTTATATTGATGCTTGGTGGTGGGAGCTGGTAGCAGGAGGCGAACCAAGTACTAACCAGCCTAACCGGATGTAGTTCACAATTTGTAGTTTGTTATATTGATGCTTGGTGGTGGGAGCTGGTAGCAGGAGGCGAACCAAGTACTAACCAGCCTAACCGGATGTAGTTCACAATTTGTGGTTTGTTATATTGATGCTTGGTGGTGGGAGCTGGTAGCAGGAGGCGAACCAAGTACTAACCAGCCTAACCGGATGTAGTTCACAATTTGTGGTTTGTTATATTGATGCTTGGTGGTGGGAGCTGGTAGCAGGAGGCGAACCAAGTACTAACCAGCCTAACCGAATGTAGTTCACAATTTGTGGTTTGTTATATTGATGCTTGGTGGTGGGAGCTGGTAGCAGGAGGCGAAGCAAGTACTAACCAGCCTAACCGAATGTAGTTCACAATTTGTGGTTTGTTATATTGATGCTTGGTGGTGGGAGCTGGTAGCAGGAGGCGAACCAAGTACTAACCAGCCTAACCGAATGTAGTTCACAATTTGTGGTTTGTTATATTGATGCTTGGTGGTGGGAGCTGGTAGCAGGAGGCGAACCAAGTACTAACCAGCCTAACCGGATGTAGTTCACAATTTGTGGTTTGTTATATTGATGCTTGGTGGTGGGAGATGTCTCACCTGTTTCAAAACATCGACCCTGGCAATTATGAAAATGGCCTCAGCAAACAATATGCCGTAGAAAGTCTCTACAGTATTTTACACGGCAGTTTTGCGGATAATTTATAAAAGAGGGTTAATCTGAGAATATTACAAAAATAAATAATTAACTAAGAAAAGTGACATTAGAACTTTAAATTTTAATGGCAAACTAAATGTCATGAACAATTTTAAAGACTGCGACAATCTCCACGACTTTGCCGATTGCCGATTGCCGTGGTTAATTGCAAGGGCTGAATTTTAGGGTACGATGTTAGTATGTTGAAGTTATTAAATGTTGCTTTTTTTCCCCCTTTTTTTTTCTTTTTTTTTTAATTACAGCTACTAAAACCAATTCATGTGAGTATTAAAATTATCCAAGCAATGCCAACATATTTTACAAGCTTGTATTTTGAAATGATTTTAATTTGAAACTTCTTGAAGAAGAATAATGAATATTAATTAATTCATCAATGCTATCTCCATACTAGCTAATTATGCAAACTTATGAATCACTTAAAAAAATAAAAAATAAAATTTGCACAATTACATTCCATGATGATTTTTGTTGCCCACCATTGTGGTTTGAAGGATGAGGATGGGGGTTGGAGTGGGGAGCTCATGTGATTTCTTGTGTATTATGTTAAATATATCGCGATACATGGATGCCACTCTGTTGATAGTTGCAAGATAAAAAAAATTAAGATGTAGCTGTGGTCGTATTTTGCTTTTATTAATTATTATATATTTAAAAAAAAAAAAATCTAAATATTGCATTAGTAAAGGAAATTAAATGACGGGACAAATGATATCGGGGTATTAAATAATTAATTCATTAATGATAATATTTTCATTCATATTTTACTAATGTAGGTTTTTTACATCATTTTTACAGCTACAAGTAAATACAAAAAGTATCAAAATAATGGACATATGGGTTTCAAGCATTTATTAAAAATATTTCTTTTAATTAAAAATTTGTCAACATTATCTTAATACTAATTACAATAACTTGTGAATCAGTTATAGTCGATATTTAATTACCTAAACTATTGTAATTTCATTTAATATTGTCTTTACAGCCGCAAAGTTCATGCCAAGTAAGTATTACAACTGTCCAACCCCTAGACACTACTAAAAGCAATTTACTGATAAAAAGTCCCGATCACTTTATATTCTTGTATAAGAACGATCATTCAGCTTATCGTTATACACAAGTAGTATTCGTTTGAAAATTAATCTTAGAATTTAATTAGATGTAGTAAATTATTTCTTTAATTTTGTTTGTAAACGTGTGGCTATCATTACTCTTTTGACAACGATATCATAACTGTTCAAATATCACCCAAACTCCCCTTTGAGTGGATATAAGACTGTCATTAAAATTTTATTCATCCAATCTGGAGAGTGGCAGTCCCTCATACGAATGAGCAGGAACGATATATTTTCATGTCTGAATGGGAGTCCTCTATATGAAGCAAGGACAATGTCTTGTCAGGGAATGGCAGTCCTCCATATGAAGCGTGGATGATGTCGTCACACTGAAGAGTGTCAGTCATCTATATAAAGCAGGAATGATGACGTGACATTTCGCAGAGTGTCAGTCCTCCAGACAAAGCAGAAATGAAATCTTGTCGTACTGGAGAAATATCTGAGTCAGTAATGGGTTAATTCCATCACGAGTTTGTCAAAATTTACATCCTTTGTATCATGTCCTGTGTAGAAATGCGAGCTTATCACTTATCAATTGAGAATAAACAAATATCAATAGATAATAAAGAATTGAAGTAATATTAACAGAATGATAACCGTTGTATAATTATGATCCGTGATTTGTGCAGAACTAAACTTGTTATCTGCCAGTTGAGCCAGTCTTAGGAGTGGCAGTCCTCCAGACAGCGCCTAAACGATAATCCAGCTGCGTGTGCAGGTTGAGGGTTTTGTGAATCAATCCTCTACCCCCGTTCAAACAAATGTTCTGACACCGATTCATAATAACTTTATGGAATTAAACGTTATAATCGTTTTATTGTTCATAATGACAACTTTTGTTTTGTTTCTGTGTTCTTTTGGCAGTTAATGGACAGTGGTCAGGTTGGACAGTATCTGAACATATAGACTGTGATGACCATTGCTTGGAAACAATCGTCTACAAAAGAACGTGTAGGAAGCCAGTCCCCTCGATTGAAGGTAGACCGTGTTTCGGAAACTCGACCTCAAACACTACAACAGTATGCAGGTGGGACCTCTGCGGTAAGGCCATATGCAATGATACACTGGTTGAAAGAATAGTGGTTCACACCAGCACCTTTACCCATAGTGACAAGAACATAACAAGTGTTACTGACATTCAGTCTCACATTACATCCTTGTACTTAATACAGACATTACGATGCTAATAGTAATTGAAATGTGGTCCACGATACCAAGTTTCTCCAAATGTCTTTCTCTTAGTATAATAGCAGGCACTAGTGAGCTCTCATGGGAAATATTAAACGAGAAACCAAAATTATAATGTTCAGTGTTTCTTACAGACGCACAACACTGGGTCCTGGTAAGAAAAATGAATACGTTTTGGTAATGTCATTGATAGTCAATTAAATGACCACATATATGTAGCCTGTTGTCATCTGATGTGAACAGCAAAGAAATGCTTGAATACATCAGTGAGCACAATCCAGTCAAATCTGTGTTAAGCAGCCACCAAATGGAGTGTCAAAAAGTGGCCCTTCAATACAGGTTGTCGCAAGAGCAGGTGTGATTATATATATTTGAAATTTAAAAATTCGCTTTTTGTCGCTCTTATTATAAACTGACAGTTTTAATGATTAACTAATATGGTTTATGCAAGGACTGATCATGAAAAACCTTGGCTGATGAATAAATGAATGAATGAATGTTTAAGGACACCCCAGTACGAACAATACTTTGGCTATTGGGTGTCAAACTATATATGTTAAAGGCAAAACAACCTTGGCTGAGTGTCTGTATACATGGGTGGGGTGGGTTTTAATATTAACATAATAACTACATGGTCAACTTCGATTACAAAATCAATGTACTGTGATATCCTTTATTTGTTTTGGGCTTACATTTTGTTTTTCTTTTCCTCTTTTTGCTAAAAGCAGAAGGTATGTCGTGGGTAATTGAATTCATGGATTACAAAGGGTAGTGTTGTAAATTCATATTATATGTGTGCACGTATATTGCATTTACGTTGTGTTCTTAAATTTGCTGACAACACTAGTCAACGAATTACACAAAATTTCGACAACCGCGAAAGTGCTTTAACAGTAAATAAAAATGAAAATGCGAGTCATTGGTAACAATTTACCTTGTTTTTCTTTCAGCAATCGAGAAATTTGTGGGCTTGGGTATGGGCCGTATTGTCGTAATAGCCATTTTGGTGCTCCTTCTCGTTACTCTTTCAGCAGTTTGTTTTTTTACCAGGTAATTAATATAACTTTCCAGTATTGTTCGTTTAACAATATTAACGTTTATATAATGGCGTAGCGTGGTCTGGAACTGGTGTGTATGTGTGTGTGTGTGTGTGTGTGTGTGTGTGTGTGTGTGTGTGTGTGAATATAAAGTAAGCTGACCATTTTGTCTACATGTTAGCGTAATTTCGGGCTTTGGTAACTACGGACTGTGGATCGTCCTTAACAATTTAGCATTTATATTCATTAAACTCACCAAGCAGATTTGTAGTTACATTAAAGTGTTTTTGTATAACTGGATGATCCAGGATGTACTCTGGATGGCAATAATTAATCCATAAATTGTATACAAAAGTTAGAGCTTTACACACATTATGGCGTATACACCACTCACGTATCATACTCCTATGGACTTTAAGCAACAACTCGAGCAATTTTAGTTTTACATGGTAAAGTTCTTAGCCATTACGACAGAATAATATGGAGAGGGGGAAGATATAGCTCAGTTGGTAGAGCGCTCACCTGAGCAGCTTGTGTCCTAGGATCAAATCACCCTAGTGAACCATTTTCTGACTGGGGGGTTTCTCATCCGAGCCAGTACCCCACAACTGGTATATCAAAGACCGTGGCATGTGCTTTGCTGTTAGTGGGTAATGCATAAAAAAAAAGATCTGATGGATCCCACAAAAAACAAATGTAGTGGGTTTGCTCTGGAGACTACATGTCAGTTTTACCAAATGATTGGCACCCATTAACTCAGGATTAATTAATTAATCAATGTGTTCTAGTAGTGTTGTTAAACAAAACAGTAGGGCGATGACCATTAACAGCCGGTTTCTGATCTCTAGGACTGTCATGTAGCGTTTATAAAGAAAAAAATGTTTTATTTAACGACTCTCTCAGCACATTTTATTTACGGGTTATATGGCGTCAGACATATGGTTAAGGACCACACAGATTTTGAGAGGAAACCCGATGTCGCCACTACATGGGCTACTCTTTCCGATTAGCAGCAAGCGATCTTTTATTTGCACTTCCCACAGGCAGGATAGCACAAACCATGGCATTTGTTGAACCAGTTATGGATCACTGGTTGGTGCAAGTGGTTTACACCTACCTACCCATTGAGCCTTGCGGAGCACTCACTCAGGGTTTGGAGTCGGTATCTGGATTAAAAATCCCATGCCTCGACTGGGATTCGAACCCAGTACCTACCAGCCTGTAGACCGATGGCCTAACCACGACGCCACCGAGGCCGGTATGTAGCGTTTATAGGTTACCAACATACATATATGTTTGGCGTCAGAAGTGAACTCGAAACTGATGAAACAGATCAGTGGGGTCCGATTTAGATACTGTGTGTATTTTAGAAAGAGAACTTGGCGACCTGTCACGAATGTCAAAATTCAAAAACGTATGACACTCTAGCTCTTGGCATAACCCACCACCCCCCTCCCCCAATTAACAAAAATGGCCGACTCTGATTTTGATTTCAGTGTATCTTATTTTTACGGCCCTATTCTCAAATATAAACAGAATAGAACTAGGTATCACTCGAAGTACATTGCGAACGTTACCTAATGAACTTAATATTTCTGTTCACAGAAAAAAGAAAACCAAAGAGGCCAGAAAACCAGAAGCCATTAAGATAGTAAGGCATCCAGAAGATAAAGTCAAAGTGGTAACAATTGAAGAGTTCAGGCGCAAAATGCGATATAAACCATTTTCTTTCTACTTTTTAGTTAAAGCCATTATTGTATGTCAGTAAGGGCTAATCGTAGGCCCGCTGATTTGCTGCAAAACGTGATTGATCCTTATGAAATTGTATTGGGTAAATGCCATTTTTTATTTATCAAAATGCTATATACGCCAATTAATTTTTTTTTTTTACTGAAAATGAAAAATGGATATATCGCGTTTTGCGCCTAAACTCTTCAATTGCTCTTTTCAATTATTGACCAACTACTGCTGATGCAAAATATACTAGCGGGTGATTAAAATAAGGTGGCTTAATTTTTGAAGTTGAACATCAGAAAGAAAGTATGTACAAAAGTAGTTTGTTATGTTGTATATTCATAGTAAAAGTTTCATTTTGATACATTTCTTAGCTTAAAATACACCTAATGTGTGTAGTTGAAAAGATTGTCGGCTTACCCACCGTCTTCGTAATAATATAACACCTTTAAGTACAAAATAAAATACTGTAAACATTCCTAGGCCATAATGAATACAGATACATGTTATTACCATGGGCTACAACATGCTGTTGAGGTAGTCAGCGGACTACTTATGATCACTTTCTCATTACATGTATAGACCTAACTAGTCGGGATTGACACTCTTTGAAATGCTGATATTACTCAAATAAATTAATATATTAAATTATGCATTCAGTGTTTGTTTTTCTTTTGTTGGTTTTTTAAAACTTCCTTTCATTGTGTTTGTTTATGATGACCCCACTTCGCCAAGGACAGCGACACGTTCTGGAAACAAGGAAACAAGGTTTCAAGGAAAATATTTTTAGCTCCCCTTAATATGTGGATGTATATGGTATCAATATGATTATAACTTAATGGCTTTCCATAGTCTAAGTTAAGGGAAGAATGAATCACTTTCCTAATTTTTTTAAATTGTTTTTATTATTATATATTTTTTAAAAGAATGTAATTTGCTTTCATTGTTTTAATTTCTGCTGACCACACTTCACCGAAGACAGCCACACGTTCTTGATACAGGAGCTTGGCAAATAATTTTATCCTGCAACAACAGTTTCTATTGACAGATTATGATAACGATAAAGTAGTCATATCCTGCTAGTTAAGTAGCAGGATGTGACTTTTGACGTCACTCATGTGACGTCACACGCATAGCTACATTACAAAGTCGCTCATTTGACCTCTAGGTCATCGTACAATGTGGCTGAAATAACAGAAATAATAGCTTTTTCCCTTATTTTTATGGTCTGCAGGATACAGATAATAACTATTTGATGACGTCGGATATCTGCTTTATCCTGTTTAGGCCGAATGAGAAATTTCCCATTCTTACCTTCACAGGATAAAGCTGATAATCTGACGTCATTATCTAGTTATTCTCTATTTAACAATGCAGTTAATCAGGGGTTGCCCGTCATGCGACTCAGAATGTAATACGTCACACGTCTGTGCTCAAAATTGCCCTTATTTCTTTTCTGATTTATGGACCATGGAAAAAATTCAATTATGTTTACAAAATATCAATGATAAAATGGATATCGGGCTTATGTAGATGGTTGAGTAAAATACTTTTGTGAACAAATCAAATGTATTTCGTTTTAGATAGTATTTTGTTGGGCCATTAAATAGTGATATTATATGGTTGTTGTTTTCTTTGTATTTTGTTTACAGAGAGCGCCAAAAAGGTCTCCAAGCTATCAAATGCAATACGACAATCCTGCCTTTTCAGCTTCACCTGAACGAGTCAGTATCTTATATATATTCCACCGAACCTTGTCCACACCTCGTCATTTATGAGGAGCTATCACTCTAGCTCCCCATCACTCCCTTGAGATTAGTTCTAGGAAAATATGTTTAGCTCCCCTTGACATGTGAAGTTATATGGTATTAATATGGTAATTTATTACATACCAGTGTAAGATATTAATCACGTCATAACAATTACTCAATATCTAACTAGTATAATATTGGCACGCCTAGACTGGCGGGGTTTAGAAAATCAGTGAGCCTCCATGTACCTCGCGAAAGTTCTGATTTGAGCTCTTCATGTCACCATACACAAATGTTTTTTCTAAGGACATTAATTAATTTAGTGGAGATAGAAAGTCACACTGCACTTGTCAAATGTAAACCTCTTACACTGACCTGATAGACCAGACTTACCATCGCACCGTCGTGTTGTGTTTTAATGAATAGGATGATTACCTGTCTTTTGGTCAAGGCATTCAAAACTCTTGTACGCTTGTTTAAAGGGACATTCCTGAGTTTGCTGCATTGTAAGATGTTTCCGACTAATAAAATATTTCTACGATTAAACTTACATATTAAATATATTTTCTTGTTTAGAATATCAGTGTCTGTATATTCAATGTGTTTCTGGTCGTCTTGATATTTGTAAGAAGCCCAAACTGGATTCTATTTTAGGAAATAAAATGAAATTTAACCTAGTAAAAATATTAGAACAACCAGAAACACGTTTAATATACAGCCATTAATATTTTATGCAGAAAAATATATTTGATATGTAATTACAATCGTTCAAAAGGCTGTGTTAGTCGATAACAGCTTAACAATTGCAGCAAACTCAGGAATGTCCCTTTAATAACAAACTGAGAATTCAGCAGCTGTTGAAGGCATCAATCATCAAACTTTCCCTGGGCAATGGACTACTTGTCTTATTCTGTTATTATCCTGGTGTACAAATTTTCTAACAGTAGAAAACGTCCCATCACTGCAAAGTGTCGTCCGGCTGAAGTAGATACATCCGTATTACTATATACGAACACCTCCACACCAATGTCAGTGCATGATCAAACAGCTTATCCCTGTATGTTCTATATCTAAAGTAAAGGTCCAGACATGTGGAGGTCACTTTGTAACGAAATAAGGACCCCAGCTGTCATGACCACTTGATTGGATCTGACAGTATCTGTCGGATTTCTGGTCACGGTAAACGAGCTATATGTGAGAAATGTGCTATGAAACAATTAAAGAAACTCTAGCTCTCTCTCAAATCATTACTCCATTGAAACCAGTGGGCGAGACGTATCCCAGTTGTAAAGTGCTTGCTTGATGCGCGTTCGGTTTGGGATCGATCCCCGTCGGTGGGCTGGTATATCAAAGGCCGTGGTATGTGTTATCCTGTCTATGGGATGACACATTTAAAAGATCCCTTGCTGCTAATCGAAAAGAGTAGCCCATGAGGTTTCCTCTCAATATCTGTGTGGTCCTTAACCATATGTCTGACGCCATATAACCATAAATAAAATGTGTTGAGTGTGTCGTTATATAAAACATTTCTTTTCATTGAAACCATGAATGCACTTAACACCTTTGTCATGAACTTTGTGTATTGTAACATGAGTAGCTCAATCCTTTTAGAAACTTGGGATAAAAGTGGCACTAACAAAATTAAAAAAAACCCCAATAAAGCTCCCATCAGACTGATTTTTCGAACAACATTGGTTAAGCACCTATCTCTGCAATTCCTTTCTCACATACCTCTCTTCTGTTGTTCTAGCACTCCCACGAATACCCAATACACAGACTGTAACTGATGATGATAGCTCTACATTAGGTTTCAGTTATAACCTATATTCTTTGAATTTACAGATCCAATGGACATAAAATATTTCGCAATATATTGTCCTTACCAAAATGTCATCATATTGTAAAAAGGACCCATGAAAAGATTGTGAATCCCCTTTTTAGTGGAAATAGACACCTCATTTATTATACTATCTCGGTTAGTTCAAGGGTTCCAGCATTTTCTCATTTTAAATATGAAGAATAACGGCCATCTTGGATTTGAAGATCTAGGTGATCTCAAATTTCAAAAGTAATATCACTAATAGATTGTGCGTTCACTTTTCAGTACAAAAATGCTATTCACGTATGATCTAACCCAAATATTTCAAGAGCTCTGACGTTTTTTAATTATCAATATGGTGAACAACGGTCATCTTGGCTTTCAATGTCAAGATGCCTTCCAATTACAAAAATAGCCCCACCAGAATATTAGGCATCCTCTTTGTAATGGGAATAGACAACTTATTCATGATTGTAAGTTATGTATAAGTGAGATATTGCGATTTTCGATTTCCAGTATGGCCACCGGTGACCATCATTGATTTGGCCCTCCTGTAGAGTTAGCTAGAACTTTCGCGAGGTACATGGGGGTTAATATTGGTTTAAAGGTCCCAAAGACTTGAAATCCACCCTCAAACTTTGGTCCCCGAAAAATCATCACGGGGCATCCAAATATGACCTCACTATCCCTTAATTAAATAATAATAAAAAATATATATATTTACTTTAAAATAAAATAAAACTTCTGGGTTTTTTGTGTGATTGTTGGGCACTTGTCGTTTTGAGACGGCCCCTGGAAGATGGAATGGCTGAGAGGGCGATCATGTGACGCAACGTCACGATATAAATCGGCGAACTTAGAATTCTGCTGTCCGGAGTTTGCCGAAGCATAACTGAATATGGGTGCTGTCGGGTTTCTTTCTGTAGTGTGTGTATTAGTGATTAATATCTGAATTTCTTTTAATCAATTAACTCGAAAATGATCGATGTAAAGGTATTTCACGTCAAACATAGGATTGTTGTGGTATTAGAGCGGAAATCTTTGACTACTTTTTGGTTGTCGGCAATTGCCAAAAAAATACATAGCTTGGTCTCTGGCTGTAATGAGAGCGTATTTATGTCCAAATGTCCGTCTAGCTCTCTTACAGTCAGAGTACTCGGGCTATTTAAAATAATAACTTGCTTTCATTGTTTTTGTTTCTTCTGACCCCAATTCTGCGAGGACGGCAACACGTTCTCGATACAGGAGCTTGGGAAATTACTTTGACACTGCAGTTATTCGGGCGTTGTCCGTCATGTGAGTCCGAATGTAATACGTCACACGTCTGTGCTAAAAATCGCCCTTATTTCTTTTCTGATTTATGGACCAGCGCAATAATTCTATTATTTATTACAATAGTAAAATTGATGTGATGGTTATGTAGATGGTTTAGTAAAATACTTTTTGGGACAAATCAAATGTATATATTTTCAGATAATACTGTGATGTTATATATTGTTGTTTTTTGACAGATAGTGCCAAGAAAAGTGTTCAATCCATCAAAAGTAAAACGACAATCCTGACTTTACAACTTCATATGGTAATGTATGGCTTTCCATAATCTAAATTAGGTTGAGAAATTAATCACAACCCTCAAATATTTTTTTTTTTATGTTAAGGTCTGCTTGTCTCGTGCAGATTTAGATATATATCGAATCCGTGTTGGTAGTGGCAGTCCTCCTACAGACAGGCTGGGGAGGAGAATGAATGTATCGTCCTGAGTGGCAGTATTCCTGTACATTTAATCCTGTCGATTTTTACTTTATGGTTTTAAATATTTATTGATGGTAGCCTTGTTAAAACATCACTTTAAAACTCTGTCTTGTGCGGATATATGATTTTGATTGTGTTAAATATGTTCGGGCTGTGTAAAAGATCAACTGCCATTAATGTATGGGTTGTTTTGGGGTTGTTTTTTTACAGATAGTGTCGAGAAAGTTCCCTAACTACTCCATCCAAGAAACCTTAAGACTTGAGTCGAACGGAGACTCACGATTGTATACACACGTGGATGTAGACGAACAGCTATAGCAACATTCCTGACAGAGTGGACACTTTTCAGGCGCACATCGTTAAAGGGACATACTCTAGTTTTCAAACACTAAGGCATATGTTTTACTATTAGAGCCGTTTTTGATAACTGAAATTATACTTTACTTAGATTTTAATGTTTAGATTATTCATTTCCGTACATTAGAAGTGTTTTTGGTCATCCTGGTATTTTTAATATGACAAAATGCATTTCTCGTATTTTTAAAAACGCACATACGTCTGAGAGATAACAGTTATTGAGTCAAGGTTTAGTCTATTTTTAGAGGGTATTTCACCATTTCAAAGTCACAGACTTGTTTCACTCAATTGTAACTTTATCCAAATGTGTTACAGGTTTGTAGATTAACTAAACTTAGTGTTAATTTTCATGGGTTGAAACTATCGTCTGTCCCTTTAAGGGAGGGGTGTGTGAGATGGGGTGGGAGTGTATGGTTAGGAATTGGAATAGCGTATAGTTAGGTGGTGTTGATGAACTAAACTCCTCATGTATACAAAAGGTAAATGGTTTACCTGACCAAAAACAGGGCTCTTTGCCTGAAATTGCACGTGATTTTGGAAAAGGATGTACATTCAAGGCTGGCCTCTATTCATGGTGTTACAGTATCCGAAATATGTATACTGTAAACTGACGAGCTACAATAAAGACATGAAATACATCACTTTAGAGTTATTGTGTTTGTACGAAAACAGACATGTTTTAGGGTCCATTTCGAAATACGGTTTCATGGGAGCAAGCAAGAGATCTTTTATATGCACCATCCCACAGACAGGATAACACATACCACGGCCTTTGATATACCAGTCGTGGTGCACTGGCTGGAGCGAGAAATAGCCAAATGGGCCCACCGACGGGGATCGATCCCAAACCGACCGCGCATCAAGCAAGCGCTGTACCACTGAGCTACGTCCCGCTCCTCATGGGAGCAGTGACAACCTTGTCAATACGTTATACGTTGTGCAGAGATACGATTTAAAACCATTTATGGTTTTGTTGTTCAGATTTGGTTTAAGTAGGTAAACAAAATCCTCTCCAAGTTCTCCATATCAGTGACAGTTTTCACGAACAGGATCTTGATTTTCTATAAGATACTAGTAATTGAAAATAAACGTACATCCTTGCAGTCGTCCACCATATTTACAAACCAACTGACTAATCAGAGTGATAACTTCATGTCTATGAATGCAGCAAATTTACAGGTGCCCTCAAAAGGACATTTTTAGTTTATCTGTCTTCTTCCCCATCCTTCCTCTCTCTCTCTCTCTCTCTCTCTCTCTCTCTCTCTCTCTCTCTCTCTCTCTCTCTCTCTCTCTCTCTCTCTCTCTCTGTTTACATCTTTCTTTTCCAAGACAATCGACAATATAAACACACGTTGATCCTATTCACCAGGAAGTCGTCACAAACATAACGATTATGAATCTGTCATTGGCATTAAAAAACGCTGTATCTCTGGACAATTCTGGTTCGCTGCTGGGTGTTCTGTCTAAAGAGGCGAGAACTTGTCTTAACCACGATATTTGGTTCCAACACCGTTTGTAGGACTGCAACTTTTATAGTGCACACTAGTACTTTTTTTACACCTTCCATATAATACGTGACATCTGAATGTATCCACGAATGTGCATAGATTAAAGCAAGCAGCCTTTCATAACAAAATACCGAAGACAGTGGAAACGTATTGAGTTGGTGAATGGTGTTTTGGATTTGTTTTGGATGACCAGATGGTGAAACAGTTGAAGTTACCAGAATTGCATAGACAGTCGGCAATGAAAGGAATTCATGATGGTGATGCTCATTAAGGTAAAGAGAAGACACTTTGGTTAGCCAAGCAGAGATTCTGTTGGCCAGGACTTGAGAAGGACATAGACAGAAAGGTGTAGCACTGTGGTCGGTGTATTAGATGGAAGACTCCAATTCGACCAATAGCAGAATTAGTGTTTATTGAGACTACACGACAATGCAGTGTGTATGTATGGATTTTTGAGTCTGGAGAAATCAAAAGATGAGTATGACAACATTCTTGGTATTACTGATAACTACTCTTTACGCCCAGGCAGTACTATGTTGGAACTAGACAGCACATACCAGCACATTCATCTTGTTTTATAGTTTTCCAGAACAGCTTCTTAGTGACCAAAGTAGAACGTTTGAGAGTAACGTCATCAAGGAACTCCATAAACTTGCCAATGTACAAAAGACCAGAACTACGTCCAACCATCTGATGGGAAAGGGCTCAGCTGAGAGATTTAATCAGACATTACTCAAGATGCTTGCCACATTGGATGAAGAAAGGAAAGTAGACTGGAAATCGTATATTGCTCTGTTGGGGCAGGCATACAATTCTACAAAGAGTGATGCCACAGAATACTCACCACATTATTTGATGTTTGGATAGAATCCTCTACTTTCTGTAGATATTTTCCTGGGTACAGAGCGACAGACTGAAGGTGCTCAAGATAACAGCTCATAGGTACCGAAGTTAAAGGGTAGGGTGGAGTATGCCTACAGAGCAGCCGCATACCAAGCTAACAAGTATTCAGACCGAAATAAGGAGAGGTATGACAAGAGTGCAGGAATCGAAGTTGATGCTTGGAAACGGTGTTGGTAAGAAGTTGAACTCAAGGGGAAACAGATGGGAGCAGGAACCCTAATTGGTAACTCACATTCCAAATAGTGACATTCCAGTTTACAGGGTGCAACGGGAAACCAAGAAAGGACCTTTCCATACGCTTCACCGGAATGCCATTCCATCTGAGGAACTTAAGGAAGTTAACCGCAAGGTTACGATTCAACCTGGAACAGAATCTTTATCTACTTCATCATCTAATTTGACCAGTGATGATTCACAGACAGGACTGAAATATGTCATTCCCCAGAGACGTAGATAGAGGTCATATCAGCCACAGCTTATTGACAAGACTCCAGATGCATCACTGCAGAGGGAAGATACTATCAACCAAGAGTTGAATTTTGTGTATGACACCAGTGGTAGTGTTTCTCACCAAGACGAGTTGCCTGTTGGTGCAGAAGTATCTTTGGAAAGTCTGGAATGACAAAACTGAGGATCACAGCGGATTCGTAAGCTTCCTAACAGATATGGAGATGGGTCTGTTATCAACAGGTGCTCAATAACGTTTTTCACGAGGTTTTTGTCTGATTTTAATTGTTTCATGAGGAATTTTTATCACTTGTATATATATTTGCAATAATGTATCTAGACTTTTAATCAGTGTGTCTTGAATTTGTGTTTCAGATGACACGTGGACTGGATTGTATGGTGCAGTAGCACATTGCATGTTGCGAAACATGTTAAAGTAATCATTGTTTTTATGGTCTCATTACTAGTTATACAACTTATAACATTGAGGCTATTCTCGGGCTGTCCAGTGATCCTACTTTTTCTACTTCTTCCTGCTTTTTGGTGTCTGTTCTAATTTTTACTGCATATTTCTGTAAAAGTGTATTCCTTGAATTATAAAAGTCAACAATTATGGGACATTTGCGATTTGAGGTGAAGGAAATGTTGGTGAGTTCACAATTGAACATGTTCTGCTAATAACCAAAATGGATGTTAGACTTTCGCACATTGAAATGTATGTGAAGAAAATAGACAATGTCCAGACGTCTCTTTAACGCATTGGGTGGTGAAAATAAACAAACTGGAGACTGATGTTAAAACAACCTAAGCACAGAACAGGAGTCTTGAGAGCAGCATACAAGGTATCAATAACCTATATGATAATGTAAAGGCAGTGTACGAAAGAAAGAAAACATGATATTGCAAAGGTTAAATCTT
This sequence comes from Gigantopelta aegis, assembly GCF_016097555.1. Classification (NCBI taxonomy): domain Eukaryota; kingdom Metazoa; phylum Mollusca; class Gastropoda; order Neomphalida; family Peltospiridae; genus Gigantopelta; species Gigantopelta aegis. The sequence goes on along the minus strand of NC_054701.1, from coordinate 10,136,105 downwards.
CGTTTGAATCGACTACTAGAGAACGGGACTTCATGAAAGGCGACCGGCGTCGTGGTTAGGCCATCAGTCTAGAGGCTGGTAGGTTCTGGGTTCGGATCCCAGTCGAGGCATGGGATTTTGGGACTCCAAACCCTGAGTGAGTGCTCCGCAAGGCTCAGTGGGTAGGTGTAAACCACTTGCACTAACCAGTGATCCATAACTGGTTCAACAAAGGCCATGGTTTGTGCTATCCTGCCTGTGGGAAGCGCAAATAAAAGATCCCTTGCTGCATGTCATAAAAGAGTAGCCTATGTGACGACAGCGGGTTTCCTCTAAAACAGTGTCAGAATGACCATAGCTTAGATATGACTGATTAAACATGTGAAAATTCAACCCCAGTCAATTATGATGACAGTAAATAAAAAATCGCAATCACTATCACGATTTAACTTTAATCAGTCATGTCTAAGTTTCCATAAAAGATATCTAAGAATTTGATGATCAAGTTCAGTTATTTTATTTTATGATGTGGATCGTCATCTCTCATTTTCCTTTAAATTATTTATTTTTGAATGGCACAATTATGCTAATCATATCATATTCTTGAATATTCACATTCCTGCACACATTGCAGTGCAAAAGCTCAGAGAAATACTGTCCCACATTTCCCTGAAATTTTTTTTAGATGCTCCAATAGCAATAGTATATAATTTGTCTGATTTTGGCCATTTGGCATGCAAATTATGCAAATTATGAGGTATTTGCAATGTTCTGATTGGTCCGTAAGGCCCGTAAATACTAAAAGTTTTAATAAAATATTGTTGTGTTTTTACTCAATTAAAGGTAATGGTTGATGATACTGTGAGCTGTTTGGTCCATTTTCTGACTTTTGGGGCATTTGCTCATTAATATGCAAATTAGGTTAATTATGCAAAATGCCCAAAGAGGATTTTTGGGGACTCATCAGATATGTGATCAGGGATGTTTTAGGAATGTTTCCTGAAAAAATTAGCTTTCTACATTTTTTCCCCACCCCAAACCCTAATGCTCTTGTACTAAGAGTCGTTGTGTAAAGAATGTGACGAACTGAAATTGGCTATAACGGACCTGCAGTGTCGTTCTATGAAATACAATTTGATATTCACTGGATTGATACAGTAATGAGAATACAGAACACATATTGCGGGACTTTATTTACGATGAACTCAACATCGACCGTGATATTGAATTCGGCAACGTCCATAGATTCGGTAAGAGACAATACGGTAAACCAAGACCAATAGTGGTGCGAACTGATCGCTCACAGACAGATCCTCATTCCTACAGAGATGTCGTCCAAACAGCTTCACACCAAGATCGCGCGTTAGGAGCCCCAGTCAACCCAAAGATCGAAAGGGATCGGCAACAATGAGACCACACGGTAGGAGCACCAAACCACCAAAACAGCGAGAGCGACCGGCAGCAAAACGGCAAAGAGCATCATCTACGCCAACGTCAGAAGATCTTCGAACAGACCAGGCGATGCTATAGACAGTCCACAATAGGACAACGTGGTGTGGGGGTGGGGTGTGTGGGGGGGGGTATCCATCATATCATGGAACGTTAACAGGTCACTCACATATAAACTGAAAGATTCAGAATTAGTAAATATACTTTGTAAGCAAAGAAAAAGAAAGAAATGTTTATTTAACGACACACTCAAAACATTTTATTTACGGTTATATGGCGTCAGACATGGTTAAGGACCACACAGATATTGAGAGAGGAAACCCGCTGTCGCCACTTCATGGGCTACTCTTTTCGATTAGCAGCAAGGGATCTTTTATATACACCATCCCACAGACAGGGTAGTACATACCACCGCATTTGATATACCAGTCGTGGTGCACTGGCTGGAACGCTAAATAGCCGAATGGGCCCACTGACGGGGATCTATCCTACACCGACCGCGCATCGAGCGAGCGCTGTACTACTGGGCTACGTCCCGCCCCACTTTGTAAGCATGATATTATTTGTCTGTATGAATGTTGGTTGGACTCCACACATATAACAATACCTAATTACGAGTGTTGTATTATAGGAGGGGACGATGCAGGGTGAGTTTTTAAAAAAAATACACTAGTATTATCTATATGGCAATAAGAAATATCAAGCTGACCAATTATATGTCGTCCACTAAATTTTAATAAAGAAAGAAATGTTTTATTTAACGACGCACTCAACACATTTTATTTACGGTTATATAGCGTCAGATATATGGTTAAGGACCACACAGATTTTGAGAGGAAACCCGCTGTCGCCACTAAATGGGCTACTCTTTCCGATTAGTAGCAAGGGATCTTTTATTTGCGCTTCCTAAATTTTAATAAATGCATCCTAATCATCTGCTAAACACTGGGTTTTTTTGGGGTGCTTCTTGTTTCTAGGGGAGGTGCGCACACCAAGACCCTCCCCTTGGATCTACGCTTGGAGGCTAGTTCTTTTGGATACATTGATGCAATAATCTGGAATGTCGTGAGCGGTCTTATTAACAGGCACCAGCGTAGGCAGGAAGGAAAATGGGAGGTGGGGGGGGGGGGGGGGGGAGGGGGGTCAAAGGCCTCCCCGGTCACATATTTCTTATTTCCTCCCTATACGGCGGGACCACCGGGGCGGTTGCCCTGGGCGCAAAATTCTGGACTGGTGGAAGGGACACGGGAGTTCTAACGGTCCACTGGTTAAGGGGCGCAATACTTGCCTTGTCCCGGGCGCTGGCAACCCACGCTACGCCACTGGTCTTACAGTCCTAACAGAACAGAATTTAGGGTGAATTTGTGCATAAAATCCTTGCTCCGTCAATGCCTACAAACTCACCATCTCCGACTTCATCGGTCCAGATAAACAAGTATTCAAACAAAACAACAACAACAAAAATAAATAAATAAACAATTAAACACTTACCTTTATTAATGTCCACTCAGTTTTGTAGAACATCTTGGAACAGAACAGCACAGAAGTCATATAGCAGTCGGCGTAAGGTGGTATTAGATCCATGCACATTTATACACATTGAAAATAAATATGCTTATAAAATTCTGTTCGCACATTCCTGAAGTTAAACAATTCAAATGAATGTACGTGGTATCGCTTTGACACCAATAAAACATAGCCCATAAAACATATAATTTTAAATAATAATAATAACAATAGTTAACCGACGAAATGTCTTTGATAATAGCAAGTGACTGACCGTCGCTATACACATAAATGCACGACGAGACGGGGGGGGGGGGGGGGGGGGGGGGGGGGGCAGTTTCCATAAATAGTTCCGTATATACATTGTGGTAAATGTATTAAAACCACGCTGAGTAAAATATTAGACCAGACAAACCTATTATGTGGAGAAAACTGTTTAAAAGCGTAGGCCTACTTATAAGTCCTCCCCACCAGGGAACGTCGTTATCTCACTGTAGTATGTAGGCCTAGTTATAAGTCCTCCCCACCAGGGAACGTCGTTATCTCACTGTAGTATGTAGTCCTACTTATAAGTCCTCCCCACCTGGGAACGTCGTTATCTCACTGTAGTATGTAGGCCTACTTATAAGTCCTCCCCACCAGGGAACGTCGTTATCTCACTGTAGTATGTAGTCCTACTTATAAGTCCTCCCCACCAGGGAACGTCGTTATCTCACTGTAGTATGTAGGCCTACCGCAAGTTATTTATTTCTGAGCCGATCGTTTTCTAAATTGCATAGAAAAATAGTGGGTTTTTAGAAAGCTTTTAGAAATTACTTACATAAAATAATTAAATAAGAATCACATTTTGTTTTATCTGACTGATAATGAAAAATTCTTATTACTTTCACGAAACAATATTCCGGAATTACCTTCTCCAGATTGATAGATTATTTTGCAATTATGTTAAAAGAAGAAGTTTGTTTTGTTTAACGACACCACTAGATCACATTGATTTATTAATCATCGACTACTGGATGTCACACATTTGGTAATTTTGACATATAGCCCTAAAGAGAAAACTCGCTACTTTTTTCCATTATCAACAAGAGATCTTTTATATGCACTATCCCACAGACAGGATAGCACATACCACGGTCTTTGATATACCATTCGTGTTACACTGGCTGAAACGACAAAATAGCCCACCGACGGGGTTCGAACCTAAAACGACAGCGTATCAAGCGAGCGCTCTACCACTGTCCTGCCCCTTATATTGAAATATGCTTCATGTTTGTTTTTTTTTAAAGTAATTCGTATTGTTGCATTTCACATCTGTATTAATTATTGCTTAATATTGTAAATTTTATTCATTGTGATGTTCATCTAATTAATGTATATATTACATTTTTTATGTTATTGTTATTATGTATATAAATGTCACTGGCGTAGAAAGCGGGAGTGGGGTGGGGGTAACTTTTCTTGATCCATTAGCAGCAGCGATGATATATATATATATATACATATATATATATATATATATATATATATATATATATATATATATATATATATATATATATATATATATATATATATATATGTGTGTGTGTGTGTGTGTGTGTGTGTGTGTGTGTGTGTGTGTGTGTGTGTGTGTGTGTGTGTGTGTGTTTATGTGTGTATGTGTGTATGTGTGTATGTGTGTGTATATGCCCCCCTTTTTGGCACCTTTCTACGCCACCGAATGTATATTATGCTTATTGCTCTGCAGATTTATGGGTATTACGCAATTAAATTCTCATTTTGACATTTCGACAACAAGCATTTTTATAAACATATTTTTAATGACTTTTTATGTAAACTGAGACAAATGGACCTAATTAGAAGAAAAACACACAAAATGTTATAATATTTCATCATCTTTGCTGAACAGGATTTATGATAACATAACATTTTTAATGCTTTTCTTGTAATTAGGTCCACTTGCTTCAGTTTACAAAAAAAAAAGTCATAACAATTATGTTTAAAAAAATATTTGATGTATTATAATATAATGAATCGTTGAGACACTAGGTCATTTCGTTCGCACTTAGCTTGAGTGTCCTGTAACCCAGCTCACTCCGACAACATAGAAACAGGGCAGAGCTAGAAGACACGCGAGCTATTTAGCACTAAACAGGGACGTAGGAACACGACGATAATTGTGTGTGTGTGTGCGTGTGTGTGTGTGCGCGCGCGCGTTTATGCGTTCGTGTGTTGTACATGTGTATGTGTGTGTGTGGAGGGGGGGGGGGGGGGGGGGGGGGTACAAGCGCATCTGTTTTGGTTTCAATATAGTTGACAGAAAATGTTTTGGCATTTTGGGGCCCTAAACATGTTAAGTAGGGGAGATATGTATGGGTTATAAGGTTTTAAAAAATTGTACCCACACTATTTAATACTTATTATGCAAGTGCAGTGTGTAAACTTGTTTATAATTATACATGTAATAACCAATACTTAGTTACTATTACCATTAGTTTCAGTGGCGTTTGAAGGTGCCAAAAAGTGTGTGTTTGTGGCGGGGGTCGGGTGGGGGGCACACTTTTATATGTACACACTTTTACACTATTATAAAGCAAAATATCTTAAAAGTGGGGGCACATCCCCCCCCCCCCCCCTCCGCTTTCTACGCCAGTGAGTTTAGTATCCTGGGCCCATATTTTCGAAGCCATCTTAGCGCTACGAAATCGTAAACCCGTCGTAGGTTGTGACGTCACTACAACGCACACCATAGTGACGTCATAGCTTACGATGATTTTACGATTTCGTAGGCTAAGATAGCTTCGAAAATATGGGCCCTGTTTGTCTGTGCCACATATGTTTTATTAGCATAGACCTACATGTTTTGGATTCAGTTCCAATTACAGTGGCCTGTTTATATGCAATAAAGTTTAATTATCTTATCTCACGTTAGTCTTGTCTAATACATGTACTTCACTCAGATTAATTTTAATATTTTATGTTTGCTTCGTTTTTATGTCGTATTTACTTTGCATTTCATAAAACTAAAGTCCGTCTCACAGATAGCGCCTTTTTTTACTATGGTATTTGTACACGTTATTTATTTCTGGGCCGATTTTTTTCCAAATTGCACACCAAAATAGCGAGAAGAAAAAGAAAGTTATTTCCAAAACACTTTTATTTTTCTTCTTACGTGAACCAAGCTGAAATTATTTACAATTCTAGACACGTCTTTTTAGTAGAAATATTCTTGTCTAATATTCTGATGGGGAACCAGTCTATGCCAGTGATGTCAGAAACATCTCGGACAATGACGTCATTCAAAAGGAAGCGACAATGGCCACACTTTAACTTTAAGCAAGTATTGCTCTGTTTTTGTTTTGTTTTTGTTTTTTTAATTTAAGTTTTAAATACTCTTTAAAATTTAGACTGAAAGAAGTAATCGATTAGTGAAATTTACAGCTAATAATACTAAATTAACTAATGTATGTTCTGTAGAATTGTTTTATAAATGGAACAAGTAGCCTATAGCCCGACCGACAAGCTTGCAGGTTAACCCGTTGTTGTAACTTGTGTATAAAAGCAATAACTCCCATAGTGAAGAATACTGTCTGCCTTGCGAATAACGAAATATAGTATTTTGTAAATCTAACTCAAATAGGTTAAGTTGATGTTTGATGTGTTTGTAGCCTAGGCCTATGCAGAGAACCTGGGGGTTTTGTAACCTCTCCCGAAAACCGTACTATGCAGTTATCGAAACGATTCTCATGATTTTAGCCTAACTAAATTAAGTTTTGTTTTGCAATTACAAGTCATATTTTTCACGGAAGGCCAAATTAAGGCTTTTTAATTGCTACGTACTTACATCTATAGTGCGAACTCCCACAGGGAAGGGGCGGGACGTAGCCCAGTGATAAAGCGCCCGCTCGATGCGCGGTCTGTGTGGGATCGATCCCCGTCGGTGGGCCCATTGGGCTATTTCTCGTTCCAGCCAATGTATCACGACTAGTATATCAAAGGCCGTGGTATGTACTACCCAGTCTGTGGGATGGTGCATATAAAAGATCCCTTGCTGCTAATCGAATATTTATTTATTTGTTATTTATTTCTGAATCGAATGATTTCTAAATTGCATACAAAAATAGTATTTTTATCTTATTTCCAAAACACTTTTACGTTTCTTCTTACGTCTAACCAAACTGAAGTTATTTACAACCATTTTTAATTTTTTTTACAGAATGATGGGACAGACTTTTAACTATTTTGGTTATGGACTAGTTAGTATAGTCTTGCTATAAGAGATAACTCTTGATTATTTTCTTGTTGGTAGCAGACCACAGTTATTTGTAAATCTTCAGCTGAGATTTATGCATACCAGCTCTTGGCATCCTAAATGCCCACCTATGGTTTAAAAATTAAAAAAACAAAACAAAAAAACCCAGGTATTTTTAGTCTCAAGGAAATTACAAAAAGGTCATAATTATAAAGATGACTTATTTTAAATATTTTAGTTAAATGTTTCTGTTGCTTTCATCATAAAGAGTCAGTGGTTCGAATCTCTTCAGTGAAGGTTGATTTTTTTTCTATTACATTCATGCCCATACAAACCACTCTCAAGCGGGAGTTGGCGGATATCTCACATATATTTATGGAAACTTTGCTCATCAAACCTTACAAAAGCCCTCATTTGAATAAAGGTTTAGCTATTAAATTTTTCACAAAGGCGCTAACTATATACTGCTACCTTAAGGTTGCCATGGTAACCACCATGTTTTCTGATGTGCTGTTTTTAGAAACTTTATTCCTCTGGGAATAAATGGGCACCAACCATTTCCCCATGAAATAATACATTTTTGCCCAGTGGGTTCAGCAAATGACACAGGTAAAGCTAACAATGGCAGTGGAACTCACTACAGATGTAAAGGTGGTACTGTACCTTTAAGAGGTTCCTCCCAGTAATCATATACATGGGAAGTGGTACATTGTGTCCTGTTTTACTGTTAACAGTCTGTAGGTGTTGTTGGATTATACAAAAAGGATTAAAGCATATTCAGAAAAAATGTCTAAACACCTTAAAGTAGCAGACCACAGTTATTTGTGAATCTTCAGCTGACATTTATGCATTCCAGCCCGTGGCATCCTAAATGCCCACCTAGGCTATGGTTTATAAATAAAGAAAGATACAGGTATTTTTAGTGTCAAGGGAATTACAAAAAGGGTCATAATTTTAGTTAAATGTTTGTGTTATTTTCATCATGTGTCCAAACTGCATGATTTTGGGTGCATATTTAACAATTTTTACATCCATACCAACCACACCAAAGCGGAAGTTGGCGGATATCACACATATATATTTATGGAAACTTTGCTCATCAAACCTTACAAAACCCCTCATTTGAATAAAAGTTTAGCAATTAAATGTTTCCACAAAATCAAAATTACCCAAAATTACCACGCCTAACTTTTGTCACAAGGAAAACCCGGCGTATGAATACCAAGCCTCATTACAACTAAACTTTTTGAGGATGGGACGGACATATTATTTATCCTATAATTTACCCATGATATCCATGTCATAAACATATGTAATAATTTAGTGTATTAATCCGGTTAATAATGGTATGCAAATTTGCAAGGTCTCTAGCCGAGTCTAGGTAAATGTGTTGCTGCGGATGAGTCATTTGCTTACAAGCCAACAAGACCTGGGCCTGTATTTTCGAACCTATCATAGCGCTACGAAATCGTAAAAACCATCGTACAGTGTGACGTCACTACTGCACACGCCATAGTGACGTCATAGCTTACGATGAGTTTACGATTTCGTAGGCCAAGATTGCTTCGAAAATATGGGCCCTGTATACCAGAGCGTAACTTTTTCAAAGATTTAGTTAAAATGCGTGACGTGAAACTAATTTGTGCAAATCGTGATAATCCATTTTACCTATGGCGGCGATTTTAGTACTGTGATTTACTAAAAAATATAATTAAAATGTTATTTTAGAAGTGTTTAATATGTAAAATATCAACCTCGTCTAGTTAATCGGTATTTGTCGAGGCTCTGACGAGATTTTACATATTAAAAAACGCTCGTGACGAATCCTCTATATAACACGAATTTTCTATTAAAAAAATTTAATAATAATAATAATAATAAAAAACATTAATATATATATATATATATATATATATATATATATATAAACATAGCAAATTTAACTAAATAACAATCATGATACTAACGTGTTTTCTATTTCTGTTTTAGCCTTTAACATCCCCAGTGTGCCGGTCACATCCGGTCAAAGACTATGGTCAGTATACGTTTAGTAGTTTGGTACGACAACCACAACCACAGTCCATCTCAGACCGCATAACGACAGACCACATAAACAGGATGTCTTGCTACATTACCATTTTTTCCCATCCCTAGCAATACAAGACTGAAAGACTCCTGTTATATGGGATAGGATTTTAACACAAGCCAGTAGTGTTGCTGGGGTACAACCTCCAGTGTGGTTTGTTTGGGGGTGGAGGGTTCACAGCCTCCATAGTGTGTGTGTGTGTGTGTGGGGGGGGGGGGGTGTCTCGCAAGTCATGTTTTACCTTTATTTAAATAAGAGTAGAAAAAAACCCCACCCAAACCTCATGTACATGTTCGTCCTCGAGCCTCCCTCCTTTCCCGGTCCCTACAATAGTGGGTCAAAGTTTGAATAGTGCGAAGATATCAGGTTTTTAAATTTAAGTTATACAAATATATTAAATTCCAACAATGCTTTACCTTCTCCCTGTAGGTGTCTCGTGTGCCACAATGAACAGCTTGCCGTGGATTCTGTACATCCTGGGACTCCTCATAATCAATGGTGAGTAAATTACGATGTTGTAGATGGTGATAATGATGATGTTGTTGTTTATAACGATGCTGCTGATGATGACGCCATAGTACTAGAATAAAGAATTCATAACTGCATCCAAGAATGATTAAGAATAGTATCTCCTCTTCTCTTTCTTCTCATCTTTTTATCATCGATATCATCATTATTATGATTATTATTATTATTATTCGTCTGTTTTTGTTTGCTTTGTTTTTTTTTTACAATAAAGGACATCATTCACTTCCACATGGGTCCAAAATAAGTTTAGTTATGGTACCCAAAGTTTATATTTTTCCGATGTAGAATGTTCAAAGTTTGTAAGTCTAAAATTTTGATCAGCAAATATCAATGAGTTAAAAGGTACGACTTTTCATCTGCCAACAACGAGTGGTTATGGACACTGCACTGGTACTATAACATGACAAAATATATTTCTTTTACTGACAAAAACACAAACTAAACCATTGTTTATTTACTTCTTGTCACGGGGATTCTATAATACCCGTAACTGAATAAAACACGATTATCCAAATATCTCTCCTAACTGTATATCTATTAGATCTCTCTGTAACAGGCAGTTATACCCGCTGTGGCTCGTCTCTAGGTATGATCAGAGATACGATCTTATATAAAGTATATATTATTATAGCACGTTTAGTTCACTAGAAAACACAACAAAAACACAATACTCTTTGGAATCTGTATTAACCTACGCTGACAAATGTACTGCCGCAGTAGTTAATTAATAACAACAATAATAACAACCCAGAACTGATCACTTAATTAGTTAATCTCTAGGTGTCTAGTTTACACAATATGCTAATCACTTCACCGTGACACAACACCCACACGTGTGATAATTGAGAAACGCTTCTAGGGGAACTTAATTAATAAAGGAATTACAACACTATTCCTAACTGGTTAATTTTTAATTAACCCTTACTACTCGTTCAATAACTTGTGATAATTGAGAAACGCTGCCAGGAGAACTTAATTAATAAAGGAATTATAACACTATTCCTAACTGGTTAATTTTTAATTAACCCTTAACTACTCATTCAGTAACCTTGTAACACAGAATTAATACTGGTACCTATCACAATAAAGACAATAACCTACAGTTTACCTAGGTCTTCTAGGATGACCGGCTAAGCTTTATATTACCAAATACTCGTATAATGTTAGAACAAAAAGTCTACGATTTACTTCGTCAGATGACCGAAGACACTGTCTAAAGAATATTGGTATAATACAGTATTAAAATATTTAAAAGTCACATCAATCACATCAAGGTTATACAACAGAGCAGAAATAAAATATTTACCAAAGTCCAACCGGACTAACGTTCCCCCGGGATACCTTCCTATCATTCTGTCCTTTCTGCTTCCCCCAGATATCTCTAAATCCTAGCTATTTATTATAAAATCAGAAAATCGCCTGGGGGTACAAGGCGGTACCTCACGTATCATCTGAATTTCCACAGTGACCAAGACGGCATATCTTTCTCTTAGATCGCCAGACTGGCTGTCGCCAACCGCGAGCAATCCCCTGGCCATAAACAGCACTACCGGAGATATTACGTAACTACTAGCCACATGGCCTCCAACCATGCTCTGGGTGTGTATTAGGCGTACCGATCGAGGACCGTCGCGCAGAAGTATTACGTAACAAGTTGCCCACATGGCTAAGTGCAATTTGGAACTGCACACGGCCTTCTAAAACAATTAATATCGCCACAGGCGAAAACAAAATTAAGAGCATGTTCCGTCAGACTTCTTTTGATGTATTTCAGCAAATTGATGGTGTAATAATCTTTGTAAAACTGAAATATTTTATCCCGGCCATAACTATATTATTTTGTATGCCATACCAAGAAAATGTTTCATACTTCATTTCCATTTATATTAACAGTTCATGAAAGATTTAACTAAATTTCATTTAATAAGAGTATGCCTATTTTATTATTGGAAAATGTATCAATAATATTAACATTAACATTTTACTGTTACTCTTGTTTTTTCCAGTCCCTAGATCCAGGTCAAGTAAGTATTAATAAATTATTAATAATAATAATAATAATAATAATAATAATAATAATAATAATAATAATAATAATAATAATAATAATAATAATAATAATAATAATAATAATAATAATAATAATAATAATAATAATAATAATTATTATTATTATTATAATTATAATAATAGCGTCCACCTGCAATCGGCGGTCACCTGCCTTAAGCAGCCACTTTTCCCCCACCAAAACGATAATGTAAATGCACCTGTAATTATGACAGCCACGAGTCCCAAGATACTGGACTCGAGTACTCGAGGGTCAAACTCGACCCGGACTCGAGTACCCGACACTTACACTAGATGATGATGAGACTAAGGAATAAAACAAGATAGCATTATGCATCTTAATCCAAGCGCTGAACATAGATGCAAAATCATGCCATTGTATTGCATTCCACATGTTCAATTTGGTTTTTGTCCATGTCTCATAGCTCTATAATATAAGCGGCGGCAAGCATATGGCAAAATGACGTAACAAATATTATTAAATGAGTGCTCTTCCTTGCACGGGTAAGTACTCGAGTCTTGAGAATGGACTCGAGTCTTGAGTCTTGAGAACGGACTCGAGTCTTGAGAACGGACTCGAGTCTTGAGAACGGACTCGAGTCTTGCTAGACTCGGCCCGTGTCCGAGTACTCGAGTACTCGTGGAGACTACCTGTAATAAGCGGTCACCTGTCTAACGTGGCCAGGAAATCGCTAAAATATCTTTATTAAGCGTCCACAGTTCAGAGAACAAAAAAAAAATTATTATTTTATTTTATTATATATATTTAAAAAAATTATTATTATTATTTATTTAAAATACATTGAAATGAAAAAACAAAAGGATTGGCCCTTTTGTTGGGTTGGATCGAGTCTCCGGGAACACTTTTTATTTTATTTTGTTTATTATTATTATTTTAGACCCCTTCCCCCCTTTTCTGTTTGCAGTTGATGGCCGATGGACAGCTTGGGTAACAATAGATCAAGGTGTATGTGATGACGAGTGTAACGGAACGACCACCTGGAAGAGATACTGTACTAACCCCGCCCCCTCAGAGGAAGGAAAGAGGTGTTCTGGTCCTAATACGTTATACTTGGCTCTCGACTGCTCGTGGAATAAATGCAGTATGCATAAATTAGCAAAATTATTAGCAAACATTACTGGTTGTACTTTACCAAACAAACATTCTGGGAGTACTGCTAAAACAATACATGTCAACCTACCTGGCCCAACAAGGTTTGGTATCTACCAAATTCAAGGGCCATAACTCCACAAAAATGGGTAAATCGCCATGATCTGTAACAGTGCTCTATAAAGCTATACACAAAATTTCAGCATGGCATAAATGGCATAAATAAATTACTTACAACTATAATTAACTACCATGCATTTTCATGTATATTTACGGTTTCTGTCTTTTCTCTAGTACTCAGTAAATATTAATGTAACGACAGTCACTTACTTTCAGTCTTTTTTAATATCCTCTGTATATACAGAAAATTAATTTCACTGGCTTGTATCGATGAAATATTCACGATCACTTGCGAAGTGTCAAAACAAAATGTGCTTAATTCATTCCCAGGTGTATATTATTGGCCAGTATTATTTTGATCTTTTTATTCAGTGTTCATTATACACAGCATACATTATTATTTTTATTTTATTTTTAATTACTATTATTATTAATTTCTTCTTCTTCTTCTTCTTTTTTTTTTACAGCACTCAGAAAATATATGGGCATGGATGTAGGTCCTATACTAATAATAGTGATCATGCTGTTCATTGTTTTTGCTGGTTTTGCATTTAGTATCAATGCCACAAGGTAACATTGATTTAGCATATACAACTTTTCAGTAATATTTGTTAAACAATGAATTTGTAAACGAATACACAAAAGCGGCAAACGCAATCGGTCGGATGCATATATTCGTAAAAAATAGTTTAGTACAAATTTGATGTGAACAATTTCGTTTGCCTTTGCGTATGCGTATATACGTTTGCTTCGTCCGTATACGTTAGGCTCGTTAGCACATGCATGTAAACTCGATTTGTCTGTAATCCGTATTCAAATACGTATAGGTATACGTAATCCACAATGCATAGAGTGATCGGATACGAATACGCGTATGTAGGACGTATAAATGGAATCTAATGAATCCACATGTATAGAAAGTGATTGATTTGGATTACGAATTACGTATACGCATAAGCATGGGGATTATGGACAAATGGAATTTGCCCGTAAACTTGGGTATGGAACCAATTTTAACGCACACGTCAACGTCCACACAAGTATGGTATGACATATTTTTGCATTACTAGAGGACGTTTCAAATAAATACATCTTAAAAAACTTATAATCTTGTAAATGAAAGTCACAAGTTTTCGTACCAGGGCCCCGTTCCACGAAGCGATCTTAGCGCTAAGATTACCTTAAATGTATAAGATAGTTATGCACTAAAGGTGATTTTAGTGCTAAGATCGCTTCGTGGAACGGCGCCCTGTGTATTAAAAGGTTATCTCTTTTAGAATAGCAACGAAACCCACCAACGTTGTCTTAACTTCAGTCTTATAAGCGCTTCTTTTAAACATGTATGCTATCGACATATGCATCATATGTATTAACACCAAAAAAATCCATCTCCACTCTCATATCTAGCTTTAATTAATAATGTTTTGTAATTGTTTTCCACGAAGCCATTACTATTTCTGTATAATTAAATGGCAGCACCAGACTAACGTTAAAGGTATACAGACGTGGATTTACAGGGCCTCATTTCTCTAAACATGGATTATAACTGAAAATTACATTCATTTGGAATATCAAACCTCGCTATTGTATCACACAAAACATTTTAATTGAACCACGATTTAGGATATCCAATGACAACCTTTAACTCGTGGAGCAAGGCGTTGGGTTGCCTTTCCATTAGGCCAGGTCTAGTACGGTTATAACCATGCGGCTAGCCTGGCTATATAAATCAAATTAGTTGAATTTGCATTCACGTCTTACCACTAACTGTTATCTGCCGCTTAACCGCGTCATACAATAGTCCGGAAGCCAAATGCAGGCAATCGTCCGGTTTCTGTTCCATAGGAATGTCTTCTTTTTATGTTTATATGTCACTAGCCCAAGTACTCAGTCGGTAAGAGAATTAGACGGACATTTGGAGAGTTAAACGCTCGTTACCGTCAGAGACCAATCTGTATAAATTCTGCGCAATCTCTGTCTACCAAACGGTAGTCAAAGATTACTGCTTTAATACAACAACAATCTTATGTTTGACATTAAATAACTTTACATCGGTCATTTTCGAGTTTCTTCATAAACATTTTTTTCACATATTAATCACTAATACAAACATTACAGGAAGAAACCCGTTAGCAATTACGTATTTAACCGGGAATATTATCGAAAGGGGATGCTGTCTAGCTCTTTTACCTTCAGAGTACACGAAATTGATGAAACAAAGATCTGTGGCGTCAGATTTGGATACTGTGTGTAATTTAGACACATGCCTCGGCGAATGTAAAAGTTACCGTTTACGAAAAATCAGGACACTCTAAAGTAAAGTAAAGTTTGTTTTATTTAACGACGCCGCTAGAGCACATTGATTTTTTATCTTATCATCGGCTATTGGACGTCAAACATATGGTCATTCTGACACTGTTTTTAGAGGAAACCCGCTGTCGCCACATAGGCTACTCTTTTTACGACAGGCAGCAAGGGATCTTTTATTTGCGCTTCCCACAGGCAGGATAGCACAAACCATGGCCTTTGTTGAACCAGTTATGGATCACTGGTCGGTGCAAGTGGTTTACACCTACCCACTGAGCCTTGCGGAGAACTCACTCAGGGTTTGGAGTCGGTATCTCGATTAAAAATCCCATGCCTCGACTGGGATCCGAACCCAGTACCTACCAGCCTGTAGACCGATGGCCTGCCACTCTAGCCCTAGGCATAAAAAACAAAACATTAATCAAAATTGTGTGTTTCCGAGAACACGTCATGATATCAACAGAATACAACTAGAAATTACTCAAACTTGTATTCAGTGAACGTTAACTATTATGTTTTTGTTGACAGAACTAAGAAATCCACCAAAGCCGTCAGAAAACCAAAAGCCAACAAGGTCGCCATGCCTCAAGTAGTAACAGAAGGTTCCAATGGAGTCATACTGGTAACAACAGCGCTTTACAATCGTTCACTGACTACTGATGGTGCAAAATACACTAGCAGATGATTAAAACAATGCGTCTCACTTTTTAAAGTTGAATAGTGAAAAATGTATGAAGCACAGAAAATTGAAGCTTTTCACGGAACCAGTTTATTATGTTGTGTATTAACAGTAAAATGTTCATGTTGATACATTGCTAACCTTTAAAATACACCTAATGTATATACTTCAAATGATGGTCGGCTGATCCACCGTCTTCTTAATTATATAACACACATTAAAAATGTAAAAACTCATAAGCCATAGTGAATGTTAAAGGGACACACCCTAGTTACGGCTAGTTGTTAACCATTACGGCGTTGTTTTTCGCTATTAAACCCATTTTTTTCACAAATAAAATTGCACTTTACTTACCGTTTATTATTTAGAATATACATTTCCATTCACCTGAAGTGTTTTTTGGTAATCCTGGTAATCCTGGTGTTTGTAATACCACAAAATGCATTTTTCGTATTTCATAAAATGGCACGGGCCTCTGAGAAAAAACCGTTGAGCAGACAAGGTCTAATCTATTTTTAGAGGGGATATTTCCATTTCAATGGCACAGACGTTGGTATACTACGTGACCGTTATAATTTTGGTTCGGTTTGTTTTCTCGTGCACGGTTCGCGCAATCAACATCCGATTTGTTGTCGTTTGCTTGTTGTTCATTTGTGAGATTTTTCTCCACAGTTCGTTAACATTTTCAGTAACAATAAAGTTCAGACAAGTAAGTGTCTCAATACAAAACATTACAAACCCTTAAAACCAATAATGTTGCTAAGTCTTACGATATCTGGAGAGGGGATACAACCAGAACAGAACAGTTGGAACATGTCCAGGAGAGGTGAAAGGAACGCACCCCAAGTCTGTGAAATTTGTCGTGACGTAGGCATTGTTGTGCTTCGAGCGACATCTACCGGTGATATCAGAATACTAACTTTCAAAATTATTTCAAGCAATTGGGACATGGGGATTCCCATGGTATTTATCGATATAAAACCTGCTTTTTCACTCCATTTGACAAAAACGTGATCTAAGTGTGTTACAGGTTTGTAGATTAACCAAATTATAATTTATTTTCGCTGGATGGAACTAGGGTGTGCGGCTTTAACACGTTATTACCATGGGCTATAGTATGTTTAGCATAATAATGAATTTGAGAGGGTAGAAAATGAACGCTGTAATCTTAAGCCATACTAGTCCAGTGTTTAGGTAGTCAGCGTAGGACTGATGATAAATTATCCATTGCATGTTTAGGCCTAACTAGTCTGGATTGTGTCCGTTTAAAATGCATATATTGCTGAAATAAGTTAATGTATTAAAAATCGTTAACTTATTATGATTCAATATATGTTTTTATTATTTTATTATTTATTTATTTATATAACTTATTTTCATTGTTTTATGTTTCTGTTTATTCCACTTATTGCACTGACGTAGGAAGCGGGGGGGGGAGGCAAGGGGGCATGTGCCCCCCCCCCACTTTTCAGATATTTTGCTTTCTATTTGCTTTATAATAGTGTAAAAGTGTAAATATAAAAGTGTGCCCCCCCCCACCCACCCCCCACACACACACACTTTTTGGCACCTTCCTACGTCACTGTATTGTTTCCTGATTTATGGACTGTCGTAGTAATTCAGTTATGGGTGGGATTTAGCTCAGTCGGTTGAATGCTGGCTTGAGGTGCTTGCGTCGCAGGATCGAATCACTTCGGTGGAACCATTCAACTGATTGGGATTTTTATCGTTCCAACCAGTGCACCACAACGGCATCCAACAGCTGATGATTCATTAATCGATGTGCTCTAGTGGTGGTGTTAAATCAAACAAAACAAACAAATTTAATTATTTGTTTTACAAATTATGAATAATAAGCAGGACATGGTGGTTATGTAGATGATTGAGTAAAATATTTTAGGGACAAATCAAATGTATATATATTTTCAGATACTTTGTTAGGCCATTAAATAGGTATGTTATATTATGTGGTTGTTGTTGTTTGGTTTTTCTTAAATGATGTTTTAAATATTTTTTTCACAGATAGTACCAAGAAAGTCTTCAAGCCATCAAACCCAAAACGACAAACCTGATTTTTCAACTTCACCTGAAAAAGTCAGTATATTATATAGATTCCACCAAATCTTGTCCACACCTCGTCATTTATGAGGAGCTATCACTGTATTATTATTATTTAAATAACTTGCTTTCATTGTGTTTGTTTCGACTGACGCCACCTCGTCATCTATGAGAAGCTATCACTGTATTATTGTTATTTAAATAACTTGCTTTCATTGTGTTTGTTTCGACTGTCGCCACCTCGTCATCTATGAGGAGCTATCACTGTATTATTATTATTTAAATAACTTGCTTTCATTGTGTTTGTTTCGACTGACCCCACCTCGCCGAGGACGGTCACACGTTCTCGATACAGGAGCTTGGCCAATCATTTTGACAGTGCAGTTATTCGGGGGTTGCTCAAATTCGCCTTTATTAAAAACAGAGTATGGGCTAGAATTAATTTATTGTCAACAGAACTTTATCCCATGGTTGTGTGGGTCTTGTGTATTGTTATATGACAAAAATGAAGATTTTTTTCTGGTAAGTCATATGGCTCATCTAACGTTTATGTTTTAAGGCTATGACAAAAAATGTCAGAGCTAAACCAGGCTATATTGTTAGTATGTTTCAATAAAAATAACCACATAGTCAAACAAATGATAACACGCGGGGTCGGGTGCATCTACCATGTTGTGCCGGTCTACTGTTGGTAGGTTTAGATAATACTTTCTTGGGTCATTAAATGCGTCTGTCATATTATATGTGTGTAGGTTTGTTTTTTCTTTTTCCACAGATAATTCCAAAAATGTCTTCAAGCTATCAAATCCAAAACGACAAACCTGACTTTTCAACTTCACCTGAAAAAGTCAGTATATTATATATATTCCACCAAACCTTGTCCAGACCTCGTCATTTATGGGGAGCTGTCACTGTAGAATAGTGCAAGGACAATATGTTTAGCTGTCCTAGCATTTATGGTATATGGCATGTTAATTTCTTCAATGCCTATCCACGGTCTGTGCTAGGAGAGCAGTTATTCACTCCTCTCATTTATTTTTATTTATTTATTTATTTATTTATTATAATTATTATTATTATTATTTTATTTTTTTTAAACTTAATTTCATTGTGGTTTTTTCTGTTTACCCCACATCGCCGAGGACGGCCACACGTTCTTGATACAGGAACTTGGCCAATCATTTTGTCAATGCAGTTATTCGGGGGTTGCTCAAATTCGCTTTTATTAAAAAACATCTCTGATATATGGACCTTCACAAAAATTTATTATTTTGTGTGGGTGTGGGTAATTTTTGGCATGCTCCCATTAGAGAACTGTTCAAGCACGCATGTCTTGGGTACAATCTCGGACTTCGCCAGAGAGTTCTGTCCATAACAGGGAGGGGGGGGGGGGGGGGGGGGGGGGGTGATTTCGAGTTATGGCTTAAAGTTTCCGTTTAGTATTGGCTAATTGATAGATAACATTAATTATTTTTACAAAGTTACTTAGTATCAATAATAAGTGGGACATTGTTGTTATGTAGATGGTTGAGATAATTTAAGGGACAAATCAAATGTATATAGTTCCAGATAATACTTTATTAGACCATTAAATAGTTTGGGCCAATAAGTAGGTCAGTGTTCTGAAATATTATATGTTTGTTTGTTTTTGTTGTTGTTTTTCTGTGTTTTTTTTCACAGATGGTGCCAAGAAGGCATTCCATGGCTTCAAGCAATCACATCCAAAAAGACATTTCTGGGTTTTTAACTACAGCAAAACGTGTCAGTATATTATACCGGCCATTCTCCCTATTTTGGGACATGTAAATATTCATGTCTCTTGCTGAAATATTCTTTATCCGGGTTTCATCCGTTACGTGACAGTTATCAGGGCCGTACCCTAACCAAAATCCATGGGGGGGGGGGGGGGGCACTAAATTTTATAAATAATTTTTAACATACTATAAAGATTAAACATTTCTATGCTATTACTGGAGATATATATATAAAAAAAAAAAAAAAGGACAAGATTCTCGGGGGGGGGGGCAGCTGCCCCCCCCCCCCCCCCCCCCCCCCCCCCCCCCCCCCCGGAGGGTACGGCCCTGGTTATAATGTTAAAGAGTTTGCCATGTCGAACATTGACATATGTAGTTTTGTTTATTATATGCATAGCGATGAAATATATAGATCTACAGAAACCATAAAAGTGATATTCGGTGAAAAGTAATATTTTCACTGTATTTTAGCTACAGTGAAAATATAGAAATCGTATTGACCTTTTTGTAAACGTTATTATTTCCCTTTGTGTCGTGTCTTCGTATTTAAAGGAAACATGACACGAGACCATATTATAGCTCATTTAAAAAGCATAATGATATAATGATATAAAAATAATATACAAATAACTTTATAACAATAAAATACGTGTAGTTAACTTAAAATGAAGAAATTACGCTAATCAGTATCAAAGTACGATTTATGCATATTTATTCGTGAGCGTTCGGAAAAAAAGGGAAGTGACGTCAGAGCCGATGTACTCTTCCATTGTTGTTAACTGTTTATATATATGGAGTAAGGTGATTTTCAGTCCAACAGTGCCGTACTGCGCGGCCTTTGGGTGTAAAAATAAACAGTTTAAACGATCGGGATTGTCTTTTTATGGTTTTCCAAAGGATTGTATCCGAAGAAAGACGCGTGTATTTTATCGCAAAAGAAAAGATTGAACACCAACACCGCATAGTATTTTGGTGTCAGCCTATTTACAGCCCGGAACCCGAACGTTACCCGGAGACAAAAACAGTACTCGGTTGCGAATGCCGAGGTGTACATTGTACATATTTGGCACAAAGATACACCTCAGCATGATGTATTTATATATGTTAAAACAAAAATGTAGAAATTTTTATTTATTTATTTTTTTGGAAAAAAAAAAAAAATTTCATGTTAGGGTTGTAGGCCTACATAACAAAATCTGTATTCACCGTCCGAAGGAGGAAACGTCAATAAGTAATTAAATATGGCATATACAAGCATGGGATTTGGCATGAGGATACATCTCAGTACGATGTATTTAAATGTGATTTCTGATTGGCAGGTGTATGTTGCAGGGTATCGACCAGGTAAGTGATTACCACTGTCTAGACATACGTACAAAATACTTGCCAGTTTTTTAAGATCACAGGGTATTGTGGCGTAACCTGTCGCGACTATAGTACAATGTTAATGGACATTATCAGCCTCCTTGCTTCATTACTGTAAATAATGCTGTAAAACCCTTGATTAAGTAGACTTTCCCATCTAAAATTACAAAACTGACCAATTACCTAGTACCAAAGAAAAGAAAATTATCACTTGGGTATCGTGAGTGGTCGTATGCTACTTTTTTATGAGAGAAAAATACTATAACCCCATTTCGTTCTATTGATGCAAATAGAAATATATTTAGTTTAAAAGTTGATTATACTCTCAAGTCATTTATGTTGTTTTACAAGTCAGGTTAATGAAAGTGAAGCGCCTTGTCGTAAATTAGAGCGTTTGTTTACACTGTGCATACAGATTTCATTATGTACAGCCCGAACATAAAAAATGCGATATTTTCTAAAAAAAAAAAAAAAAAAATGTTTGTCCTACATTTATATTTTTTTACATATTTAAATACATCATATCGAGGTGTATCTTTATGCTAAATATGAACAGTATACACCTCGGCATTAGCATCCGAGTTTTGGTTTTGTCTCCGGGTTACTTTCGGGCTCCCTGCTGTAAATTGGTCGACCGGTCTGGTCTGGCACCATCGGTTTCTCCACCCTCCGACTCGCTATCCGTTTTTTCTTCAGTATCACTGTTGTAAGTAAATGTGTGTCTTTCTTCATTTACTAACAGCTCATATTGATACGGCAAACCGTTTTGCGAACGAACACTCATTGTTTTGTTAAGCTGTGCAAGTCTTAGATTCTTTATGAGTGGTACGGACTAATGCTTTTAAGTGTAAGGCTTCAGTTCAAGCGACGCGTCTCTGACGTCACGGACCTCGTGATTGCCCTGCTCATTAAAGATCGGCAATTTCCGCTAAGAGCTCGTATCTGGGGTTTTGTTATGGAGATATTTTAAGTAATTTAATTATTTTTTTTAATTTTTTATAGGTGATTCAATTTATAATTAATTGTACATGGTTGGTGCCAAATATAGGTTACGTGACATGTTTCCTTTAAGTTTGATAATTACCAATGCATCTGATCGTATTTGCAAAAAAAAAGAAAAAGTAATTTAAACAACTGTACCTATAAAAAAGTTAAATTACGATAAAATATCTAAAACGAATTGAATACTAAGCTAAATAATGATGACACAAATTGAATGTAAGTTAAAATTTAACGGCGTTCGATTCGTTTTGTTTTTGTGGGGGGTTGGGGAGGATCATTTTGTCAGGTTTGTTTGCACAGTAGTATTATTAAATAAATGCTAATAATTAAATAAAGATAATTTTTTATTAAAATTTCTTTTAAAAAGTCTATGGTCAAGTAAATTTTCTGGAAAAGTTCCATCGGAAGAAATATATCATAGCGTTACGTGTTTTCATAGGATAAGTGAAAGATATACCAAAAAGCGAAAGATATTGTCAAAAATTAGGAATGATGTATATAATAAATAGACCATTTCATTTGGCTTGGGCAAATAAATACTTTTTCTACATTAGATAAATATACCTTGTCATTTCTATGGCCATTTTGGTCACTGAAACAAAACACGAATCTGGTGGAATTTTTTTGTCTTCGATCACTTTGTATGTCCGGAACTTTAATTTATTCAAAATGGTGGCCAAATTTGATCTCATTTCGTGTATTTGATCGTTTTTAGATCCTACACCTCATGTAATATATCTATATATAGGTTTTCTAGGACATAGAACACGAACATGACACTTTCAAATAACATAGACTTCATATAGAGGGCTTTCCTGCCTTTTTGCACTAAAAATATCTCTTTTTGTACAGGATATCACGGAATTTCACTATTTTGTTAGCAGCTTGAGTGAACAATTTGCTATGTCTGCACACACGGTGTGGACAAAACAGAAAACTTGTTCGTCGAGTCCTATCAACAGGCTTACGAATATCGACCAAAACGAAAACTGTTTCACAGGTGCCTACGTTATAAGTAGAACGCTTTCTATATATTATATACCAGAAAAAAAGGCTTCAAGTAACTAAAAAGACCGTGCATATGACATTGTAGGTAAAAAGATTACATTGATTGGATACGTATACAGTTTTACCCCCAAGACAGAAAGATCAGTAAAAAAAGAACAAATTCTGGTTCACGGAAACATTTCAGAATATGGGAACAAATTATGGGAGAAACTCCAAGATCTTCCTCTGAGAAATGTTACGGGCCAGTTACGGCCCAGTTGTAAAGCGTTCGCTTTGCGCGGTCGGTCTAGGATCGATCCCCGTCGGTGGACCCATTGGGCTATTTCTCGTTCCAGCCAGTGCTCCACAACTGGTGTAACAAAGGCCGTGGTATGTACTATCCTGTCTGTGGGATGGTGCATATAAAAGATCCCTTGCTGCTAATGGAAAAGAGTAGCCCATGAAGTGGCGACAGCGGGTTTCCTCTCTCAATATCTGTGTAGTCCTTATCCATATGTCTGACGCCATATAACCGTAAATAAAATGTGTTGAGTGCGTCGTTAAATAAAACATTTCCTTCCTTCCTGTGGATAGTCCTCAGGGTCAGCGGATGTTATTTTTGTTTTCTCTACACTATCTGTGAAGATAAAACAGCATGGTTCATAGGATTGTATCATCCTTCTTCAAAAGCATGTTTTTGTATTAAATATGCGCCCAAACTTCTGGAAAAGATCCAGTAAAATACCGTATTTTTAGTGCATAAATACACAAAGAGCCTCTGTATGAAGTCTAAGCTACTTATGAGTATCATATTCGTGTTCTACAACCCCCCAAACCTATATATTGATATTTTATACGGATTATATACTCTAAAAATTTTTTAATTCATGGCAAATGACGAAATTTGACCACCATTTTGAATAAATTACAGTTCAGGATATAAAACATAGCCGTAGACCAAAATTTCCACCAGATTCTTGTTCAATGGCCCAAATGACCGTAGAAAATGCAAGATATAAAAAGTCGACCTCGATTTGCCCAAGCCTAATTTCATGGTGTTTTTATGAATACGACTTTTATGTCAACTCGTGATGTGTGAAAACCATATTTTCGCTCCTTGACATAATAATCGTATTCGACTAAATCCCCAATGAAATAGCCTCTATATATCTGTGACGTTCAGTAGGCCTACCGATCAACTGACCACGAAACTGCCGAAAATGCAGAGCCGGTTTATCTTAGTATCACATGTAGCACATGCTACGGACCCCTCGCTTCAGGGGGCCCCGCGGTGATGTATACATGTATTTTCCCCCAAGTAATTTTTACCCTCTCCCCGAGGGGGTTGCAAAATATATATCCTGGGAAGGGGCCCCCGCTGTTATTTGAGCTACAGGCCCCGCGGATCCTTAAACCGGCTCTGCGAAAATGGCATGTCTACAGCATATAGTACCAATATTATACAGCTAAATAAATATATATATTAACTCGGTTTTATTTCAATCACTGTATGTCTTTATAAGCGATGAACATGCTATAAACATCTACAATCCGAGAGGTGTTTTTGTGTTAAATTAGAAGCTGCATTACAGGCTGTTTATTACGTTATTCCCGTTATGTTGTCGACTTGGTACATCGATGCTATGTATTAGTAATTATTTTAGACATTTATAGAAAGAAAAATCATCATTATGTACCAGGGGCCCATTTCACTAAACATCGTACGTTTACGTCTGCTACTAGCAGTTATACCGGTCGTGCGTTTACACGTGTTTGGCGTCTATTTCACGCAGAAAATTACATCATTACGGAAGCTGAAGTATTTTAAAGACAAAAGAAAATGAAATATGTGTTCTTCTAACTATATTTGTTTAATTATAATAGTAATAAGAATTGTGATTTAGTCGTAGATTTACGTTACTTACAACACTAGGCTTACGATGTTTTGTGAAATTGGGTCCTGAGCAAGTTGTAAAACTAATTTCTCTGTGCATGTGTTGCTATCACTAATCGTAAACAAAAGACGGAAGCAATTCAATAGGGTTCTTTATTGAGGGCAGTCTTATCACAAAAACCCTGTAAAACAATAACAATCTTAGAACATATAAAACACGATGATACATACATCCGCATAAAAAGATACTAAAGTTGTATAAATATACTCTCAAGTTATACAAATTGAAATATACTCTCTGCAGTATTGTTATAATTTTTTTTAGAATACTCTTGATTAAATAGAGAAAAACACAATTAGATAAACTAATTGAATAAGCGCTACTTCAAGCATATAATTAAATATTTATTAATTTAACATTAATAAATAACCAATGGTGACATATTCTCAGTGTATAAAACAAAACGTTAATAAATAATCTAAACTAAGTTACATTGACAATATAATGAAAAATACACATTTACACAGTACACAGTTAGCACGAGCAGTGAATATACTGCACGGGCCATGACCTAAAGAACCAAACAATAGTCTACCTTTCGCTGTGGGCGTAAGGGCGACACAGAGATTGGAGGTCTTGATCAGTTAACTATAAAACAAATAAAGTTATGCTAAAACATGGATCACAAAGCATACGTAATATATACAAATACAGGCATTTTCTATTTCTTACCGACATGCTAAATGAATGCTATTAATTATTAAATCATTAAGCTACCACAAGGTTTATTATAATTATACTTTAATTATCACTCCTATATACATCTTGGATATAACTACATAATTATATAATTCGACTATTAAATAAGCCAGCATTACTTCTAAACTAAATAACGTTTATGTCTAATTCTTCAGACAGATTTATATTTAATACTAACTATAATTTATAAAACTACAATTACTTCTTAATGATATTTCACTGTTTGCATATTAGTATAAAGAAGTGCAAATAAGAAAAAATAAAGAATACTAACCTCAGGATTTCAAAGATGGCTTACTTATAGAGAAGGAAAAACATGTCTTCTTGCCAGGTGAGATTTAAAAAAAAGAGTCACCATTTGGCTTAGCCAAATTAACCAATAGCAGAGCCGTGGTCGGTGTCACAGGTCAGTGGTCAACAGTCAAATTAGCCAATAGCAGAGCCGTGGTCGGTGTCACAGGTCAGTGGTCAACAGTCAAATTAGCCAATAGCAGAGCCGTGGTCGGTGTCACAGGTCAATGGTCAACAGTCAAATTAGCCAATAGCAGAGCCGTGGTCGGTGTCACAGGTCAGTGGTCAACAGTCAAATTAGCCAATAGCAGAGCCGTGGTCGGTGTCACAGGTCAGTGGTCAGCAGTCAAATTAACCAATAGCAGAGCCGTGGTCGGTGTCACAGGTCAGTGGTCAACAGTCAAATACCATCCCAAGCTACATTTACTGATCCAAAGTATGAACTCAGTGCATGTGTGTTTGTGTACAGTGCATGTGTGTTCGTGTACAGTGCATGTGTGTTCGTGTACAGTGCATGTGTGTTTGTGTACAGTGCAGTGCCATAGCTTAAAATCACTAAAATACCACCTGGTTACACATGGATAAAAGGAAGGAAAAAAAGAAAGAAATGTTTTATTTAACGACGCACTCGACACATTTTCTTTACGGTTTTATGGCGTCAGACATATGTTTAAGGACCACACAGATTTTGAGAGGAAACCCGCTGTCGCCACTACAAGGGCTACTTTTTCTGATTAGCAGCAAGGGATCTTTTATTTGCACTTCCCACAGGCAGGATAGCACAAACCATGGCCTTTGTTTTCTCTACATTTATGGAAATTAACCCCCCCTCCAACCCCCCCTCCAACCCCCAACAAAACAACAAAAAAACACAACAAAACAATAATAATAATAAATAACAATAACAACAACAATAATAATAATAATAATAATAATAATAGTAATAATAATAATAACACAAAATAAATTATATAATAATAATAAATTAAACTAAACTAAACTACACGCACGCACGCGCGCGCGCACACACAAACACACACACCGAATACAACTGCCTGTTCAACTAATTATTTTAGTAGGGTGAATTGTTTTTGGTTTTTTCTTTCTTTTTTTTATAAAATAGCAATAATAACCGGAACATAGCGGTTAATTGTAGATTACTTTAAGGGGCAAATTAAATACCTGTATATATATATATATATATATATATATATATATATATATATATATATTCAGATAATACTTTGTTGGGCCATTAAATACGTATGTGGTTTATGGAGGGAACGGGGGGGGGGGGGTTGGGTTTTTTGGGTGGTTGTTGTTGATGTTTCTTTTTTTCCCCCACAGATAGTGCAAAAAAGGTCTTCAATCCATGAAATCCAAGACGACAACCCTGGCTTTTCAACTTCGTCAGAACGAGTCAGTATATTATATATATTCCATCGACAAACCCTAACCAACGTGTCAAGGGACGCGGAGAGAGGGGGAACTTTGAATGGAAGACCTAGCCCGCGTACTTTTTGTCTATTAAGCCGATTTTGATATTCGTTGAAATCAAACATTACTTACACTTTATTGTTTGGATTATCCATTTCCGAACATCCAAAATGTTTCTGGTCATTCTGGTGTTTGTAATATCACGAAACGGATTTGTCATACTTCTAAAAACGCACGTGCCTTTGAGAAATAACTGTTATGTAGACGGGCTGTGGTCTATTTTTAGAGGTGTTTCTCCATTTCAAAGTCACGGACGCATTGGTTTTCTCTAAGGTAACTTTAGCCAGATGTGTTACAGGTTAAAAAGTCCATTTTCAAGAGCTGAAACTACGGTCTGCGACTTAAAATATTTATTCATGGTAGCCGTCAGACTCACTACCTTGTCAAAACATCCATTTAAATTGTGCCTTATGGGTTAGAGTTACGATTTTGATTGTGTTAACCTTTTTGTTTTCAAATTGAGTACATTATAATAATGCCTTTAATGTATATGTGTTTTTTTGGGGTTTTTTTTACAGATAGTGCCAAGATCGTCTCCCAAAACGTTACGCCACGAAATCGGAAAAGACAATCTTGCCTTCAACAGTTCCCCAGAATTACGCCGATAGTATACACACGTGGACACGTGTAGCACCATTCCTGACAGTGGACACGTTTCAGGAGCGGGTCTTTAATGGGGGTGGGGGTAGGGTTAGGCAGGGCATGACGTGTAGTGAGGTGGCGTGGATGAACTAAACTCCTCAGCATATACACAAGTTAAATGGTTTACCTGACCAAAACGAGGGTTTTCTACTTAAATTCGGAAGCGATTTTGAAGAAGGGTGTATTTCAAGACCGACCTCTATTCATGGTTTTACGATATCCTGAAGTTAGGAACATGAAATATGTGTATTTTAGACTGACGAGCTACAATGAAGACATGAAATACACCACTTTGGAGTTGTTATTTTTATTTCTGTGTTTGTTTGTACGAAAGCAGACGTGTGTTATTTAGAGTCCATTTCAAAATACAAGACCCAGTTTTAAATACTTACCCATAAGTATCTGAAGGAGCCTCCAGCTGAAGATTATGCATCCTCGCTTTGAAAGGAATGAATGCATGTTTACCGACACCCCAGCAAGCCCTTTGAAAGGAATGAATGCATGTTTACCGACACCCCAGCAAGCCCTTTGAAAGGAGAATTAGTATATTGCTGACCGCCACCCTCACCCCCAGTTGTAAATTAGTATAATGCTGCACTCGACCAGTTGTAACCGGCCTCGGTGGCGGCGTGGCAGGCCATCGGTCTACAGGCTGGTAGGTACTGGGTTCGGATCCCAGTCGAGGCATGGGATTTTTAATCCAGATACCGACTCCAAACCCTGAGTGAGTGCTCCGCAAGGCTCAATGGGTAGGTGTAAACCACATGCACCGACCAGTGATCCATAACTGGTTCAACAAAGGCCATGGTTTGTGCTATCCTGCCTGTGGGAAGCGCAAATAAAAGATCCCTTGCTGCCAATCGGAAGAGTAGCCCATGTAGTGGCGACAGCGGGTTTCCTCTCAAAATCTGTGTGGTCCTTAACCACATGTCTGACGCCATATAACCGTAAATAAAATGTGTTGAGTGCGTCGTTAAATAAAACACTTCTTTCTTTCTTTCGACCAGTTGCTAGCACCTTCCGACGACGACGTTCACAGACGAAACTTGTTGCAGCCATATAGGCCATTCTCTTTGAAAAGCACAGTCATTCTTACACAGGGTTTACATACCACCACCTTTCATATGCCAGTCGTGAAGCAGCAGCAAAATACCCCAACAAAATCTCACAAGTTGTCTACTTGGGCATGTAGACATTCGGCAGACGCTCCCATTCTGAGTCCATTGTTTAAAATTACAATCTGACCTCGCCATATTTGACATCGGTTACTAATG
Source organism: Gigantopelta aegis (assembly GCF_016097555.1). NCBI lineage: Eukaryota > Metazoa > Mollusca > Gastropoda > Neomphalida > Peltospiridae > Gigantopelta > Gigantopelta aegis. The sequence goes on along the minus strand of NC_054701.1, from coordinate 10,106,494 downwards.
CAAAATACAAACACCCTCAGGTTCATTAAAATTGTCGCTTTTGAACGGTTATTATTATTATATATATATATTTATTATTATTATTAAAATTTCAACGGTAGCTATAATAGAGCCATCTATACCAGAAATAATGCCGCGCCGCCTCAAGGAATAATATTGTGACGCACCATGAAATTTTAGGTCCAAATTAAGGTATTTAGTGAAAATCGAAGTCATTAATAAAAAAAATTAAGTTGTCTTGACTATATAGAAAATGTGATGGAAAGCATTTAGGATACCAAGGCAAATGAAGGGGCACCAAGGCAGACGAGGAGGACACACGTGTATTTTAGTCTGTTTCTGTCCACATCTGTCGCCCCCCCCCCCCCCCCCTCTCTCTCTCTCTCTCTCTCTCTCTCTCTCTCTCTCTCTCTCTCTCTCTAACATACACAACGATTATGAGTGCATATTCAATACCGTATCTCTGCTCAAGTCTGGTTCCAAGAGAGCTCGTCTTGCCCGCTATATTTGGTTCCAACACCGTTTGTAGACCAAAGACTAAGACCAAATTGTTTAACGTGCATATTCAGAGCAAGCTGTTGTAGCGCACGCCTATCCTGGGCACAGGTGCTGGCCTCGACCGGCTCCTCCGTCCAGGAAAGGAAAAAGGGGGTGGGGGTGGGAGGAGGAGGGCAGGTGCAAGGGAGTACCAGCAGTCCGACCGGAGCCGGTGATAGGCGGAGGGTGGTATGGTGCTATGTAATTTGGAATATTCCGTAGAATTAAGCCAAAAGGGAAATGGGTGCGCATTTTGATGAGGGAAATTTAGATTTTAGTAGGCCGAGAGTAGCTCATCGTTTGTAGGAGGATTGCGACTTTTATAGCGCGCACCAGTACTTGTGCCTAAAATCTTTCTAAAGCTTCCATAAAAATTATGAGGCAAGTCTGAAGGTCCACGGCAATAATATTCCGATTAAATACAGTAGGTGCTGGCGGATTTCTTCCTGTAATGTGTACATTAGTAGTAAATTTGTCAAATGTTTGTTATCGGTGAACTCGAAAATAATCGATGAAAAGGTATTTAACGTCAAAGAGTGGGAATTTTTTACTACTGTTTGGTCAAGCGTCATAACTGTCCAAATGTCCGTCTTGCTCTCTTACCATCAGAGTACTCTGGCTAGTCTAGACTGATTTAATATTTCGCTTAGCTTATTTTAAATATTTATATTTACTTCCTTTTTATTTCATAATTATTTTGTATGTCCGAAGCCACTGGATCTGCCTTTTCCTGATAAAACTATAGTCCTTCCCATCAGTGAACGTCGGTTTCTTACTATAGTAGGTCTATGCACAACAATTATTTATTTCTGAACCAATTGTTTCTTAAATTGCACACAAAAATAGCAGGGTTTTTTTGTTGTTGTTTTTTGTTAGTTCCAAAACATTTCTCAGGCTCGTACGCAAAAATATGGGGGTGGGGGGGGGGGGGGGGGGGGGGGGGGGTGTGGGGGGGGGGGTGGGGGGCGACGGCCCAAAGGAAGTAAATTTGACTATTTTATTTTTTTTTACACATCCACGGACGGACCTCGGCAGACTATGGGGGGGGGTGTACCCCTCGCACCCCCCCCCCCCCCCCCCCCCGCGTACGGGCCTGCTTCTACCTTTCTTTTTCCGTCAAATACAACTGAAATTATTTTTAAATTGTTTTCATGGAGGCTGGGAAGAACTATATAGACACATGGCATCAGACTAGAGTTATTCACTCATACCGAAACGAATGCGAGAAAATATAGTTTTCTTGTTATGTGATTAATGGCTGGGGAGCTGCTTTGTGTGCTGAATTGTTACACTGGGTTTGACAGGGAAGAGGATGCAGTTAGTGAATATGTGCACTTGGTTTACACTGGATACTGCATACTGTCCCCCACAGCACCTTGAAGTCAAGCAAAATGTGTATAAAATGCACAGAAATGGGTGTGATTCGGTCCCTTAGCCTACATTGTTTACATTGATATAACGTGAAAAAGAGCTGGACAACAGGGATCGTCCTTTTGGGTGTTCATTGGCCCCGGGCAGGTAAGTTTTCTTATGAAATGCCAATGGCCCGGTGAAATTAATAAAAGTGCAACAGCCACTGGGGATATATGAGAAAACTTAGTGTAATTAATTGTGGTCTGAGACCACATCTTTTTAGTAGGGTCTCACTACACAGTTCACTTCCGGTTGAGAGTTCATTGATCAAGGTCCACTATAGTTCCTAATTGTTGTGGTTCACATATTCACTTCTAGTAATGGGGAAAGAATTAAAACAATTTGTATTTTTAATGGTTAGCCTTCTGGCTGAATTTTGCCCATGCTATTTTGTAATATTGTGTACTGACTTTTTGGGACATAGGTGTATAGTAGGTGTACAGTGAAAGAGGCGGTCGGTGTGAAAGCGTTACTGAACAGGTGGTTCGGGCCGGTACCACTGGCGTAGGACGTGGGGGGGGGGGGGGGGGGGGGGGGATAGGCAGCGATGGTTTTTATATATTTATACATGCATTTATATATCTGTGAGTGCGCCCCCCCCCCCCCCCCCCCCCTCCAGCCACTTTTTGGCATTTTCCCACGCCCGCGGGTAGTACAGGCAGATGGGGCCATATAGCAAAAAACTGAGATGGAAATGTACTCAATTTTGGAGTAAAAATAAATGCTTATACAATGTATGTTCGCAATGGTGTATGTTGTTAGTGCCAACGAGAACCAGTTCTATTTGCAATCTTCATTGGAAATTGGGTAATTTAACATTGATTTCAATGGCAGATGACATTTGCGTAGTGAGACCTAGAATCATATTTCTTGTCTATTCCGACGGTGAACCAGTCTATGCCAGTGTCAGTAAATGACGTCATTCAAAAGGAAGCGACAAAGCCCAGACTTTAACTTTATTGCTGTGTTTTTGTTTGTTGTTTTTTATTTAAGTTATAATACCAATCAAAATTGAGACTGGTTGAGGTAACCGATTAGTGAGATTTTTCAGGTAATAATAATAATGTATGTTCTGGAGAAATGTTTGATAAATAGAATAAGAATAGTCTGACCGACGACCAGCTTGCAGTTGCATTGACTTGAATGAGTTTAACTTGTTCAGTGTTTTTGTCAGTTAGGCTATATGTAAATATACAAAAGAAAAAAGAAAAGCGTGCTGTTATTGTGGCAGTCCATGAAAAAATTGGCCAACACATAAACCAGGACCGTAGGAGCCGAGGTGGGTGGGGTTGAGGAAGGTATTTTAAAGGATTTGTTCCATACTCATGTCACATTACTCATTAGTCTGCGCGGCACAAATGTCTGCGCATGTTATTTACGTTGCATTAGCCTAGTCATTACATCTTGAAGCAAGTGTTTGGGTATGTTTGTAAACAAACAAACAACGTTAATTTAATTCATAAAACACATCTTGATTGTGAATATATGTACAAAACTGGTAGATAACAATTTGATTTTTAAAAAACCTCTCTGATTTAATGCACTACAATCACTTTTCGCACCCTTGTTTTGGCTTCGTACACAATAAATAAAACATATCCAAAGGTAATTTTTGGATATGATATATTTAACAAAAGGTACTTTTTATTTCTTTCATCTTTTAAAGCTTAAAATTAATATTTTGTCCAGAATTATGAAGAAAAAAACAAAGTCCCACTGTAAAGAGTGTTGTCTGCTTGTTATAGAAATTTGACAGCGGTCAAGGTTAGTAGACCAGTTTTTATTTGAATGTGGCGAAGCATTGTAGGCCTAATAATATAGCTAATTATGAATTTGACGTAAGTAATGAGTATTCCAATGACTTCACTTTGCATCTCGTTATAATAACCATAAACTTGGTAAATGACGTTTCCGTTTTAAGAATGCTGGAAAAATTCCAATGCAAAATTGCTATTGAAATATTTTTGTTTGAACATTACTAATGCACCAGAATGTGTTTGAAGAAAATTTTGTGATTATTACATTGTACATTTTACGAAATATGGATTTCATGTGAAATTACGGTAAGATATGCTACATTTATTATGTACGAAGCTAAAACAAGGGTGCGAAAAGTGACTGTCGTCGACCTTAAAATTATACTTTTGCCAGCCTCGAACAACGTGTTTTTGTATTCAGGGGCGTAGTGTAATCTGGACCTTGGGGGGGGGGGGGGGGGGGGGGGGTGTGTTCGAATATGAACCAAGTGGATCTTTTTCTATTTTGTTTTTGCACCACCAGAAACTCCATACGTATAAACCTGTATGTTTTAGTTCTGAAAGCGGACTATTTGCTACAGCGCGCGCGCGTGTGTGTGTGTGTGTGTGTTTCGTCCGAACCCCCCGAACCCCCCGAACCCCCTTAGCCTACGCCCTGGTATTATGACCTGTCAACACGTGTCTGTCACCACTAATGATTAAGCTTCCATATCTGTTAACAATACAATGTGTGTTCAATACAATAAGTAACCGGCCTTGGTGGCGTCGTGGTAGGCCATCGGTCTACAGGCTGGTAGGTACTGGGTTCATATCCCAGTCGAGGCATGGGATTTTTAATCCAGATACCGACTCCAAACTCTGAGTGAGTGCTGCCTGTGGGAAGCGTAAATAAAAGATCCCTTGCTGCTAATCGGAAGAGTAGCCCATGTAGTGGCGACAGCGGGTTTCCTCTCAAAATCTGTGTGGTCCTTAACCATATGTCTGACGCCATATAAACCGTAAATAAAATCAAACAAATCATAGTATAATAAAAACAATACTTCGTAAACACAATAATACTTTACCTTTCTTAAGTCACATTAGTTTATTGTGAAAAAAAACCCATCTCCCATGAACGCCAAGTTTTCCTCCAAAAAAAACAAGACTCCAGAAAACAACACTAACTGTTTCCGCTATATTTTGACAAACATCATATGTTTTCGATAGTTTCCGATAGCCCAAAATAAGCAAGCCCATATTAAGTACAAAGAGGTTAACCTCAAAACATTTCACCTTATAATCAATGGAATGTTAAGTTGTAATTAGATTAAAATAACTTTAAATGCATTTCGTAATATGTGCAACTATTTACCAGCTATTATTATAGCATTACTGCATCAAAAATACTTTGGCGTGCTCAGAACTGACAAAACGTCTGCTGTTGCCAAACTAATTATCCTCACTCTGAAAATACATTGAATAAAAGGAACAATTTTATGGAGCGGACAGGTGTTTCTATCCCCAACTCCTTGCCCCTCATACGTGGCTGTTTTTTTGTTTTGTTCATAATGCCTCATGATATTGCGTTAAAATTTTCTGTATTGCTTTATGATCAAGTTTGACTTCATGGAGAATTGCCCATTTTTAGCAATTATGATTCTTCAAATAAGACATAAATTTTCATCCTCGTGAAGATGTCAGTTTTAGGATTTAAATCCTAAAAATAAGTGATATTGTCTAGTGATTCTAGGGATAGGTTTATATTAGATTCCAACAATGCTTTACCTTCTCCCTATAGGTGTCTCGTGTGCCACAATGAACAGCTTGCTGTGGATTCTGTACATCCTGGGACTCCTCATAATCAGTGGTGCGTAGACGATGATAATGATGATGATGATGTTGATGATGATGATAATATAATAATAATGTTGATAATGATGATGATGATGTTATTGTCATTGTCGTTTTGTTGTTGTTAATGACGATGATGATGTCATTGTCATTGTCGTTTTGTTGTTGTTAATAATAATGATGATGATGATGATGATGTAATAGTACGAGATAAAAGAATGACCGAGATGAAATCGTCCATCCTAAATCCACCCCTGTCATTAGTGCATCCAGAATGATTAAGAATAGAATGGCCATGGAACTTAAATGTAGAATGCCTAGTGCCTTAGCTTAAATTTTCCTCTTGTTCTCATAAAACATCGATATCGACATTATCGTTATCATCATCATCATCATCATCATCATCATCATCACCATCATTATTATTAATACTAGTCTCCTACCGGTTCAACCGGAGGGGACTATAGTATAGGATTTATCTTCGTCCTTCTGTCTGCCCGTCTGTCTATCCGTATGTCTGACACGTAGTTGTGCGGATGTTTTTTTCACAATGCAACGAGATATTGAGCTGAAATTTTGTGTATACCTTACAGATCATGTTTGACTTCCATCGCATTTTACCCATTTTTGAGTTATGACCCCTGAACTTGGGAGATATGAAAATTTGTTTTCCAGACTTTTTCTCTCTTCTTTTGTAATGTCAGAATATAATGAAATGATTTTATATATATATATTAATCGAGCTTTTCTAATACACACCCAGCGCAGGTGTGGAGGCCATGTGGCTAGTAGTTACGTAATATCTCCGGTAGTGCTGTTTATGGCCAGGGGATTGCTCGCGGAATGGCGACAGCCATCTGACGATCAGAGAAAAATATGCCGGCGTGTTGGTTGTGGAAAATCCACATGATACGTGAGGTACCGCCTTGTACCCCCAGGCGATATTCGCTGTCTCTGAGAGTTTTGAATAAATAGCTAGTATTTTAGATATATCGAGGAGAAACATAGGAAGGCTCCAGGGGATCGCTGTCCGTCCACTGAACGATCTATATTAGTTCTGACGGGACTTTGGTAAATATATATTTTCTGCTCTGTGTATAACCTTGATGTGATTGATGTGACTTTAAATATTTTAATACTGTATTATACAAATATTATTTAGACGGTGCTGCCGGTCATCTGACGCAGTAATCTGTAGGCTCACTGTCCAAAATAATTCTAAAAAGCTTAACCAGTCATCCTAGAGGACCTAGGTAAACTGTAGGTTATTGTCTTTATTGTGATAGGTACCAGTATTAATTCTGTGTTACAAAGTTACTGAATGAGTAGTTAAGGGTTAATTAAAAATTAACAAGTTAGGAATAGAGCTGTAATTCCTTTATTAATTAAGTTCCCCTGGAAGCGTTTCTCAGTCATCACACGTGTAGGTGTTGTGTCACGGTGAAGTGATTAGCATATTGTGTAAACTAGACACCTAGAGATTAACTAATTAAGTGATCAGTTCTGGGTTGTTATTATTTGTTGTTGTTAATGAACTACTGCGGCAGTACATTTGTCAGCGGAGGTTAATACAGATTCCAAAGTGTATTGTGTTTTTGTTGTGTTTTCTAGTGAACTAAACGTGCTATAATAATATATACTTTATATAAGATCGTATCTCTGATCATACCTAGAGACGAGCCACAGCGGGTATAACTGCCTGTTACAGAGAGATCTAGTAGATATACAGTTAGGAGAGATGTTTGGACAATCGTGTTTCATTCAGTTACGGGTATTATAGGATCCCCGTGACAGTATTGCATAAGGTACTGCATTCCATTTCATTTTTAAAATGGCATCTACATGTTGGCCATAAAACATTTTGAAATACTGGAAATTACCTTCAAGAAAGCAAATTTTTTTTAATTGGCCTTAATCCTACGGGACATTTGCAAATTCAAGAGTACCAAAACCAAACCTCGTCCGTAACCGAGCCTGGTCGGGCTGCTTGTGGTCCATTGCACATGCCAGAGCGGGCGACTCCCTCTCCCACCCAATTCAAACCTTTCCCTGTCCTTGACGGAGGAGCCGGAGAAAGTCGACACCTGCGTCTACAATATTCGTGTACTACAACTGCTTGGTCTGAATGTGCACGTTAAAACCTGTGACCTGACCTGACCTAACATGATTACTCTCTGTTATTAACCTTTTACTTGTAACTTTGGTTGATAAATGAATGGAAGGTGAACTGCTGTCATTGACATGTAATTATCGAATGCTACGAGGTCGTCAATATAGCAGAAAGTACAATTAAGCATGTTTGCTATAATCATGTAGGTTCCTTTTTTCTTTTTCTTGCTTTTTTTCTATTTTCTTTATTATTATTATTTTTATTTTTTTTGCCAGATTAGTTAGAAATTCTGAAACATGTACACTGCTGCTTTGGTAAGGGGATTGCTAAATGACTAAGACAAGCAATTGTTTTATGGGAGAGTTGCAAACGTTAAAGTGAGCTATTTGTGCAATATTATAAAAAAAAGAAAAAAAAAGTGGATTTCAGCTTTTGCGGGAGGGTTCGGACGAACCCCCCACCCCCTCCCCGAACCCCCTAAATACAGACCTGATGCTTATGTTTATTGCAGTTTTCTTTCTGCAAGATTCTTCAAAATTTCTTATATTTCAAATAATGTGGCATTTCCTTTTGTTTGTTTTTTGGTATTTCATTTCGTGTTTGGTATTTCGTTTTTAATTAGTGACGGACTCCCAGGAAAACGTATATACGTTCTAGGATCAGTCAGACAACTGCGTGAGACGAATGTTTTTAAATAACCTTCCCTACGTTTGATGCCGTTTTCCACCAAGACAACCCTTTAATGACTATAAAAACATATTAAATACAGTTTCTTTTTTCGAACAAGTGTCGATATATTGAAAGTTTTTCTCATCGTCCTACTATTGGTAGAAGCCCAGATTGGATTTCACCACCAGAAATACATTGAATGTACAGTCATTGATATTCTACACACGAAATGGCAGCAAACTCGGAAAAGTTGCTTTTCTTAGTCTATTAATCACTTCTCTATAGTCTAGTATTGTAGGCCTACAGTACAGGCGAACCAAAAATGCATTGATAAATCACATATCGTTTAGCGTTTACATATAATACAGTGATATATTTTAACTTCTTTTTTTTTATTAAAAAAAAATCTAAAATCTGTATAATGAACACACAATTTGTACAAAACTAGTTTACAAAATGCTTTAATTGTGATAAGAATAATAAAAAGGAGCTCGCACCTTGCTGTTTTGATGGATTCTTCTTATACAATGAAACCTCTATAAACCGCTCACCCATGGAAACAAGTAAAATGACCGGTTGTAAGAGGTGTCCGGTTTTAAGGGGTTTGTATTAGTATTTAGTCACAAGGTAATATTTACAAATATATATATATCACAATACCTGGAAGTTCTGTGTTAATCATCATTCACTTCAAGATATTTAAGTCTCGTATTTGTTAAAACATGTTACAAATTATATTGAAGTATTCTGTTTGTCCAACTTCTTGTCAACAGTTGTACGCTCTTTTATTTAAAAGCATTCGTCTCACGCTGTTGTCTGACATCAATTATCGATAATAGTTTTTACTCTGCCCATATACGGGTGTTATGCAAATAAATTATTCTCATTCTTATTCTTTAATTTCGTTACAATAATCAGGAGGACGGGTCATTATTATATACCTTGTCGTTCTGGTTTTCATCACCTTGTTGTATTTAGAACTAACATTTTACTTTTACTTGTTTTCCAGTCCCTAGATCCAGTTCAAGTAAGTATAAGTAATAACCTTTTCAATATATTTATATACTGACACACAATGAAAACGCAAAAACAACTTTTTATTGCAAATAACGACAAACTATTAATAAATTGATTGATAATGTAATATGACATTAATGACTGGTATTCATGAGATACAATCACATGGAAACATGGCCAGTTTTCATCAGTAATCGAGTTGCATTCGTAATCGAAAAGTTCAACCCAACCCCCCACCCCCCATCCCCATCCCCCACCCATATCAAGGTCAGTATCTGGTGTGTCCACCATTGGCCCGTGAGCATGCGTGAAGACGAAGGGGAAAGGGTTGGCACAAACATCTCAAATAAGCAACAGGAATGTTGCTCCACTCCTCCTGCAACGCATGTGCAAGGTCAGCGACGTTACGCGGTGGTGGCTGGCGGTGACGTACACGACATCCTAACTCATCCCACATGTGTTCAATTGAGTTTAAATCCGGTGAAACGGGGGGCCAGTTCATAACGATGATACCGGTTTGTTGCAGGAATGCCTGGGTAATTCTTGCAGTATGTGGACGGGCATTGTCTTGTTGGAACAGAGGGGGACCTCCTGGTCTTCGGTGACGGCGCAAAAGTGTCTGGAGAACTGGTCTTAGAATAACGTCAACATAACGCTGGGCTGTAAGGGCATCGTGGACAATGATGAAATCACTCCTGAAATCACAGTTGATTTCCCCCATATCATCAGACAACCGCCGCCAAACCGATCACGTTCCCTCACACATCCGTCAGCGTACCGTTCATGGAGTCTCCTGTACACACGTGCTCTTCCATCGGCAAAGGAGACAGAGAAACGGGACTCATCTGAGAAAAAAATGCTCCGGTCAAAGGCTGGTGGATGATTACCATTCTGGAGAGCAAACTGTAGTCTCGCAGCACGATGTCGCGGTGTCATGATGTTACCGTTGTACGGGCGTCTGCATCTGAGTCCAGCCGTTCTGAGTCGACGGATGACCGTCATCGGATGGATGGGCCTTCCATGAGTCCTATCGTGTTGTTTGCTGTCATCGTCGCAGTTCTGAACCGGTCACGGAGGTGGTGTCGTCGAATCTGCCTATCTTGGCGTGGGGTCGTAACGGGACGTTGACCAGGTCGAGGTCGATCACGGATACTCCCGGTCTGTTGATGACGTTCAACAAATCGTCCAATAGTTGATGGATGGACTCTGAAGGTCCTAGCAACTTGGCTTTGCGAAGTCACCCCTTGAACCATGCCCAACGCTCGCTCCCTTTGTTCTTCTCTGAGTCATGGCATTCTTAATGTCATGAGGAATATGACACTGTTACGTGACTTTTATGTGTCCACATACTGGCCTTTCACGTGCATTGCATGCAGCATGATTGAGCATGTAGTGAACGCATTTCACACTATTTTGTGTGTTTCTGCTATTATATGTGTAACGAGAACAAAACCAGGATTAAAACCAGACAAAAGTACCAATCAATGGCTTCCTCTCATAAATTGTTATTTTAAGTCCAATAAATATATTTTTCATTAATCAAAACAAAATATTGAAAAATATCTGTTTTGCGTTTTCATTGTGTGTCAGTATATTTTGCACAAATCGAGTTCTTAATTTAAATGTAAATAAAAAGGTACGCAAATTAAAACTTACTAAATAGCTCCTCTGTCGGTGAGCTCTCGACTTTCTCGTAAAAGGGAGCAAATGCGGTTGCACGATTTTTCAGGGAGGGAATTCAACATTTAAAGAGGGCGTCTACAGTATTCAAAGGTATGGCAATACTCTCCTAAAAACACCAAGCTGTCGAAGATGTCCCCCATTAAATACACATGCATTGTATTCGTTAGTCACACAGTAGATTTTCTTTTCTTTTTTTCTTTCTTTTTTTGGTGTGGGGTGGGGGGGGGGGGGCATTTCAAAATTTAAACAGGGAGGGTGCACCCAACAATATCCTCACCCGGATTCCCGCTTGGACCGAATTTTGGGTATGGAAGAAGAATATGGTGTGCCAGTCTACCACCATTTTTAGTACACAATTTAGTTTTTTCCTATTAATTTTTATACCGTGCACCACTTTAAAATAAGCAATGCATCAAAATCAAAATTTCGCTATCAGTACTTAATGATTTGAGGCGAATTGTTTTAATGTTCTGCGTGTAGTTGTAAGAGAGTGATCTCAGGGCTACCCAACCCTCACACTTTCAATCTTGTCTGGCGAAATAATAATAATAAAATCAATTAATAATGTAAAATCGTTGAAGGAAACTCAATCAATTGAATTCCTTACTTAAAGATAAAACATATGTACAAACCATTCAGGAAACCATTACAAATATTAAATGTCAATACGCAATCCCTCTATATGATCTAGAAAATATCAACAATATCTTAAATGAAGAAATTCAGTTTACAATTAACGATCAACTGTTTTTGGAAGTTTTACTAATGGAAATAAGAGGGAGAACCATTTCATACTCAGCATTCAAAAAGAAAACAGGAGATGTTAAAGAGAAACAATTAATCGAGGAAATACATGTATTAGAAGAAGATGAATGTACAGTTAATTCCGATTTGTTAGAAGAAAACAAAACAACGAGTTAACAGAAATTAGACGAAATAAATTAAAAGGGCATTTTATTAGATCTAGAGCAAAGTGGGTCGAAGAAGGAGAAAAGCCGACAAAATATTTTTGTAATATGGAATCACGCAACTTTCATAATAAACTAATTTCTAGATTAGAACTTGAAGATGGTAGTATAATAACAGACCAAAAACAAATTCTAGAAAAAACGAAAGTATTTTATCAAAAACTCTTCTCCAAAACAAATCAAGCAAATAACGAAAACATCCAGTATATCTACAACATTGAGACTAATAAGTTAACAGATACAGAAGCACAGGAACTAGAAGGAGAAATAACATATTCAGAAGCATTAACGTTACTTAAAACTATGAAAAACGATAAAAGCCCAGGATCTGATGGATTTTCTGCTGAGTTTTTAAAAATGTTTTGGAAGGATCTCGGGCATTTTATTGTTAGATCCATTAATTACAGCTACAATATAAACGAAATGTCCAACACACAAAAATTAGGGATTATTACATGCATACCAAAATCTAATAAACCTAAACACTTTTTAAAAAATAGGCGACCAATTACACTATTAAATTGTATATACAAAATTGCCTCTGGCTGCATTGCTAACAGAATTAAAAAAGTGCTAGATAAAATAATTTCAAAAGATCAAACTGGGTTCATTAAAGGTCGATTTTTAGCTGAAAATATAATACTAATATACGATATAATGCAATATACAGAAGTTAATAAAATTCCAGGCTTATTGTTCCTGGTAGATTTTGAAAAGGCTTTTGACTCTGTCTCTTGGTCATTCGTTGAACAAGCACTTGAGTTTTTCAATTTTAAAATGTCAATTAAATCATGGATTAAAACATTTTATAATAACTCAGAATCAAGGATTTTACAAAATGGATTTCTGTCTGAAAGTTTTAAACTAGAAAGAGGTTGTAGACAAGGCGATCCACTTTCCCCCCTATATTTTCATAATTTGCGCCGAAATACTAGCTATATTAATAAGAAATTCAAAGGATATCAAAGGTATAACTGTAAACGGGCAAGAATATTTAATATCGCAGTACGCTGATGACACCTCCTTCATTTTAGATGGAACCCACAAATCCCTGGATAGCACTCTAAAAATATTATACCTGTATGCCAACGTATCTGGATTAAATATAAACTACTCGAAAGCAAAAATCATCTGGATAGGCAGTAAAAAATATTCAAAAGATGTTTTTCATCATCTAAAATGGAAGTTAGAATGGGGTGCAGAAACCTTTTCCTTACTAGGAGTATATTTTTCAGTTAATATTGAAGAAATGATCCAAACTAACTTTGAACCGAAGTTAATAACTCCACTGGGTCGCGTCGTTGTTATCAATACCGTAATAATTTCAAAAATAACACATTTATTAATTGCATTACCAAATGTACCAGATCAAGTAACAAAACAAATAACAACTGAATGTTTTGAGAGAGAGAGAGAGAGAGAGAGAGAGAGAGAGAGAGAGAGAGAGAGAGAGAGAGAGAGAGAGAGAGAGAGAGAGAGAGAGAGAGAGATGTTGAGTTAAGTTGAGTTGAGTTGAGTTTCCGGGACCTTATCGAAAAGAATTAGGGGAACTTTTAATTTTATTTAAAGCCATATACCTCCTCCCCCCATTTCTGTTTGCAGTTGATGGGCAATGGACAGCTTGGGTAACAATACAACAAGGTGTATGCGATGACGAGTGTAACGGAACGACCACCTACAAGCGATACTGTAATGACCCCGCCCCCTCGGATGATGGAAAGAAGTGTACTGGACCGAATATGTTGTACTACTCTCTTGACTGCACGTGGAATAAATGCAGTAAGTCTAAATTAGAAAAATTATTACCAAGCATTACTGGGACCTAATTCATAAAGGTCTCTTAGGCTCTGCTAGACAACAAAGCATTCTGTTTACTAGTCTTATAGCAATGCATTGCGAGATCGCAAGGTTGCGAGAGTTTAGTGAATTAGGCCCCAGGTGATTGTTAACGCATGTGGTTAAAAACACTATATGCTATATATACAGTGGCGGAACCAAAAATCCATTGGGGTGGGGGGGGGGGGGGGGGCAGTGACATGAGGCGGAATGCCAAGGGAATTTTGGGGGAGGTTTGGAGTGGGATCGTAAAAAAAAATGAAATTTAATATATAATGAAATTATTATAACTGTCGCAAAATTTAGGTCAGGTTCGGGATCCTGCCCATCCCCCCCCCACATCACCCCCCCCCATCACCCACCCCCCACCCCCGATCCACGTCTGATGTCAACCAAACTATGACCCATGTGAACAGTGCAAGTAAAATAGCTGTTTGATGACTGACGTATCAAACGAAGGGGTATGTGCATTCCACAGTCCTGTCTTTGATAACATTCACACAATGACTTCCTTGGTGAGTCAATGTACATGACATGGTGTTACGAAGATGACACTGTCTTTGTTTAATAGATACATCTGAAAATTAATTACACACCAACTGAATTGTATTGCAGCCTAAAAGGCGTCTAGATGTAATTGTACTGACGGGATTGAAACCAGATATTGAGAGTGTTTACATATTCTATATTTACTGGCTATTACAGAACTGGCACGAATAAATTACTTATCAACATCATAGCGATTTCAGCTCCATATTTAATTACCGTAAATTTACATGCATATTTACGTTTTCTGTTTTTTTCTCTAGTATACTGTAAATATTGTTGTACCGAGAAGGTCACGTACTATCGGTCATTAACTTCAGTGTTTTGTATCCACGAATTGTATACAATTACTTGTCAAGTGCTTAATTAATTTCCAGTTGATATGTGTAATAAATTATTGGCCAGTATTATTATTATTATTATTTTCTTTAATACGGATTAAGCTACGGTAGGTTTACTAGCATACGTATCCAATACTGATATATATATATATATATATATATATATATATATATATATATATATATATATATATATATATACATACAGCGCCGTATCAAAAGTATTCGCGAAAATGACGTCAGTAACACGGAAGCGCTTTTCTACCTTCCGCAAAATGCGTGTTTTCCCCCAGTTACGTAAAACCAAGCCTTTTGATACAATCCCTATTTATATATTTTTTTACGTAGCCACACTGGTGACGTCATGAATTAGTCATCGGCTTCCTTGATCTTGAAGCAGACGGTGTTTTGCAAAAATGGGTCGCAAATCCACAGATATCACTACTGAGAAAAAACAACTGATTGTTGACTTAAAATCGCATGGCCACAGAAAATCAGAAATTGTCAAATTATTGACGGTGCCCGAGTCTACCATTCGATCAGTGTGGAAAAAATATTGTATAAAAGAAAATGTTGAGAAGGCCAAAAGAACTGGTCGACCACGAAAGATCACAGGGGAGAATTATGTTTACTTCGGAGTGTCAAAAAAAAAAAAATCGCGGGAAAGTTCTTAGAGATATAACTGCTGATTTTAATCAAGGTAGGAGAGTGAGAGTTCATCCTGTGACAATTCAAAGAATTGTACACAAAAATAAGATTTTTAGGTGAGTTATTCGAAAAAAAATAGAAGAGTATCCGTGAAGTGAACAAAAAAAAAAGAAGCGACTGTCGTGGTGCCTGGACAGGAGATGGTGGGATGTTAATAACCAGTGGAGTCAAGTGATATTTTGTGATGAATCTCAGTGTTTTTGTTTGGCGAGCTGGACATGAAGCATACCGTCCCGAATGCATGTCTGTTCCAAGTCATCGAAGGGTGTCGATTATGATCTGGGGCTGCAATACATGGCATGGTGTCAAAACTTTATTTATGGTTAATGGAAACATTAATGCTGAAAAGTATCGTGAAATACTCGACAATCATCTCTGGCCTGTTTTAGCACGACATTTTATCGATAAACCATATCGTTTTCAGGATGACAATGCACCTTGTCATAGAACTCGATTAATCGAGGCATATAAACGTGAAAATAATATTCGTGTTATGACATGGCCTGCTCAGTCACCAGACTTGAACAAAATAGAAAATATTGGGTTAAGAATGAAAACAATACTGCAAAAGAAGGGCCCCAACCATAAAACGTCTGAAGAGTTGTTCGCTGCAGTTCTTGACATATGGGAAAATTTGAATGTGGAATACATTCAAAGTTTATATTTTTCACTTCCACGTCGCATTATGGCTTACATTCGTAACAAGGGACACTTAACCAAATATTGAGGTATGGTTATTAATTCTACTAGACGAATTTTGTTTTTAAAATTTACATACTGACCCGTGTTTACGTCGGCCATTTTGGATTATCGCGAAAACTTTTGATACGGCGCTGTATGTATATATATATATATATATATATATATATATATATATATATATATATATACACAGACACACACACACATGTATGCATACATGTATATACATATATATGTATGTGTGTACGTGTGCGTTTGTGTGTGTGTTTGTGTGTATATATCAGTCCCTCCTGAATATCGCGATTCCGCGGAGGCGGAAAAATTTGCAGAATTTGCATCATCGTGCAGAATAGTTGTTCGTCCGCGGAAAATCACTTTTCGTGCAGAATTCATAATTTTAGGCCGTGGAATTTGTCTTAAACACCGCAAAATGTTCGATGTTTCTGAATTGTAACATTATTAACATGGAATTTTAATAGTGTTTACTTTCCATGCAGTAATAAATAGAAACAAATCATTTGTTTCTTTTCTTATAAGTTATTACAGGCTGGACTAGTAACCGCCTCACAGTTACTAGTCTGCGTAACCTGCGTTTGGAACCAGCCTTTAGTTTCTGTCATTGAATCTGAAATTCTCGCAAGATAATGTGGCGAGATGTTCCGATCGTTGTTCGGTGCGTAGGTTACGGAAACCGACGAAGACGGATTGTAATTACATTTTGACAGATTCCACAAATACGAAATAGAATTCAGCAATTACATTCTATTTAATATAAAATAATTATATTAACATATAAGTATCGATTGTTGGAATCATGATGTTAAGCAACAATATTTAAGTATTTATTAATCACAAATCACATTTAAACAAAGAATCCGTAAGCGTAAAAAACAGGGTTTTTTTCCATATCATTTCCATTTCAAGTTTTAATGATTCAATCTTCCGGAAGCACCCGTCTGCTTAAAACATAAATCGTCTGCTTTTTTGAGATTTTTAAATAAATCTGTAACATTTTGAACATCTAGTTTTAATTTTAAGTGTTATTTTTCAGTTTTATATGTTGCAGAATTTGCTGCAGAATTCATCAAATTTTACCGCAGAATATGTCAAATTTTACCGCGGAATTTTAAAATGTTTGCCGCGGAATTCAGGGGGGAATGATATATACACACGTGTGTGTGTGTCTGTGTGTGTGTGTGTGTGTGTGTGTGTGTGTGTGTGTGTGTGTGTGTGTGTGTGTGTGTGTGTGTGTGTGTGTGTGTGTGTGTGTGTGTGTGTGTGTGTGTGTGTGTGTGTGTGTGTGTGTGTGTGTGTGTGTGTGTGTGTGTGTGTGTGTGTGTGTGTGTGTGTGTGTATTTATACATGTAAATAAAATATGTAAAATGTTTTCGTCAGATTATTATTATTATTATTATTATTATTTTGCAATAATAATAATTTTGTTTTTGTTTTACAGTAGTAGCAAAATATCTCGGCTTGGATTTAGGTATTTTTATACTGATTCTGGTTTTGGTGCTGATCCTTCTTATTGGTTGTGTAATATGTGTGTTCGTCAGGTAACACTTTGTATATATGCTACTTTTCACTACGCAGTGTTTCTGTCAGAAAGATATGTTTGGGTATGGCGCTATGGAATTGAATGCAACCACAGTCAACAGGGAGTATGGGGGACCTCCCCAGAAAGAAAATTGGTTAAGTTTAGGGTTAGGTTAAAAAAATTATACAGTAATAATAAAAATAATTAATTTTGTCAAAAGGTTAACTTAAAAAAATATATATCTATAAACAAATTTGGGTATGGCGTCATACCCGTTTTACCCTCTGGCAGAAACCCTGACTAGTAATAATTTGTTAACAATGAATTTGCAAACACACCCACAAAAGCGGCTAGCTTTAAAACTAGTTCTGTTTAAATTAACAGGTGTGAACACATACGTTTCCCTTTGCGTATGCGTATATACGTTTGCGTCATCCGTATAGGTTAGGCACAACACAGTGATCGGATACGCACATGCATACGTAGCACGTATCAATGGAGTATACTGAACCCATACAGACGCGGATCCAGGGGGGGGGTCGAGGGGGTCTGGACCCCCCCTCCCCCCCCCTGCTCGTGACCAACAAGCAGGATTTTGATAACGGGAATATACTTCAAATCCATCTAAAGCTATCTTCAAATATGAAAATTTCCTATCGAGGGGGGGGGGTCCAGTCTTGAGCCTTCGAAGGCTATCGAGGGGGGGGCCTTCGAAGGCTCAAGACTGGACCCCCCCCCCCCGATCCGCCCCTGCCATATGCATAGAAAGTGATTGAAGTGAATTAGTCATTAGGGATTACAGACAAACCTAAACCTTGGTCTGTAGCCAATTTTGACCGAACGTTGGTCCACACAATCGGAATTATGTCTAATATGTTCGCATCACTAGGGTTTTTCCTCTCAGACCAAACAAAATAAATAAATGTTGAAAAACTTATTAATCTTGTAAAAGAATATCAAATGTTTTTGTACCAGTCTATTAAAAAGTTAAGAAACCCACCAATATCGTCTTTTCCTCAATCTTTTAAGTGCTTCATTTACATACTATGATACTAGTATGCATCATGTGTGTTAAAACTTCATCAAGATGTTTGGAACGTTACTGACAATGTTCACATTTTCGTGCATGGACCCCAAAGTACCATTTAACGACGTGACAGTCACACATTTCATTTTGTATTGAAAACCTCAGTCCAGTTACTTATACTGACAAATGATGCCTCAATTAAATCCAGTGTCTGATTTCATTTGTAAGTCACGAGTTTTCTTTTATTTAAGCACATTTACCAAATTGCTGATTTTTTTTTTTTTTTTTTTGCTAAGTATATACATGTATATAATTAATATGATGGACGTGTTTGCCATACGACTAGTATACCAGCCAGTGGAAAGACGTCAAGACAGTTTTCCTGGAGGAGGATCCACGTAACCTCATTATAACAAACAAACAACAACAAACCCACAGCAATAAAGATAGGTTCAGTATTTTGTATACTACAGCGGGATAGGAAATGGTGAAATGTTTTACTTAGTGTGTTATTAAGTCCATTGTAGTAAATAATCAACCGTATAAAGACAGTATATATAAGTGGAATTCCATGTAAAGACAGTCTATATTAAGTGGAATATCATGTAAAGACAGTATATATTAAGTGGAATTCCATGTAATATCATGTAAAGACAGTTTATATTAAGTGGAATTCCATGTAAAGCCAGTATATATTAAGTGGAATATCATGTAAAGCCAGTATATATTAAGTGGAATATCATGTAAAGCCAGTATATATTAAGTGGAATATCATGTAAAGCCAGTATATATTAAGTGGAATATCATGTAAAGCCAGTATATATTAAGTGGAATATCATGTAAAGCCAGTATATATTAAGTGGAATATCATGTAAAGACAGTATATATTAAGTGGAATATCATGTAAAGCCAGTCTATATTAAGTGGAATATCATGTAAAGACAGTATATATTAAGTGGAATTCCATGTAAAGCCAGTATATATTAAGTGGAATATCATGTAAAGCCAGTCTATATTAAGTGGAATATCATGTAAAGACAGTCTATATTAAGTGGAATATCATGTAAAGACAGTCTATATTAAGTGGAATATCATGTAAAGACAGTCTATATTAAGTGGAATATCATGTAAAGACAGTATATATTAAGTGGAATATCATGTAAAGCCAGTATATATTAAGTGGAATTCCATGTAAAGCCAGTATATATTAAGTGGAATATCATGTAAAGCCAGTCTATATTAAGTGGAATATCATGTAAAGACAGTCTATATTAAGTGGAATATCATGTAAAGACAGTATATATTAAGTGGAATATCATGTAAAGCCAGTCTATATTAAGTGGAATATCATGTAAAGACAGTATATATTAAGTGGAATATCATGTAAAGCCAGTCTATATTAAGTGGAATATCATGTAAAGACAGTATATATTAAGTGGAATTCCATGTAAAGCCAGTATATATTAAGTGGAATATCATGTAAAGCCAGTCTATATTAAGTGGAATATCATGTAAAGCCAGTCTATATTAAGTGGAATATCATGTAAAGCCAGTCTATATTAAGTGGAATATCATGTAAAGACAGTATATATTAAGTGGAATATCATGTAAAGCCAGTCTATATTAAGTGGAATATCATGTAAAGACAGTCTATATTAAGTGGAATATCATGTAAAGACAGTCTATATTAAGTGGAATATCATGTAAAGACAGCATATATTAAGTGGAATTTCGTCTTTCCTTGACAGGAACAGAAGGGAGAAGGACCCGGAAACTCAACAAATAATTGTCTTAAAATCCAAGGACAATGGTGGTGAGGAAGGATTCCACAGAGCTACCCCCTCGCCTACACTCTGACTTGACACATCCAAACAAGAGGAAACAATCTAAACATGCCAAGGAAGACATCAATGACACATGGTGAAGTGTAAATGAAAATACAAATCATTGCAAATAAACAATTGGTTATCAGCAGTTATATTGTTAAAGAGACCACATATTATGTCTGTTCGAGTTTTTCCTGCATATGTGAATTTTGTCAAATAATTTGAAATTAATTTTGACTCATTTTAAGAATAAAAACATTGTTATACTGTCTTTTATTAGTTATTGCCTTCAACATAGTTTACTATATTTTCTGTACTCCTTATTCTAGTTCAACCGAGATAGGTGCTTGCTTCTTGTGGCATCCGTGAAACAGCTGTCATTTCCCCCATCAGGTTTTCTTGCAGACTGTGCAGTGATCACTTTTAGCCGCCCACAAAACAACCTCAACCTAGCTACACGCACCAGCGATCGTTAGGTAGTGCCGTGTATCTGACCAGTTTTACTAACAACAGATGGTGAGGAAAGGACGTGGGTACACGAAAGTACACAGCTATTGTATTCGTGAATGAAGTGGGAGACAACATTTGCTGATAAAACAGAATTAAAACAGATTGCTTCACTAATACAAATTTTATTCCTAATATATGATATTAACGATACCAAAACACAATATGGTAAATTATCTATATTTCCCCTCTCTCTCTCTCTCTCTCTCTCTCTCTCTCTCTCTCTCTCTCTCTCTCTCTCTCTCTCTCTCTCTCTCTCTCTCTCTCTCTCTCTCTCTGGGGTTTTTTGTGTATGTATGAGTGTGTGAATTATTGGTAACATTTTTTAAAATTATTAATATGTATCAAGCTATTGAGAACAATAGGCAGAGGATGAAAGATGAAAAAGATTAATGGTTGTCAAAGCCTGCCGATGTTTGTTGATTTCTTTTTCTTGATAGTGATGCCAAAACAACGAAAGTCAAAACAACTTGATGCATATAAAAGATCCATTGTCACTAATGGAAAAATATAGCGGGTTTCTTCTCTAACACTATGTCAAAATTACCAATTTTTTGACATCCAATGGACGATGCTTCATAAGACAATATTTTCCTGTGGTGTCGTTAAACAAAACAAAAAATTTCACTAACGTGTGGGCGCACACGTGCATTTATGTATGTATGTATGTATTGTGTTTTCTGTGATCGTGCAGTGCATGTGTATACATGTATATATGTGATTGCATGTATGTGTGGTGTTTTCTGTGATCGTGCAGTGCATGTGTATACATATATATATGTGATTGCATGTATGTGTGGTGTTTTCTGTGATCGTGCAGTGCATGTGTATACATGTATATATGTGATTGCATGTATGTATTGTGTTTTCTGTGATCGTGCAGTGCATGTGTATACATGTATATATGAGGTTGCATGTATGTGTGGTGTTTTCTGTGATCGTGCAGTGCATGTGTATACATGTATATATGAGGTTGCATGTATGTGTGGTGTTTTCTATGATCGTGCAGTGCAAGAGTATACATGTATATACGAGGTTGCACGTATGAGTGTGTATATGTGCCTGTATAAAGTGTGTGTGTGTGTGTGTGTGTGTATGCATTAATTTTGTATATTTTTTCCTATTTGTACAAACTGAATTTAGTCTTCCAATAATTGTGTACGTACGACAAAATAATAAATATTAGGAAGTAAAATGAAGACTGACTTAAAAAGACGACTAGAAACACATTTAATATACAGCTACTAATAGTTTATGCAGAAAAATATATATTTAAATACAGTCGTTAAAATCTCTTTGTTAGTCGACAACATCTTAACAGTTACAGCCAACTGGGCTAGTCCCTTTAATATAGGCCCCGTTCTGCCTCTGTATGGTTACTGACATACAATACAATACAATACAATACAATACAATACAATAGATGTTTAACGACACTCCAGCACGAAAATTACATCGGCTATTGGGTGTCAAGTTACTAACATAAGACATAAATATGAAATAGACAAATAATTAACAATTAGATATAGAGTATGAAATGTAGCTTTACAAAGACGGACACTTCTTTCTAGTTATATATGTACAAAAACCAAGCAGATGGGGAAACCACGTTATGGCTACATTTTAGTAGTAGTAAGTGATGTTTTATATGCACCATCCAACAGACAGGAAAGTATATACCACGGCCTTTGTTACACCATCTGTGGAGCACTGGCGGGAGAAATAGACCAACGAGCCCACCGACGGGGATCGATCCTAATGGTAAGCGAAGATATATCTAGCATTAATTTGTTCGCACGGACTGACTCATCGATTTCTTTTTACAGCAGGTCTTTTGGATATAGGTCTTACACCTGGAGATATGCACCAAATGCGTGTTAAAAACGTATTGCGGGGTTTCTTTAACATCAAATTAGCGGTGTATCAGGTTTGTCGTCGACAATTATAATGCAAATTGTGCAAAATTGCATTCGAGTTTGGCAGAGTAGGCGTGATTAATTCTTGTCATATGTAATAAGAAATTTGAATTTGATACTTGTTAGTGTTTTTCTATCTTTTCTTTCTGCGGTGCAGGCTAATATCACAGAACTACCACATATTTCAGTTTAATGTTTAATGTTTTGAATACAAGTTAGTTTAGGATACAAGTGTGAAAGAACCGCAAAATGTATTTGAAAGTGGGAAGTTCAAAGTCAGTGCGTGCACATGGGCGTACATATGATTTTGAAAAGGGGGGTTCCAATACATAGGATTTTGAAAAGGGGGGTTCCAAAATAGATTGCAGAGATACTGGGCATATATTTCTATGTTGAGTAAATATAATAATGTCAGATATCAATGTCAGATATATTAAATTATAAAAAAATGCGATTTCAGGGGGGGGGGGGGTTCGGTCGCCCATGGTGCATGAGATTTTGGAGAGTGATTCTGCAATGTGAGCATAGAATAGAATAGAATAGATGTTTAACGACACCCCAACACGAAAAATACATCGGCTATTGGGTACATGCAAACATTACGTGGCAATGGGAGCTTTCTCGTCCCGGGAAAATGTTAAATTTTATTTGTTCACATACGTCATTTTCAGCGTTTTGAGCACAATAACAGGGAAAAGTGTTAGGGGAGCATGGATCCCACGCGGGGAAGTGGGGTGGAGTGCTATCCTCGAAACCCTCGTCTGCAATCGCGCTTGCCTCCACACTGACATTTATTTAGATAGACTTGAATAAAATTTTTTTTAACTTGGTCGTGCCAGTATGTTGTCATGAATCAATGACAGATGGTTTATCAGTATGACTTCCTCTCCCCAGTCGACACCCTTCCCATTTCGTCCCTAGGCAGATTGTTGTTACCGAGACTAGTTTGACAACTCTATCTGTCAAAACGACTGCCACTCCCCAGTCGACACCCTTCCCATTTCGTCCCTAGGCAGATTGTTGTTACCGAGAGTAGTTTGGCAACTCTATCTGTCAAAACGACTGCCACTCCCCAGTCGACACCCTTCCCATTTCATCCCTAGGCATATTGTTGTTACCGAGACTAGTTTGACAACTCTATCTGTCAAAACGACTTCCACTCCCCAGTCGACACCCTTCCCATTTCGTCCCTAGGCGGATTGTTGTTACCGAGACTAGTTTGACAACTGTATCTGTCAAACCGACTTCCACTCCCCAGTCGATACCCTTCCCATTTCGTCCCTAGGCAGATTGTTGTTACCGAGACTAGTTTGACAACTTTATCTGTCAAACCGACTTCCACTCCCCAGTCGACACCCTTCCCATTTCGTCCCTAGGCAGAGTGTTGTTACCGAGACTAGTTTGACAACTATATCTGTCAAAACGACTGCCACTCCCCAGTCGACACCCTTCCCATTTCGTCCCTAGGCATATTGTTGTTACCGAGACTAGTTTGACAACTCTATCTGTCAAACCGATATCCACTCCCCAGTCGACACCCTTCCCATGTCGTCCCTAGGCGGATTGTTGTTACCGAGACTAGTTTGACAACTCTATCTGTCAAACCGACTTCCACTCCCCAGTCGACACCCTTCCCATTTCGTCCCTTGGCAGAGTGTTGTTGCCGAGACTAGTTTGACAACTATATCTGTCAAACCGACTTCCACTCCCCAGTCGACACCCTTCCCAGTTCGTCCCTAGGCAGATTGTTGTTGCCGAGACTAGTTTGACAACTCTATCTGTCAAAACGACTGCCACTCCCCAGTCGACACCCTTCCCATTTCGTCCCTAGGCGGATTGTTGTTGCCGAGACTAGTTTGACAACTGTATCTGTCAAAACGACTGCCACTCCCCAGTCGACACCCTTCCCATTTCGTCCCTAGGCAGATTGTTGTTACCGAGACTAGTTTGACAACTGTATCTGTCAAAACGACTGCCACTCCCCAGTCGACACCCTTCCCATTTCGTCCCTAGGCAGATTGTTGTTACCGAGACTAGTTTGACAACTGTATCTGTCAAAACGACTGCCACTCCCCAGTCGACACCCTTCCCATTTCGTCCCTAGGCAGATTGTTGTTACCGAGACTAGTTTGACAACTCTGTCTGTCAAACCGACTTCCACTCCCCAGTCGACACCCTTCCCATTTCGTCCCTAGGCGGAGTGTTGTTACCGAGACTAGTTTGACAACTGTATCTGTCAAACCGACTTCCACTCCCCAGTCGATACCCTTCCCATTTCGTCCCTAGGCGGATTGTTGTTACCGAGACTAGTTTGACAACTGTATCTGTCAAACCGACTTCCACTCCCCAGTAGATACCCTTCCCATTTCGTCCCTAGGCGGATTGTTGTTACCGAGACTAGTTTGACAACTGTATCTGTCAAACCGACTTCCACTCCCCAGTCGATACCCTTCCCATTTCGTCCCTAGGCAGATTGTTGTTACCGAGACTAGTTTGACAACTCTATCTGTCAAACCGACTTCCACTCCCCAGTCGATACCCTTCCCATTTCGTCCCTAGGCAGATTGTTGTTACCGAGACTAGTTTGACAACTCTATATGTCAAACCGACTTCCACTCCCCAGTCGACACCCTTCCCATTTCGTCCCTAGGCGGATTGTTGTTACGGAGACCAGTTTGACAACTCTATATGTCAATAGGACTGCTATTCTTTAGGACGACATCCATTCCATTTCGACTTTAAGAAGACTACTGTTATCAAAACCACTTTGACAACTCTATATGCCAATAGGACTGCTACTCTTTAGGATAACATCCATCCCATTTCGTCCCTAAGAAACTGATGTTATGAAAACCAGTTTGACAACGCTATCTGTCAATAGGATTGCCACTCCCCAGGATGACACCCTTTCCATTTCATCCTAGGAAGATTGCTAATCTCAATACTAGTTTGACAAAAGTTCTACTTACACAAGACGATCACAGTGTTGGAAACTTTTAAAATCCTGATATTGTACATAACACTTCCAGCTGTCTACGTGTGTTCTCGACTCCCCCCCCCCCCCCCCCCCTCCCCCTTCCCCAACACTCCCACACACACACACACACACCTGGGGGCCTTGATAGCCAGTTTTGGGCCGCTATTGGAGTTTCGCGTCACGTACACCGAGGCACGAGCGACCGTGTCTTTGGTGTACGGTGACCCGGCTCCAACGAAGAGGAATGGAGAAGGGACAAGGGAAAACTGATCCCTCTGCTTCGAAAATACTAAAGGGTGTTCACCACCAAAACAGTGACTCTGGAGAGGCGGGATCGTGAGCCTAATTCAGTAAACTGTCGTCTCACAGTGCAAAAAGGTCTTGGAAAGACGAAGTGAGAACTTTGTCAACTAGGCCCCGTGATGCGTCAGCTTTCTAATTAACTGCAGTGTAGTGACCGGTCACAGCAGCCCTTGTTAGCATGTGTAATAGCAGAGTGTGCACGGGGCATTATTATTTCTCTGTTAGTGGAAATGTTATATAATTTTTGACTTTAATGTATGTTTTAACTCTCGACATATCGAATGGCGGCGACATCACGAATTAAAGCTATATGCAATTGCACCAACACCTGTCATTCGTTACCGTCATTTATTAAATAAGCATCCATGCATTATGCACTGCATTCAATACACCCACACATGTGCATCTGCGAAGATGATTATATAAAGCGTCTTGTAAGATGTGCAAGATGTAACAATTCGACAACATGCTTCGAACAATATCTCTGGTGCTACTCGCCTTTGGTTGTCTGTTGCCGTCCAGTATGGCACAGGAATGTTGGAGTGGCAACATCGTACATGCCTGCTTGCTTTTCCACCAACAATCAAGAGACTGCGAAGGTAAGTGTCCCTTTTTTCTTGAATATATATTTGAAGGATTTTCTTCATAAAGATCAGTAAGTTTCAGTGACCATGGTTTTTTCTCTTCTATGGAGACTGTCATTTTGGGTATCATGTGATGTATAGCTTTGGTCACATGGCCAATCTGAAGTGTCTGGTTAAAAGGAGACAAGCTGGAACATTTGATCATGAAACATGCAGCTAAATAATGAATCATGTTGCCACCTTGTCCAATTTTATGAGAAAAACGATCTGCACGATTATACAGATAAGATGTCTTGTCCAAATATTTCTGATCTTAACAACTGTAACTGTAATCCTAAACCTTAGTCTCCCTTGATGTCCCGGCTTGTCCAACAATGTCTTGTCTTAACAACTGTAACTGCAATCCTAAACCTTAGTCTCCCTTGATGTCCCGGCTTGTCCAACAATGTCTGCTCTTAACAACTGTAACTGCAATCCTAAACCTTAGTCTCCCTTGATGTCCCGGCTTGTCCAACAATGTCTTGTCTTAACAACTGTAACTGCAATCCTAAACCTTAGTCACCCAGATGTCCCGGCTTGTCCAACAATGTCTTGTCTTAACAACTGTAACTGTAATCCTAAACATTAGTCTCCCTTGATGTCCCGGCTTGTCCAACAATGTCTGCTCTTAACAACTGTAACTGCAATCCTAAACCTTAGTCTCCCTTGATGTCCCGGCTTGTCCAACAATGTCTTGTCTTAACAACTGTAACTGTAATCCTAAACCTTAGTCTCCCTTGATGTCCCGGCTTGTCCAACAATGTCTGCTCTTAACAACTGTAACTGCAATCCTAAACCTTAGTCTCCCTTGATGTCCCGGCTTGTCCAACAATGTCTTGTCTTAACAACTGTAACTGTAATCCTAAACCTTAGTCACCCAGATGTCCCGGCTTGTCCAACAATGTCTTGTCTTAACAACTGTAACTGCAATCCTAAACCTTAGTCTCCCTTGATGTCCCGGCTTGTCCAACAATGTCTGCTCTTAACAACTGTAACTGTAATCCTAAACCTTAGTCACCCAGATGTCCCGGCTTGTCCAACAATGTCTTGTCTTAACAACTGTAACTGCAATCCTAAACCTTAGTCACCCAGATGTCCCGGCTTGTCCAACAATGTCTTGTCTTAACAACTGTAACTGCAATCCTAAACCTTAGTCTCCCAGATGTCCCGGCTTGTCCAACAATGTCTTGTCTTAACAACTGTAACTGCAATCCTAAACCTTAGTCTCCCTTGATGTCCCGGCTTGTCCAACAATGTCTTGTCTTAACAACTGTAACTGCAATCCTAAACCTTAGTCTCTCAGATGTCCCGGCTTGTCCAACAATGTCTTGTCTTAACAACTGTAACTGCAATCCTAAACCTTAGTCTCCCAGATGTCCCGGCTTGTCCAACAATGTCTTGTCTTAACAACTGTAACTGCAATCCTAAACCTTAGTCTCCCTTGATGTCCCGGCTTGTCCAACAATGTCTTGTCTTAAGAACTGTAACTGTAATCCTAAACCTTAGTCACCCAGATGTCTCGGCTTGTCCAACAATGTCTTGTCTTAACAACTGTAACTGCAATCCTAAACCTTAGTCTCCCAGATGTCCCGGCTTGTCCAACAATGTCTTGTCTTAACAACTGTAACTGCAATCCTAAACCTTAGTCACCCAGATGTCCCGGCTTGTCCAACAATGTCTTGTCTTAACAACTGTAACTGCAATCCTAAACCTTAGTCTCCCTTGATGTCCCGGCTTGTCCAACAATGTCTTGTCTTAACAACTGTAACTGCAATCCTAAACCTTAGTCTCCCTTGATGTCCCGGCTTGTCCAACAATGTCTTGTCTTAACAACTGTAACTGCAATCCTAAACCTTAGTCTCCCAGATGTCCCGGCTTGTCCAACAATGTCTGCTCTTAACAACTGTAACTGCAATCCTAAACCTTAGTCTCCCAGATGTCCCGGCTTGTCCAACAATGTCTTGTCTTAACAACTGTAACTGCAATCCTAAACCTTAGTCACCCAGATGTCCCGGCTTGTCCAACAATGTCTTGTCTTAACAACTGTAACTGCAATCCTAAACCTTAGTCTCTCAGATGTCCCGGCTTGTCCAACAATGTCTTGTCTTAACAACTGTAACTGCAATCCTAAACCTTAGTCTCCCAGATGTCCCGGCTTGTCCAACAATGTCTTGTCTTAACAACTGTAACTGCAATCCTAAACCTTAGTCTCCCTTGATGTCCCGGCTTGTCCAACAATGTCTTGTCTTAAGAACTGTAACTGTAATCCTAAACCTTAGTCACCCAGATGTCTCGGCTTGTCCAACAATGTCTTGTCTTAACAACTGTAACTGCAATCCTAAACCTTAGTCACCCAGATGTCCCGGCTTGTCCAACAATGTCTTGTCTTAACAACTGTAACTGTAATCCTAAACCTTAGTCACCCAGATGTCCCGGCTTGTCCAACAATGTCTTGTCTTAACAACTGTAACTGCAATCCTAAACCTTAGTCTCCCTTGATGTCCCGGCTTGTCCAACAATGTCTTGTCTTAACAACTGTAACTGCAATCCTAAACCTTAGTCTCCCTTGATGTCCCGGCTTGTCCAACAATGTCTTGTCTTAACAACTGTAACTGCAATCCTAAACCTTAGTCTCCCAGATGTCCCGGCTTGTCCAACAATGTCTTGTCTTAACAACTGTAACTGCAATCCTAAACCTTAGTCTCCCAGATGTCCCGGCTTGTCCAACAATGTCTTGTCTTAACAACTGTAACTGCAATCCCAAACGTTTAACACAATGGCGTCGCGCATATGGAAACGCTGTTACTGGTGAAGCATGTTAAGGAGGACGAGACTGGTTTTCATGCCAAACGTTAGATGAATGTGATGTGGTAGAAGACAATAGTACCAATGAAATTGTTCGGAGACTGGTTTTCACATCTAAATTTAAATGAATGTGATGTGATATATGACACTAGTACCAGTCAAATTGTTCTTTGTATGTACACACATATTTTCTCCATATTATGGATTCTACTGGATCTCTAACATAGTTAATGCATATTCATTAAGAGTGTAACAAGAACAGTTAACAACGCTGAAAAGGATCCCAATATATAAATGAAGTCAGGGCAGTCCGTAGACTAAATGGAATGGGGTGGCAGCACAAAAACAATCGGGACATATCAATAGTGTGTCTTCTTGAAGGAAAGAAGAACGGCGTTTAATTTAATGACGCAAAACACATATTTAAATTATAGTTATATGGAATGGGACACATGGTTAAGGACCACAGAGATAATTAGAGAGGAAACCCGATGTCGTCACGCCATGGATTACTCGTTTCAATTACAGCAGCAGGTCAGGTCAGGTCAGAGTGTTTAACGTGCACATTCAGAGCAAGCTGTTATCGCGCACGCCTGTCCTAGGCACGATATTTTTGATGTTATATGCGCCATCCCACACGCATGATAGTACATACCTCAGTCTGTGTTACGCCAGTTGTGGAACACTGGCTGGAATAAGATATAGCTTAATTGGCCCATTGACAGAAACTTCTTGGTGGAGAGACAAATACCACTTTTTTTCTTCTTTTTTTGTTTGGAGTCCAACTGTCCCCCTGCCACCCTGGTAGGTTAGGCCCAGGAAGTTACAATAATAACCTGTAAATGAATATGTTTTTTTGTTTGGAGTCCAACTGTCCCCCTGCCACCCTGGTAGGTTAGGCCCAGGAAGTTACAATAATAACCTGTAAATGAATATGTTTTTTTGTTTGGAGTCCAACTGTCCCCCTGCCACCCTGGTAGGTTAGGCCCAGGAAGTTACAATAATAACCTGTAAATGAATATGTTTTTTTGTTTGGAGTCCAACTGTCCCCCTGCCACCCTGGTAGGTTAGGCCCAGGAAGTTACAATAATAACCTGTAAATGAATATGTTTTTTTGTTTGGAGTCCAACTGTCCCCCTGCCACCCTGGTAGGTTAGGCCCAGGAAGTTACAATAATAACCTGTAAATGAATATGTTTTTTTGTTTGGAGTCCAACTGTCCCCCTGCCACCCTGGTAGGTTAGGCCCAGGAAGTTACAATAATAACCTGTAAATGAATATGGTTTTTTGTTTGGAGTCCAACTGTCCCCCTGCCACCCTGGTAGGTTAGGCCCAGGAAGTTACAATAATAACCTGTAAATGAATATGGTTTTTTGTTTGGAGTCCAACTGTCCCCCTGCCACCCTGGTAGGTTAGGCCCAGGAAGTTACAATAATAACCTGTAAATGAATATGTTTTTTTGTTTGGAGTCCAACTGTCCCCCTGCCACCCTGGTAGGTTAGGCCCAGGAAGTTACAATAATAACCTGTAAATGAATATGTTTTTTTGTTTGGGGTCCAACTGTCCCCCTGCCACCCTGGTAGGTTAGGCCCAGGAAGTTACAATAATAACCTGTAAATGAATATGTTTTTTTGTTTGGAGTCCAACTGTCCCCCTGCCACCATGGTAGGTTAGGCCCAGGAAGTTACAATAATAACCTGTAAATGAATATGTTTTTTTGTTTGGAGTCCAACTGTCCCCCTGCCACCCTGGTAGGTTAGGCCCAGGAAGTTACAATAATAACCTGTAAATGAATATGTTTTTTTGTTTGGAGTCCAACTGTCCCCCTGCCACCCTGGTAGGTTAGGCCCAGGAAGTTACAATAATAACCTGTAAATGAATATGTTTTTTTGTTTGGAGTCCAACTGTCCCCCTGCCACCCTGGTAGGTTAGGCCCAGGAAGTTACAATAATAACCTGTAAATGAATATGTTTTTTTGTTTGGAGTCCAACTGTCCCCCTGCCACCCTGGTAGGTTAGGCCCAGGAAGTCACAATAATAACCTGTAAATGAATATGTTTTTTTTGTTTGGAGTCCAACTGTCCCCCTGCCACCCTGGTAGGTTAGGCCCAGGAAGTTACAATAATAACCTGTAAATGAATATGTTTTTTTGTTTGGAGTCCAACTGTCCCCCTGCCACCCTGGTAGGTTAGGCCCAGGAAGTTACAATAATAACCTGTAAATGAATATGTTTTTTTGTTTGGAGTCCAACTGTCCCCCTGCCACCCTGGTAGGTTAGGCCCAGGAAGTTACAATAATAACCTGTAAATGAATATGTTTTTTTGTTTTCAGAATTCATGTTAGGTCATGACTCGCAGACGATAAATGCCGAGAGTGAGCGGAACAACGCGGAACACTGGATCAGCGTGTGTGTTCCTTGTGAAGTAGTGGAAACAGGTGAGTTTTACTCTACATGTCCCATCGGTAGGGAAGTCAAGTTCAAGTCAAGTTCTTTATTGCGTTAAGTTTTCCAACTTATCAGCATTATAACAATGAAATACAATATTATGTACAATAGTGCGGAACAATGGTGGAGAATGACTTACAGAAATACATACACATATACCGATAAAACAATCCATCTATATCTATATATAAACAATCGGCAATATGGGTTACACAAATATAGATATATTAAGTTGTTTGTAGTAGAGTCAGTAGGTGAGTGTTATTCAACATAGCCCATTGTTATTTCCTTGTGAAGTAGACTGAACAAGTGTAGACTTAGAAAAAATATATGGTATGGAGACATGGTTTACTTTTAAAAATATATAAACTGGGGATTAAAGGCGAGATGTTCAATTTTATCGATAAATCTCACAGATATTTTTCTGTTAATATTAATGGTGTCTTTTTTTCCAAAAACAGCTTGAGAATGGCGTACGTTAAGGTTTTGTCATTGCCCCGACCCTATTCAACATCTCTATTAATGACTTGAGTAAACCAAAATCGTTTTGTTTTTTAATTCGACAGTTGCTGATAGTGATATCCACTTTATTCATTCATTCATTCATCCATTCGTTCCATTCTATTCCGATTTATTCTATTTTAGTCTAATTCAATTTTATTTTAAATACAGTTAAAATATATAGTTACATGTTATAATAACATTCCTTCCTTCCTTCATTATTTGTTTTTGGTGTAGGGTATGTATCGTTTTTCTTCTCCTTTTTTCTCCTTTTTTTTCATTCGTTCATGTATTATTATTATTATTATTATTATTATTATTACTATTATTATTATTTGTTTTAAATGTTGGTAAAAATAAAATTGGGCTATGTCCCTTCCTCCTTCCCTTATCGATTGTGTTTATATAACCTGTTTAATAATTGATTGATATATATATACATGTATTGGAAAATAGTTGCAGGCAAGTACGACTTTTTGAAACGACACACTTAAATTTTCGCCCATTCCTAATATTGATGGCGATTCATATTATTAACTTTTATGGTTATAACATAATGTCAATAAATATATGCCCTTTTAAATTGTATTTTAACGATGATGTTTTTAACGTTATAAAACTTAATTCTATTACTCAGTTATAATAAAGATTGTATGCGTTTTAACAACTACCGCTAGGACCTGCCTCGGATGCAATATATTCATACGCGTAATGCGGAGAACCTGCAAACATATTTTTGTCGAACAAAATTGTTTTCGAACTCCTTCTTTCCTTCTGCAGTAAAATTATGGAACAATCTGTTGCCTGATATTAGAAATTCTTGTTCACTAAAAATGTTTAAAATAGAAATGAACAAACACGACCCTGCTGTTCCATCCTATTCCTGTTAAGGTGGTAGAAGGCAACAGATTCTACATAGCCGACTCCGTTTGGGTACGAGTGATTTGAATGGTCACAAATTTGTACGACATCTGACAGATACCCCTTCTTGCATTTGTAGGCATCCAGTTGAAGATGCTGAAATTTGTTCATGTTTTTGTCCAACATACGCTGCAGCTCGCAATACCTATTCTGCTTTACTATTTGGAGATTCAAATTTAAGTATCCAAGATAATATCTCTATATTTAAATCTGTTCAGAATTTTCTTATTAATAGTAAGCGTTTCGAGATCAATTAACCATTTAACCATTCTAAGTGTTTGCTATTTATTCTTTGTTTCTTCTACACCTTCCTCTCTTCTATTCCCCCAACTATTCGTGTTATCTTTATTGTATTTTAGTCATCTTGATGTATAACATGTATATTTGTTAAATGTAGGTAGAGGCCTTAATATAGGCACTTGCCTGTTGGCCAATCCCAAATTTGATCTGCAAATAAATATTGTTTAAATCAATATATTCATACCGAGACTACTGGGAGTATAGAAAAATCCCACTCAGATCAATAATGGGGATCATTGATAGGTGAGATATAAATTACGAGCTTGGGGCTTATTCATTCGCACACCTTGAACACACAAGCACTATAGTCTGTTTTCATGAAAAGGGAACCGATGAATTTGCATATATCTCTATAATAAATAATGTTAAATCTTATATTAAACCCATACCAAATCAAAAACATGTTTTTACTTCATAATTTCAGACTTCTTTTCTAAAATACATTAATTGTCTGCATTTTATTTTTGGTGAACCATCTAAAGTTGCGCCCAAATTTTAAACTAGTGCACATTTGTTTGGCTGAATTTAATTTTATTATTAGACCAAATGTATTGCAAATTTCTGCCAATTGCAAATTTCCCCTTCTCCTGCCACCTCTTACTATGGAAACAATCCCTGATTTTAATCAGAGGCTGTGCCCACAGCAAACGTTTATGAACCCTCGGTATATAAAGTTAAAAGTTAAAGTTTGTTTGGTTTAACGACACCACTAGAGCACGTTGATTTATTAATCATCGGCTACTGGATGTCAAACATTTGGTAATTTTCACAGTCTTAGAGAGGAAATCCGCTACATTTTGCCATTAGTAGCTAGGGATCTTTTATATGCACCATTCCACATACAGGATAACACATACCACGGCTAGTTGCACTCCTAAAACAAATTCTCTTTTTCTTTTTGTACCTGGAAATAACTCGCCTGATAAGTTCGAGGTGAGTGATTTGCGTTTCGTAGGATAAATCTTGAGTAAAGCTTTCACATACTGACAACAAGAAGTTTTAATAGCACACGTTGAACAATCCCAGAATCAGTACCATGATATTCATATACACTGTTCTATTTTCTGCATTCTGTTAGTAAATGTATCATTAGAATATGTTTTGATTGACTACTATACGTCACAAACATTTCAGCTCCAGATCGTGTTTTCTTTTAACACGTCTTGGTTTGAAGAGAATGATAATCATAGAATTATTCAAAACAAACAAACAAACAGCTTTTTAATAAATGACTTCATTCATGACACAATAAATCGTCCAAGATGTTCGCATTATTGTAATTTCAGATAATGGGATTACTTGTCCAGTGAATTCCAATTACACGCAGGATGGAGAGAACTTCAACGTGGACCGCGCCAGGCTTTTTATTTACTTGGCCTCGAACCACCAACAGGACGCGACGATATTGTTCGACCATGTTAACGGCCATGGACAGTCAGACGTCACTTCCGCCCACATTAGAGGGCCGGCGAATGGACGACCAGTGGGTCCGTTTTATGTGGACGCGACGTACCTGCCATTAACACTGACATCGTTACGATGTGTCGATAACCAGGGACGTCAATGCGACATCCAGTTCGGCCAGAGAAGACCATTTGCCTTCGTCCATTACATCAAAGAGAATTCTCAGCCATGATTTTTGGTATTAATTATCTTTTTTCTTAATCATTAGCAGCAGCAGCAGCAATTGTAGTAGTAGCAGTAGTAGTAGTAGTAATAGTAGTAATAGTAGTAATAGCAACAGCAGCAGCAGTAGTAGTAGTAGTAGCAGTAGTAGTAGTAGTAATAGCAACAGCAGCAACAGTAGTACCAGTAGCAGCAGCAGCAGTAGTAATAGTAGCAGTAGCAGCAGCAGCAGCAGCACTGGCAGTAGTAGTAGTAGTAGTAGTAGTAGTAGTAGTAGTAGTAGCAGCAGCAGCAGTAGTAGTAGTAGCAGCAGCAGCAGCAGCAGCAGCAGTAGCAGCAGTAGTAGTAGCAGCAGCAGCAGCAGCAACAGCAGTAGCAGTAGTAGCAGTAGCAGCAGTAGCAGCAGTAGCAGCAGTAGTAGCAGCAGCAGCAGTAGTAGTAGCAGTAGCAGCAGTAGCAGTAGTAGCAGTAGTAGCAGTAGCAGCAGTAGTAGCAGCAGCAGCAGTAGTAGTAGCAGTAGCAGCAGTAGCAGTAGTAGCAGTAGCAGCAGTAGCAGCAGCAGTAGCAGCAGTAGCAGCAACAGCAGTAGCAGTAGTAGCAGTAGTAGCAGTAGTAGTAGCAGTAGTAGCAGCAGCAGTAGTAGCAGTAGTAGCAGCAGTAGTAGCAGCAGCATATACCTGCTGGCCAAGGGGTGTATTTATTTCGCTGAACTAAAATGACTATGGCCATTAATAGCCGTCACCATTTACTGTTAAAGAAAATGTATTTTATGAAAAATGTATTGTATATAAAAAGAGTATATACATCAATGCACTTCTTCAAATTAAGTAATGATTTTCATTCAATAGTGTGGAATATTCATGGTAGTTCAAAAGAGGTGTCTGAAAGACTATACCTAGAATCACATGCCCATAAACAAAATTACAACGAAATTTTTCATTTGCCGGTAGAATTTTAAATCGTTTTGTTGGAAATTGTGCAGAGAATGACTAAAAGTCGGAATTCCAAATTGAAATCCATATCTTTGGTTACTCTACAATCCTGTAACACATCTGTATAAAGTTACTATAAAGTAAAACAAAAGACTATGGTGCTGAAACGAACAATAGATAGAGATTGTCTCCATAACTGTTACTTCTCTGAGGTACGTGTTTTTTTTAAATTATGAAAAATTCATTTCGCGATATTATAAACACCAGGTTGACTAGGAGCGCTCGAATGTAAGGAAATGGATAATCTAAACTATAAAATGTTAAAAAAATGTCTGATTTCAATTATAAAAAAACCCACCCGTACCTAAAGTGAGAAATAGGCGGTAGTGTTTAGAAATGTGGCGGTAGTGTTTAGAAACAGGCGATAGTGTTTAGAAATAGGCGGTAGTGTTTAGAAATAGGCGGTAGTGTTTAGAAATAGGCGGTAGTGTTTAGAAATGTGGCGGTAGTGTTTAGAAATAGGCGGTAGTGTTTAGAAATGTGGCGGTAGTGTTTAGAAATAGGCGGTAGTGTTTAGAAATGTGGCTCTGTCATTCATGTGAGAAATAGGCGGTAGTGTTTAGAAATAGGCGGTAGTGTTTAGAAATGTGGCGGTAGTGTTTAGAAATAGGCGGTAGTGTTTAGAAATGTGGCGGTAGTGTTTAGAAATAGGCGGTAGTGTTAGAAATAGGCGGTAGTGTTAGAAATAGGCGGTAGTGTTTAGAAATGTGGCGGCGGTAGTGTTTAGAAATGTGGCGGTAGTGTTTAGAAATGTGGCGGTAGTGTGTAGAAATGTGGCTCTGTCATTCAAGTGGAGGAGGGGGCGGGACGTAGCCCAGTGGTGAAGCCCTCGCTTGATGCACGGTCGGTTTGGGATCGATCCCCATTGATAGGGCCATTGGGCTTTCCAGCTAGTGCACCACGACTGGTATATCAAAGGCCGTAGTATGTGCTATCCTGTCTGTGGGGTGGTGCATATAAAATATCCCTTGCTGTTAATCGAAAAGAGTAGCCCATGAAGTGGCGACAGCGGGTTTCCTCCTTCAATATCTGTGTGGTCCTTAACCATATGTCCGACGCCATATAACCGTAAATAAATGTGTTGAGTGCGTCGTTAAATAAAACATTTCTTTCCTTCATGTGGAGGACGGCCATGATAGGTTATATGAATGACGTGCAAATCTTCGAATTCGGACAAAAATTATGGATATATTCGGGCAAACTCAGCGGGATTGTAACATTTTCACCATGTATTTCCATATATCAGTTGGTATTCATGAAAAAAATGCGTAATG
Source organism: Gigantopelta aegis (assembly GCF_016097555.1). Lineage (NCBI taxonomy): Eukaryota > Metazoa > Mollusca > Gastropoda > Neomphalida > Peltospiridae > Gigantopelta > Gigantopelta aegis. Next base: position 10,068,798 of record NC_054701.1, on the reverse strand, counting down.
ATTAGTTTGCAACCCTATATAGCTGTTTGATAATAACGTAATATGAATAAAAACTGTTATACAGCTTCGAGCATTTTCGTTTAATTCTGGCCAAAGTTAGCCTCTCTCCCTCACCCCCCACCCCCTCCCAATGTAACCCGTACGCCTATGGTTCCATAGCCAACGCAATGTTTATATGATCTAGACTGGAAATTGCATTCGAAATAAAAGGAAGAAAAAGAAATTCAGTTGATAGTCTAGTATGTGTGCTTAAATATTAAAGATACTCAGTTCTAGCTTTAAAATAATGCTAACAGTTTGACAGTACGATAGCAATGACTGCTCTACTTTATTATGATTAACATTATATGTTTTTGTTTTTTTATTTACAGATATGTAAAGATTTCAAGAACGGATTTGTGTACAAGATTTAATGGGTACTACGGAGAAACAGGATACAATAATATATGATTAAACTACTAGAGACTTTAATATGTTTGTCTTTAATCTATTTTTGTTTGCTTTATATATTTTTATTTATTGATTTATGATTGAAAGCTATATGTATTTTACTTTTGTAGCTAGCTAGTCAGTGTGACAGTTTTAAAGTTTTATTATTAACAGACATATCATCTGCATGGAAAAGAAGAAAACAATTAACATTTTAACATTTAGGTTTTAATCGTAATGACGTGCAGTTTAAAGGGACAACCGTCAGACGCAATTTCATTTGTACAGATCAGTTTTACAGGTTGTGGCATTAAAGGCATACAGTCACATATCGTTGACCCAATTAATGGCAAAAAACGTAGTATCTGAATATATATATATATATATATATATATATATATATATATATATATATATATATATATATATATATATATATATATATATATATTTGAACTGTCCCTAAATGTACTTTATTTAACCATTTACATAACCACCATATCCCATTTATTATTGACATTTGCAACAAACAAACAAAAATAATAATAAAAAATTATGGCCATGGTCGATAAATCAGAAAAAATAAAGGTGATTTATTGAACAAACTATGACGTATTATGTTTTGAATCACGTGACGGGCATCCACCAAATAAGCGCGGTAACAAAATGATTTGCCAAGTTCGTTTAACGAGTACGCTTGACCATCCACTTCGATGTAGGGTAAATAGAAACAAAAACAATGAAAACACGTTATTTAAAAAAGCACACAACAAACAACAACAAAAAACCAACCTTTACTGAATGACAATAAGCTTAAACATTAATTTATTTTAGTAACAAAAGCATTTTAAACGGGGAAAATCTTGACTACTTGGGCCTACATATGTATAGGGAAATACCTAAACATCGGGCTAGTATTCCTTGTGATCAACACATTGATTTTCCACCCTACCAAATTCATTATTATGTCAAATATGACACAGCCACATGAGTAATTATATATAACTTAGGATAGGAATTTTTACATTTTCAAAGTTTATTTAAATTTTAAAAGTGTATATTAAACGACCGCCGTATATATAGTCTCATTAATGTTTCGTCGTATATTTTAGAGTTCCAAGATTTAAAAATTAAACTTGTTACAGGGTTATCATGGGATTTCCTCAATCGTGTTTTAATCAATGTTTTGGATGACACAATAGCGAGGTTTAATATTCCAAATGAATGTAATTTTCATTCAGAATCAACATTTAGAGAAATAAGGTCCTAAATTCCGTGACTGTATGCCTTTAAACTAAATTATTGTGAACGCGTCTGTGGTTGTAGAGTCCTAGCACACGTGCGTGGCATCGTGTTCGATAGTGATCACGCTGTCTTGATAGTGTGGTGAATGTGATCGATTGTTACAATTATTGCTGCACAGTAAATTGACATTGTTGTTCTCATACTATAACACAGATGATTAGTGTGTGGTTTCGTTTATATTTAAGACAAAATCAACAACAGCAAATACCTTAGTGACGACTAAGTTGTTAAGATATACGTTAAATAATAATAAAATCACATGAAGGAAAATAGGATAACTTTTAACCCTTGTTTATTTGTTATAAGGTATATGCCGAATGGTGTTTGCTTTTGATAGTAAGGTCGACGGAGGAGCATTTTATTGCTATACGTTAAAATTACATTTTTATTACATACAATAATAAATCTTTGAATGAATGAAATGAATGAATGCATGGACGGATAAATGAATGAACGAATGAATCCATGACCACACGTACGCACGCACACACAAGATGGAGGAAAAAAGCAAGAGAGGAGAAGTCAAACAATTACAAAATGAGTTTATTTCACGTCTTGACGTTTGGTTCACGTCCTAAATACAAGATACATCTTTCCCGATCCAGTCCTTTGTCTAGCTTATGTCGCGCTTATAAAACTTAACGTAATGCTATTTGAATGGCATTGCCATGACGTTAAAGTCTGGACGTCATTAAAGTCTAAACTTTAAGGTTTATAAGAACGGGGCCTGTTCAAGATCGCTACGTAACGTCCTGTTCAACATCGCTACGTAACGTCCTGTTCAAGATCGCTACATAACGGCCTGTTCAAGATCGCTACGTTATATCCTGCTCAAGATCGCTACGTATCGGCCTGTTCAAGATCGCTACGTAACGGCCTGTTCAAGATCGCTACGTAACATCCTGCTCAACATCGCTACGTAACGTCCTGTTCAAGATCGCTACATAACGTCCTGTTCAAGATCGCTACGTAACGGTCGGTTCAAGATTGCTACGTAACGTCCTGTTCAAGATCGCTACGTAACAGCCTGTTCAAGATCGCTACGTAACGGCCTGTTCAAGATCGCTACATAACGGCCTGTTCAAGATAAATTTATGCCGTGGAAGTGGAATTAGGATTATTGTGTGCCTTTATGCATTCATCATTGGCTTCCTTTTTCGTTTCAATAATCTGCTGTTCATCATTATTCCGTTGTCGTCTGCTGTTAAGAAGAAAACGTTTAACGTAACCTTAAAAGTGCATGTTGTTATATAAACAGTGTACGGTATCTCTGACTTAAACATACAAAGTCATCTTAAAAGTATACGGTCATCTATAAACAGTGTACAGTATCTCTGCTTGGAGCATACAAAGTTATCTTAAAAGTATACGGTCATCTATAAACATTGTACAGTATCTCTGCTTGGAGCATACAAAGGTTATCTTAAACGTAGACAGTCATCTATAAACATTGTACAGTATCTCTGCTTGGAGCATACAAAGTTATCTTAAAAGTATACGATCATCTATAAACACTGTACGGTATCTCTGCTTGGAGCATACAAAGTTATCTTGAAAGTATACGATCATCTATAAACATTGTACGGTATCTCTGCTTGGAGCATACAAAAGTTATCTTAAAAGTATACGATCATCTATAAACATTGTACGGTATTTCTGCTTGGAGCATACAAAAGTTACCTTAAAAGTATACGGTCATCTATAAACATTGTACATGATCTCTGGTTGGAACAACCGACATCAAATTTTTCATCGAAACTTGCCATATGTGCACAGAAAACAAATAACCAAATGGTTGTTTTACACAAAATGAACTTTATTACCAATAAAATCAAACAGTAACCAATGACTTTATGATGTAAACAATAGGCTTTTTAATGATCCATTGAGCCTCTTCGTTTTCATCCTACTTACAGCTACAGAAACCTATATGGGCATTTTTTGGGCTGCTCAAAATTAGTTTCAATTTAAACGTTAGTGTTACTGGTAAGATCTGAAATGGAAAATGGGACAACAGCAATGAAAATGAAAGATTGTATCTCATTTGCTGACCTGAGCTGTGCCCTTGCAGACTGTGATATTGCTGCTGCGATATAAAGGGTCGCAAAAGACATACATACCAACATTCTGCCTAAAGAATTTAAACGGATTTGTTACATACAGATTAATGAGCAGTTAAAAATGAAGCATTTAATTCACTTCCACAAATAGTTATTCCATGTTGGGTGAATCCATCACCATACAAATCATGAAACTGAATCAATGTAGATATTTAACCAAAATGCGCTGTCTGGGTATTGTCATGCAGTTTCCGCGTACACGTGCGTGGGGTGTCATCCTCGATTTTGACAATCTCCAGGAAGGTTGATTAATCACTATGGAATATTATTTCTGTCAATCATTTTTATTCTGTTGATCATACAGTTGTTATTGTTTTGTTTTTAGTCATTTTATTGTTTGAATTTGCGATTTTACTGATAAAAAAAAACCCGTCAGCTTTCAAATTTCACTTCTGACCTCATTCGTCCTTCAAGGTCTTTGGTGGTCATAAAACCTACTGTAATACTGAACTACCAGTTATAATGTTTGCCCAATTAATTCACTATTATCATATGACCATTCCCCACAGCTAATATACCTTACAATTTTGCCAACTGTAAATTCTTGTTAGAATTCCCCTACTTTTTTAAAGAGCATATATATATATATATATATATATATATCACGCCTCACGCGAGATTCAGATTATAGGGCGAAGTCGTTTATTTCACAAACTTTGATTGAAAGAAGTTTTTAACAGAAGGGACACTTTAATGGACAGCAGCAAAACAGAGCAGACCAAATATACAAACAGAAATACAAATATGTAGCCGTAATGAATATGAGACGGACATGATTTTCTTACTGAACATGGGACTTATATCAGAAGATGCAGACAGAAATGCACTTCAGCTTTAGGCCACTAGTAAATTAGTCCAATAATATCTTAACCGAGGACCACAATGAAGCATATTCGTCGTATCCAATGTCCTATGTTGAACCACAATGGTGCATTATCGTCATATCCAATGTCCTATGTTGAAATAGTTGGGTGATTTCTGGTTGGTCTACTATAAGCATCACGTGACGGAGACCAGTACTTTCACGTGTCTCCCATTAACACCTTGATTCTAAGTTTGTCCAATTCGTATCAAGATATCTAAAAGTCATTTACATCATCTGAACCAGAAGACAGTTACCATAAGGCTGTATTTCTACAATATGCTGAGTTTAAGACCCTTCGAAAACGTCATGACTGCATGCAATCATATATGAAATAAATAAAGTTTGTTTTGCTTAACGACACCACTAGAGCACATTGATTTATTAATCATCGGCTATTGGATGTCAAACAATCATATATAACCCAAACTAATGATCACGCCAGTTTGAGTGTGTTCTAATCTATCTGTGGCCGCCATCTTGGTCGAGTACAGCCATTAGTTATCACATTCATTGTTTCCACCAACTTGATTAAAGAGGTTTTATTACACTGAGTTCAGCTTGGTTCACAAACTAACCTATTTGGAATAATTCCAGTAGAGAGGTCACAAGAAACCCTGATGGTGCAGTGAAGTCTAAATAGACGTGAACAGCTATTTGCTTCTACCTATAGCTCTATCCTAATCAGATATACTTATCGGCATTCAGCACTCAGGTACTGTTACTTCTAAAGCTGCATCCAAACCGGCCACGAGCGATTATTTTAGAAATCATTGATTTCCATTGCCACATCCTAACTGCACGCGCGCAACGCGACAGATTTATGTCGCGTCGCGCGCATGCGGTTAGGATACGGCAATTGAAATCAATGATTTCTAAAATAATCGCTCGCGGCCGGTTTGGATGCAGCTTTAGAAGTAACAGTACCTGAGTGCTGAATGCCGATAAGTATATCTGATTCAGTTTAATAACCCAGTAAGAAAATAGTATCGTATTACCCATTAAGCCACTTGAGGGTCAGCTCTAAAAGACTAACAAATCAATGGCGACAATTGAGGTGCTAAGGAATTTATATTCTGTAAATGAGACACCTCGATCATCAGCTATGATAATCTGTATCATGGCATTGTCAAATGGCATTAAATAGTCCAGTCAATCCAGCCCCCCCCCCCCCCCAAAAAAAAAAAAAAAAAAAATAATAATAATAATAATAAAATTAAATTTAAAAAATATAAAAATATAAAAAAAATTAACAAAAATTAAAAAAAATTAGCCAAACCCATCACAAATGACAACAAAAGGTTTCACTTTGGATTTGTTATCAGAAAAACCTTTAGATTAACATACTAAAAGTCTAGAAGAATATATGCGGCCGAAGTTCACTTTTTGGGGGCATAAATCCAAGATGGCTGCCATAAATGTTTATTTGACAACATCTTGACTTCAAATGCATATTTAGTACTGATTTTAAATGCTAAATTATGGTTTTCAAGAGCAACAAAGACAATTAATTATTTTAAATTAACTGGGTTGTAACGTTGCCAAATATTCTAAATAGCTGCCAAAATAGAATCATTTTAACCACATTTCACGTTTCAGCGACATGTGCCATTAGGCATTATTACATATAAATTATATTGGAATTATTGGATCATTTTAGTATGTACAGTGTTTGGTTCATATGTAAAGGTATTTTAATTTAAAACTTTATTTATACTATAATATAATGTTGCTATGGTAACAATGTTTAAAAAAAAAAAAAAATACCAAAAACAAACATGTCAAATTGTTTCATATAGATCTGCTACCCAGTTTACAGTGACAAGATGGCGCACATCTCTCAGCAAACGTACTTGCGCTTTAGTCAATGTCCACATTTGAGTTACACTGAACAGACCCTTTTTGACAGACATTAAATACTCCTTTTTTAACAGAAACTGTTCAACCTTTGTGGTGAATTATTTGACCGTTGGTTATATTTCACACACACCCCTTCGAATTTCTATATCCGCCCTTAAAAACAACAAAACACTTATTTATGCATGTTTTACTGTAGTTTACACGGTTTCGTTTCTTCTAACATGTTGCATGCCAATATTTTAAAGACAATATACAGTGACACCTTATTTTACTTAGTGCCTTGAACAGATTTATAGTGGTGACCTCAAAATGACCTTGATATTCATCAGAAAAAAATGGAACCATATATTTTTCTGAATCTGTATACAATAGTGATTATGAATATCACTGGTTCCAAAAACTGACATGAAATTCTCACGGGACTATTTTAGCTACATATGCCCCATCACTACGTTTTGAAAAAGTAACTTTGGTTTCATGTTTGTCAGTGATAGTACTAGTTTTATTTTGGCTTTTAAAAAGTATATCTTGGGGACAAGTAAAACAAATAAAGCTCGATGTGGCCCCCTGACTAGAAGGAAGGAAATGTTTTATTTAACGACGCACTTAACACATTTTATTTACGGTTATATGGCATCGGACATATGGTTAAGGACCACACAGATATTGAGAGAGGAAACCCGCTGTCGCCACTTCATGGGCTACTCTTTGCGATTAGCAGCAAGGGATCCTTTATATGCACCATCCCACAGACAGGATAGTACATGCCACGGCCTTTGTTATACCAGTTGTGGAGCACTGGCGGGAACGAGAAATAGCCCAATGGGTCCACCGACGGGAATCGATCCTAGATCGATCGCACATCAGGCTGCACCACGACTGGTATATCAAAGGCTGTGGTATGTACTACCCTGTCTGTGGGGTGGTGCATATAAAAGATTACTTGCTGCTAATCGAAAAAAGTAGCCCATGAAGTGGCGACAGCGGGTTTCCTCTGTCAATATCTGTGTGGTCCTTAACCATGTCTGACGCCATATAACCGTAAATAAAATGTGTTCAGTGCGTCGTTAAATAAAACATTTCTTTCTTTCTTTCGTAGTGTAAGATGTCAGAATGACAAACAGAGCACTTTTAAATCATTTCACATTTCTCCAATGGGGGGGGGGGGGGGGGGACTGTTTCCACGCCACCCGTCACCACCATGCGTTAAGATCTACAGCGATAATGGACTACTCTTTCCGATTAGCAGCAAGGGATATATTATATGCAGCACCCTCCAGACAGAATACTACATACCACGACCTTTGTTACACCAATTGTGGAGCAATAGCTGGAACGAGGAATAGTCCAATGGACCCGCCGACGGGGATCAACCATAGAAATGTTCAGCGAGGTTCGAACACGCTAGTCTGCTGGAACTCAGAATAATATATTACAACATATCTGGGGGTAAAATGAAAAAAATGCACCCAGCGTGCTGTATAAGGTTTGCCGCCAAAAATAATATCTAGAAATATCTGGAATCGCAACGTACATTGTAGGTGGACAACCTTGCCAACAAGCTACTGGACAGTTGTAGGTCGCTATTTTTTTCTCTGTTTTCTTCTGTTTCTTCTTCTTTTTTCTTTTTCTTTCTTTTTTTGTTTGTTTAAAAGTGTTTACTTTAGTGTTTATGTACAAGATTATTCCAATGAATTGTATCCAAGGAATCCGATGGTGCTAACCGACTTCTGATCAGATGTGTTCAAAATAACCCACATTATTTGTTGCATGGTCAACATAAATGTTGGTTGATTAGAAATTCTTGTGTCGATTTATATCAATTTAAATATGGACAATTCGATCAAATAATGTTGAAAAGCCCAGATAGCCGCCAAACTGCGCAACATTCAAAATGGCCTAAAAATGACAACCTACAAGAACAATATCTAAGCCACGTGTAGTAACATGTTACCTAGCTTTCAAGGACAAAATTGATATTATGGTTTAAAGGCTATCTCAGCACAATACAGAGTTGAAAAGGCATTTTGGCAGTTCTAAAATCACTATTAATTAGACGGTTCATCATTATAGTACGCATTACAATAATGCAGTGTTGTAAACATAAATGTTGTTACATTTATTTTGTTTCGTTGAACAATACCACTAGAGCACATTGATTTATTAATCACTGGCTATTGGATGTTAAACATTTGGTAATTCCGACATATTGTCTAAAAGGGAAAACCTGCTATATTTTTGCGTTAGTAGCACTGAGTCTTTTATATGACTCATCCCAAAGACAGGATAGCACATATTACGGCCTTTGATATACCAGTCGTGGTGCACTGACTAGAACGAGAAATAGTCCAATGGGCCCACCGACGGGGTTCGGCAGAAGACCGATTGAACATCAGGCGATATTTTATCGTTTGAGCCACGTTAATCACTGGATTCAGCATTGTCTTTTGATTCCGACCTATCATCATCCGCATCAAACTTAGTTTATGTGGCATGTCATAGTCAATGGCGTTGGCATCTTGCAAACCACTTGACTCGGTTGTCCAACTTGAAATTATACAAACATCCTTCTAACTGGGTGTATTTTGGGCTTAAATAGTTCACCCATATCATGTGTGACAATATGCATGCGCAGAATGACATATATCAGTGATCTTTTGTCTGGAGGCAGGTGCTTCAGAGGAGTGAAACGCATCTGTCTCTCTTTGTCATAAAATAGTACGACGTACCGACTTTCCACAGGTGGTGTTTTCCTTTTGGGCCAGTTGTATACCATATGCAGAATAAAATCAATCATCGTATCCATATGTTGACCCCAACTTGCTGCATTTTAAGTTACTGTTTTTCTGTATCTTCTTCAATATCTGAAACTTGAGAAGCTCAAATAATGCTGGGTATAGTCTCTACAGTTGCCACTTGGAAAGCTGGTAGACATTCACAAGATGCCTTGACATTGTGCCAGGAGGATGACCCTCTGTTCCATGCAGATGGTCTTTACCGGAAGTATAAAGAAACCCGCATTTGGTAGTAAAAAAGAGTACACACCAGTATTATCAGCTATGTCAATCATGTGCTTATATTCCTCGAAGAAGTATAAATAGCATTCAGTGTTCGTTGTGGAATGAACTGAGGTTAGAAACGTCTTTATCTGGACTGCATTGATTCTCAAACAGATATCTATACTTGGTAGGAAGGAAGGAAATGTTTTATCTAATGACGCACTCAACACATTTTACTATACTAGGCTTTGTAATATAGATCAGGCAACAGGTAGTCAGTAAGGGCTTCTGCCATCTCTTTTGCATCATTTTGCACCATTTGTAAGACAGTTATCCTGTTTTCACTTCTTTGATAAGATTTGACAGAGATCAGAGATGATCTATTCTCTGACCATTCTTTGGATAAGTACAGCTATCCATTTTCTGATAACCATAAGAAACGAGATGAAAAGTAGTACGTAGCAGTGACATAGTCGTCCACAATCCTGACTGCCCAGGATTTGAATGAATGAATGAATGAATGAATGTTTAACGACACCCCAGCACGAAAAATACATCGGCTATTGGGTGTCAAACTATGGTAATGCAAATAAATAAAGTGATGATCAACATCAATATAAAAATTCAAGACTTAAACAAAAACAGTGTAAAGAACTGTGCAAAAACACAAATATCACAGAATTTTACGGATACTGAATTTTACTCAAAACTTCAATTTTGTGCTGTATTGGCCATTCTGAAAGAGAATGTTACACCCCTGCACCACGGTGAGGTTACAGCACACGCAGGGGCCCAGGATTTGAAAGTGAGAAGACCAAGATCTCATATCCACATAAATTTAACTCATATTTTGGTCAACGTTTTGGCGATTAAAACCAAAACACCAGAATAGGAACTGGAAACCTGTTTCAAGGAAAACTTCCCCATATTCTGTACATTTGACGTGGGCCATATTTAGTAGAGCCTTCATTTCAGTGATGAGAACCTCAATGTTACCATTCCCCCGGGGGGGGGGGGGGGAGGGGGCATATTCCTAGTTCAGAATTGAACCGACGACGATTTCTGAAGAACCATCATCACTTTCCATATTGTTATAACTATCCGAGCTGTATGTATTAAGGGGGGGGGGGGGGGGGGCTTGCATTGCATATGTAGTCTACATGTATGAAATCTATCTAATGCTGAATTTAGGATTGTTTTAAACTACCGTAAATCCTTGAATAGAAGCCCATGCTTCTATTTGTTTCGTGACGCTCTGAGACCCGGCCACTATTTAAGGCAGATCTCTATCCAAGGCTGACTTCTATTTTGTTGCATGCAATTTAAAAAAAAATATTTAATCTTATTGTAACGTCATATTCTAATGTAGGCTTCCAAACTTTTTTGTACATGTGGAAACCTCATATGTGAACGAAGAATGAAAATCCCTTCTCCTTCTGTTCTGGCCATATGGTTTAAAGCTTTTGACGTTATGCAATAGAAATGACGAGTAAAACGTGGTCATTAATCTGACAAGCTACAACATCAGAAGTTGGTCTTTATAGAAGGCAGGCTTCCTATTTTTCTCGAGACTCTGAGATCCGGCCTCTAATCGAGGCAGGCTTCTATTCAAGGCATGCCTCTATTCAAGGATTTACGGACTACTGCTTTTAGTAGCGTAACATAACCCATAAGCATCCATACTAGATTTGCAAAAGAGAGACGAGGTAAAAAAACTAAACATTTTCATAATTTATGAATCGAATAGTTGATCAGTTTTCCCCAAGAAAGAAAAAAACCCACAAAATATTATTATAATTTATGAAACATCTGCTAGATTATCGATAAATGTCCACATAAATTATGTTAATCAATAGAATTTTAACACACCGAGTATTGTGTTTCTCTGTGAAATTGTTTCACCGTGTATGAAGATGTCCTATCTGATAACATCTGATTATCAACCTGCTGCAATACTGTGGCAATAAATATTCAGGGTGAAAATATTGCGATCTGAAAAGTATTTGGTGAACAGTGAACCCATTAGAAACGTTCACTATTTTGGCGGTCATTTTTATTGACGAGCAATGCACAATGTTTCATCGGCCATACCAGTTCAACTGGAATAATATCTTTTCTTTTCTGCACTTACCAACACTTTCTGCTGCAGATATTGGTGGGGTTTTACGATTTACACGTTTTACATTTGTCTGCTATTTAAGCATATTTACTCATTCTAAAAGTGTCCAGAAATTCCACCATACAAAGTAACTAAATTATTATCTCATGAGTTTTATACAATTGACAAAATGCGAAACAATGCATCTGTTTGGAATTCTTTCAGGAACATACCTTTTTTAATGTCATGTATCATCAACATTGGGACACATCCTAACATAGCATCGATGTATTTAAATATTACTACACTTTGTCACCAAATTCCTTCTTTGTTTAGTTTCATGTATCATCAACATTGGGACACATCCTAACATAGCATCGATGTATTTAAATATTACTACACTTTGTCACCAAATTCCTTCTTTGTTTAGTTTCATGTATCATCAACACTGGGACACATCCTAACATAGCATCGATGTATTTAAATATTACTACACTTTGTCACCAAATTCCTTCTTTGTTTAGTTTCATGTATCATCAACATTGGGACACATCCTAACATAGCATCGATGTATTTAAATATTACTACACTTTGTCACCAAATTCCTTCTTTGTGTAGTTGATGTTCCACACCTGTTCCACTCCTATTGAAATATTACGTTTTACCTCAACCCTTACATGTATAAAATTATTCTTTATGTTGGAGTAGTAACACTCGAGAAGAATCAAGTGTTTGTCTTCTCCTACACCCACCGCAGCTTTGACAGTTGCCCCTTTGCTTACAGCGTGTTGGTCACATTGTCTCCGCCAACATTTTAAGAAGCTGTTTCTTATTTGTGGGATTTGTAAAGAACTGTTGTTTCTTTACATTCATTGTCATGTCAGGAGCAACTGCTACAGACTTCCCATTTCTCCTTCTGTGAACTGACGTGAGCCCTGCTCTTGGTTTGATGACAGCTCTAAGTACACATCAAAGAAAATATAGTCACAGAACACCTTATAATGTACCTCGTGCATTAGACTTTATGGCCTCATGGATAATTCATTCGTTCGTTCATTCATTCATTTCATTTATTCAAAGATTTATTTCTGTATCTAATAAAACATATCCGTTTACCATGTAGAGACGAGAACGGCTAAACAGACATCTACGAATACTGTCAGTTTTCACTATACAATTAATAACAAAACCAAAAACAACTCGCAGTCACGAGGGTCTGGGTAAGACCAAGAACCACTGACTTATGTCTGAATGTTACAGCAAACTGGACAACATCACAATGGATAGAGAATATAAGAATATCCGATAATTAACATGTGTTTTCCGATTACGTGAGAAAATAATTTTTGCATCGAGAAGCAAGTAAATATGCTCTCAGAAAGCTTATTTTCCTCTAGTCCGAACACAGGATTCGATGTGAAATCGATGCAAAACAATCTACTTTCATTCTGATTTGTCAAAGCCAGTTAGATGAGAAACTTTTCTTCGGTAAAAATTTGTTTTACTTTTGTTTATGTCATTTTATTATTATTTAACGTGTATTTCAACTAAAGTATGTGTGGTTGTTGATTTCATCTTAAATGTAAGACAAACTACTCACTAATGGTGTGTTACATTAAAATGAAGAAAATGCCAATTTCCTGTATATGTAGCAATAACTGTAATAATCCATCACAATTCACCACACTATCAAAAGAGCAGGATCACAATCGGACACGGTGTCGTACACGTGTACTGGACTCTACATAGCAGAGTTCACCAATAATTTGCTTTATTATATACAAATGTACTTAGCTATGAAATACATAGAGACACAGAAACAATAAACGTGATACTCGGTGAAAATTCATAATTTCACTGTATTTTAGTTACAATGAAAAGATAAAAATCATATTTATATTTTTTGTGAACAACTTCATGAACCAATTATCTCTCTTATAAATTATTACGATTTATTTATTGAGGTTAGTGTCGCTTCGTCGTTTTTAAGTTTGATGATCACTAATGCATCTGATCGTACAAAAATAAATTTACTATCCCAGTTATTAATAAAGTGACTTTTTGTATAACGCTTGGGGGAAAAACCCCACTGCTCAGTCGATTTTCCCCGCATTAGACTTGTGACGTAGCATCCGGCGTTCTGTTAGTAGATCAACATGCCGACAGCAGAGAATGATTTTTCGGAAAAAGCTGATTCTTAACGGACGCCAATTTGGACATTTTGGTTTTATCACATTTGTACATCTACTCTAATGGTATCTCGATTGGTGAGGAAGTGGTATATAAGCACGCTAACTTAGTTACCTACCTACCTGTGAGAAGCAGGACACAAGTTCAGTCCCGACTTTTGAAAGTGGGATATTAATATTTGACTTTAATAAAAAAAAAAAAAATGTGTTCAGATCAGAACGCATTTAAAACAACAAGCAGAATAAATAAAATTATTTTATTGATTAATATCACATAAAATAGGGATCTAAATTTATTGTTTCAGACATCGGTATGATGCAATGCAGGTATGAACACATACAAATAATAACACGATTTATCTTGCTATCTACACCCGTTACTACAGGTGTTGTTCATTGTTTATTAAGCCTTCAAAGAGGTGCGATTGTTTCATAACATTTTCTGTGGTGTCCTAATTATTGGGGAACTGCCGTCATTGTTTAAAAGGTGACCATTGACAGACAGTAGAGGTATAATCGCATGCCGGTGTAGACAGTAGGGGCAAGATCGCGCGCCGGTGTAGACAGAGCTAATTACTACATGAACCGTTCGTTTGTTCTTGAATTTGCATCCGAAGTCTGGAATAGAAGGTATCAGATATCGACACAATTTAATTAAAATTAGCTCTACTATTACATGTGGATCTAACAGCAGCCCGTTGGAGCTCATGTCTAGTTGACCTTTCATTTGACCAATCAAAACCTTACTTGCAAAATCATGCCAGAGGTTTGAAAAGAATTTGAAAACATTCGGGATTATGCCGAGTGTATACGAAATGATTTGGGTGAATTACGAAATATGCCGGAAACTAATTGCAATATAAAATTTTATATAAAATTCGTTTCAAGACGAAAGATTCCCAGTCTGCAGCTCGTCGCGGTAAGACATGTTTGTGCACACTGCACGTGCTTTCGCGGCTCGACTTGGGGATCCTTCACTTTTGTTGTTTTTGTCAACGAAGTGAAGTTTTCTACTGGGATGAATGCGGCCATTGGAACTGATTGAACGCTGGAACGCTTCTCGTTTCGACAGTCTGCACCACCAGGTTGGATTCTTTTTTAGCGAGATTCCTTGCCTCCACGTCATTTCTCCATCTGACTATGTTGACTTGTATTTTTCGTGACTCGTATGACGACCATTCTGCAGAACGCCACGGTTGTTCGCGTTTAGTCTCTACATGTCCGAGCCTGTCCTAGCAATCTAATTAAAATTAGCTCCACTATTATATGTGGATCTAAAGACAGCCAGTTGGAGCTCATGTCCACCAATCAAAACCTTACTTGCAGAATCCTGCCAGTGATTTAAAACTAACAACACTGCGTAGTCCCCAATGTCCAGGTAACATTTCGTCTGTAAATAATAATTTAAATATTGACCAATCACACTTCGCCTTTTATAACGTTATTTGGGAGCATACAAATTCTAAAAATATCGGGCGAGTCTATTTTAGTGGCCGCAGTACAGCGAACCATACCAATACGTACGGGGTGGGTTATCAGTCTTCAATTTTACATTAAAAATTATTTATTTATTTATAAAATTTAAAAAAACTAAATCAGTCTTCAGTTTTACATTACAAATTATTTATTTTATAAAATAAAACATGTTTTAAGGCATTCGTAATTCACAGGAAACATGTCGTATACCCTCAGGATAATTCGGAATGTTTTCAAATTATTTTTAAATCACTGGCAGGATTCTGCAAGTAAGGTTTTGATTGGTGGACATGAGCTCCAACTGGCTGTCTTTAGATCCACATGTAATAGTGGAGCTAATTTTAATTAGATTGTTTTCTAGCAGCACTGAAAGATTGACCGCCCCACTCTAAGAAGAAATAGGAAGCGGGGTCGGCCCCTTCTACTCTTTTTCTAGACTTTACTTTGTTTTACTGTGATACCATCTCGTATCCTCCGGAGTCGGGCCCGTCCGCACCACTATGCCAACCCATGACGACTGGACTATACCCTAGTCTGATTCTTTCTCTCGTTCAGACGGATCCGGCTTCCCAAGATCTGTATTTCAGCACAGCACTACACCTTAAACGTCTGCTGACTGTCAGTCTAGGGGTTTTCTTGACGGGATGCAACCCATCTCGTCCCTACAAGCTGTACACCCTAACGGCCTTAACGAGGCCACTCACGTGGACATATAGATCGGACTTTAAAACTTTTAGACCTTCGTTCAAAAGTTTATGTCGAAATTACTTTCTTTTTTTAATATTATTAAATAGTCCGATCCTCTCTTCTTTCTCCTATTTATTTTTGGACTGTCCTTCAAAAATGCTCCAAATTATATAAATATTCGACCGAGCAGTCAATTCTTTTTATTTCTGACTTGTAACTTTTTTTTCTCTTTTAAAAAAAAACTAATTGCTATTTTCAAAATTAGAAAAATGTACCCGTGTATCGTTTTGTAATAAACTGAAATAATTCCGTTTGTTTGTTAAAACTGATAAAAGTTGGAATGGAATTTTTTTTTCCATGTCCTGTTGAGCATTGAAAGCGATTTTGAGATGTTAATAAGCAACATAACATATGGAAAATATAGTTTATTACAAAACGACACTTTAGCGCTATTGCTCCAAAAACACCCTTAACGCACTTACAACAATATGGATAATTCCCCAAGTCTGTGGATCGACAAACTAATGAAAACATATGCCAAATTTGGTCTGGTGGTACATATTTCGGCCCCAGGATTAAGTTAGAGTAGATTAGAATTAAATAAAATAAAAAAAATAAAAATTATTATTACAATTCGACACTTTAACAAAACGACACTTTGAAAAATGTACCCGTGTGTCGTTTTGTAATAAACTGAAATAATTCCGTTTGTTTGTTAAAACTGATAAAAGTTGGAATGGAATTTTTTTTTCCATGTCCTGTTGAGCATTGAAAGCGATTTTGAGATGTTAATAAGCAACATAACATATGGAAAATATAGTTTATTACAAAACGACACTTTAGCGCTATTGCTCCAAAAACACCCTTAACGCACTTACAACAATATGGATAATTCCCCAAGTCTGTGGATCGACAAACTAATGAAAACATATGCCAAATTTGGTCTGGTGGTACATATTTCGGCCCCAGGATTAAGTTAGAGTAGATTAGAATTAAATAAAATAAAAAAAATAAAAATTATTATTACAATTCGACACTTTAACAAAACGACACTTTGAAAAATGTACCCGTGTGTCGTTTTGTAATAAACTGAAATAATTCCGTTTGTTTGTTAAAACTGATAAAAGTTGGAATGGGAATTTATTTTCCATGTCCTGTTGAGCATTGACAGCGATTTTGAGATGTTAATAAGCAACATAACATAATATTATGGAAAATATAGTTTATTACAAAAGAACACTTTAGCGCTATTGCTCCAAAACTACCCTTAACGCACTTACAACAATATGGGTAATTTCCCAAGTCTGTGGATCGACAAACTAATGAAAAAATATGCCAAATTTGGTCCGGTAGTACATATTTTGGCCCCAAGATTAAGTTAGAGTAGATTAGAATTAAATTTAATTTTTTTAAAATTATTATTACAATTCGACACCTTTGCTTCATCCAAACACTAAACAATGGTTCACCATATTTTAAATTTCAAACTATCTCCAAAAGAATATTCCATCCATACAATTCAATTCAATAGAATACAATTTTCGCGTTTAAAAATACACGTGTTCCACCTTCCCAGTAAAATGTCTGAAAGGCTGCGAATCACGCTTTCGTGTTATGCCGGTTAGCGCGTCACGGGGTCACGTGACTTAACTCTTGGAGTCGACAGGCGGTGTGGCAAGCGATGGGGAAAACGCGACTTTTTATTGCGAATATATTAAAAACGGGTAAATTTTTTAAAATGTATTTTATTGCTACTCCATATATATTGTAAAAGGTATACGTAGATACCAAACAATAGTGAATTACGTTTTTGATAAACGTGGACCTTTAAGGTTATTTTTTTTTTTTTAAATTCAAGATAATGATATTCTAGCACACAACAGGAGTTAAGGTATGGACCCGGGGTATTGACCCAAGGTATATGGCAGTAATTATTTATTATAACCTTAGTAACGGAAAAGGTACGTGTACCTCAGAACTATGATCAGTTATTTTAATAATGAACACATTTATGAAAAATTAATCACATTACGTTTATAAAAAACTGTATCATCACCGATCACAGCCAACATGTTAAGAGTACAGGTACAGTCCTCAAACGTTTTCAGCAAAAGGTATTGCATAAAGTATAGCATCCCACTTCATTTATCTCACTGATGCGTCATATCATCAAAATGGCATCTACATAAATGGCCATAAAACATTTTGAAATATTTGGAAATTACCTTCAAGAAAGTATGCAACATTTTCTAATTGGCTTAATCTGACATTTGCAAATTCATGAGCACCAAAACCAACCCCTCGCCCGGTACCGACCCTGGTCAGGTTGTTTGTGGTCCCTTGCATATGCCAACGCAGGCGAACCCCTCTCCCACCCACCCAAAACCTGTTCCTGTCCTGGACGGAGGAGCCGGCGAATGTCGATACCTGCGTCTATGACAGGCGTGTGCTGCAACAGCTTGTTCTCAATACCTGACCGGCGTGTGCTGCAACAGCTTGTTCTCAATACCTGACCGGCGTGTGCTGCAACAGCTTGTTCTCAATACCTGACCGGCGTGTGCTGCAACAGCTTGTTCTCAATACCTGACCGGCGTGTGCTGCAACAGCTTGTTCTCAATACCTGACCGGCGTGTGCTGCAACAGCTTGTTCTCAATACCTGACCGGCGTGTGC
This sequence comes from Gigantopelta aegis, assembly GCF_016097555.1. Taxonomy (NCBI): domain Eukaryota; kingdom Metazoa; phylum Mollusca; class Gastropoda; order Neomphalida; family Peltospiridae; genus Gigantopelta; species Gigantopelta aegis. The sequence continues at coordinate 10,050,101 of NC_054701.1, read as the reverse complement.
TGCAACAGCTTGTTCTCAATACCTGACCGGCGTGTGCTGCAACAGCTTGTTCTCAATACCTGACCGGACTTCCTGCTGTTAACCTTTTATTTTTAATTTGTTTGATAAATCCATGGAAGGTGAACTGCTGTCATTGTCATGTAATTATCGAATGCTACGAGGCCATCAATATAGCAGAAAGTAAAATTAAAATGTGTTGCTACATGTAGTTTCCTGGGGGGGGGGGGGGGGGGGGGGTGTATTTTGCGAGATTAGTTAGAAATTCTGAACCGTGTATACTGCAGCTTTATTAAGGGAGTGCTAAATGACGAAGACAATCAAACATTGTTTTATGAGAGAGTTGTAAAAGTTACAGTCAACTATTAGTGCAATATGTTTTTTTAAAAGTGAACCTCAGCTTTTGCGGGAGTGTTCCGATGAACCTCCCGAACTCCCCCACCCCCACCCCCGTAAATACGAGCCTGAACTTCGTGAAAATAAGGTTTTCTCACATCACGAGTTGACATAAAAATCGTATTCGATAAAAAAAAACCCCATGAAATAGCCTCTATTTATTACCACAACCTGTGAAATACAAAGAGGTTTTGGTAAAACCGAGCTGTACAAATGTTACTGCGTCCTTCGATACTCCATTAAAACTACACGTCATTGCGAATTAAAGATAAATATTAAAATTCTAATTGTCGGGACGTAGCCCAGTGGTACAGCGCTCGCTTGATGCTTAGTCGGTGGGCCCATTGGGTTATTTCACGTTCCAGCAAGTGCATCACGACTGATATATCAAAGGCCGTGGTATGTGCTATCCTGTCTGTGGGATGGTGCATATAAAATATCCCTTGCTACTAATGGGAAAATGTAGCGGGTTTTCTCTCTAAAACTATATGTCAAAATTACCAAATGTTTGACAGTTCGACAATAGCAGATGATTAATAAATCAATATGCTCTAGATGATGTGAAAAACAAACTTATCTTTTCCCACCTCGACCATGCAGATGATATCTATGTTGATAATAAAACTTTAAAATAATAAATATTTTTTAACAAAAACAAACCCACAAAAAATCTAGTAGTTTAAACATATTATATTCTCGTAGCTTGTTTCTCTGTGGTACACATCATACCTTGTACGTAAATCCATTTTTCAAATCGTTACATATCTGCAAAGAAAAACAAAATACATATATTATTCATAATACAATTGAACAGTCAGTGTTATATATTACTGCCAATCTGTTAGAATTTACATTAAAGCTAGAATATCCTATAGTTTATCCATCGAAGACACGATTATCCATTAAAATTGCCTTGCTTTTAATCTGGCTGCAATTTCTAGGGTGACACTCTCTAAGGTGTTTTGCTGTACAGTCAATTAAAACTGAACACGATATTTCAAAGAAGTCTGTTTTGTTTAACGACACCACTACAGCACATTGATTCCTTTATCATCGGCTACTGGATGGCAAATATTTGGTAATTCTGCCACACAGTCTTAGATAGCAAACCCGCTACATGTTTCCATTAATAGCATGGGATCTGTTATATGCACCAACCCACAGACAGTATAATACATATCACGGCCTTTGATATACGACTCGTGGTGCACTGGCTAAAACGAGAGATAGCCCAAATGGGCCGAGGACGGGGATCGATCTTAGACTGACCGTAATTGACTATCTTGTTGGTAGAAAAAATGTGAAGATAACAACTGGGTGGGTGGGAAGGGGGCGTAGCTATATATTAAATGAATGGGGGGAGGGAGCACAATGCATTATTTTAAACTTTGAGCAGTGTTCCCTTGCCCCCACTCCCCTCCCATCGTACGTCCCCTAGCAGGTATAGTCTACTACTATATCTACTGCTACTACTGCTGCTGCTGCTGCTTCTGTTGCTGCTGCTGCTGCTGCTGCTGCTGCTGCGGCTACTTATGATGATGAAGAAACAAAATGAATAATGATGATGATGATGATGATGATGATGATTATGATGATAACGAAACAAAAGTAATACCAAAAATTATTCCAGAGATTTCTTATGGATGTAATGGACGAAGGAAAATGGTCTTCTCTTGGCGAACTTGACGTCGCAGTCGTGTCCCATGTCATCCACACACCGTATCCATTTCAGTAGTAGTCGCGAGAGCGGCGGCTCAACATAAAACGGACCCACCGGATGTACGCCATTCGAGGGCCCTTTTATGCGGACGGACGTGATGTCTGGCTTTCCATGTCTAATAACGTCAAACGATATCGTCGCATCCGCGTGGCTGCTCTTGATAATGTAAACAAAAACTAAGACGTTGTATATCTCGAGTTTTTCATCTTGCTCGAAATCGCCATCCACTGGACATTCAACCCGAGTCCCTGAAATTTCTAACAATTCAAACATATCGGATGAATAATTTATGAATGGAATAATAAAAATAATAATAACAAAAAATTAATATGTAATCCTATGGTTATCATACTGTTCAAAATAAGCCATGTTGTATAGAAAGAATTTGCGTTGAAACATTTCTGACATATATTTGTCATACTTAAGGAAATTGTATTTTAGAACATATAGTTTTCAAACTTTTCCGCGGGAGTTTGCCGCCCAAACTTCTATAGAACGGACGTAAACATGCTACCAGGTTTGGTTTGTTTTTTCTCCACTAAGTGAGACATGAGGTGTTTCCCTGCCGATCAAAACAAAAGTTGGATCGAGCTAAAACGAGAATGACGGCGGTAACGTCTACGTTGAGACGAGTACCTACGCGTGAAGACAACTGGATCCGGACTGTTGACAAAACCAACTAGAAGGCTGCTACAGTCGTGACGTGATGGGGAAAATTTAAAAAGGTAAAAATGTTCGAGTGGTAGAAATACGAGTTCTTGGACACTTTCTCCCATTGAATTAATACGGTCCGACGAAAGGTCGAAAAGGACCGAAATGGACCGACGAAAGGTCGAAAAGGACCGAAATGGACCGACGAAACACCGAAATGGACCGTAAAGGACCGATGAAACACCGAAATGGACCAAAACGGACCGAAATGGATCGAACAAACACCTGAATTGACCAAACTTTTATCCTGTGAACTATTTACAGAATATTTTCCAAAAGTTGTAATATCCCCCTTCTTCGAGTCTTTTAATATCGTTTATTAAAGAAAAATAATATGCGATAAACCGAGTGGAAGAGTCAAGCAACCTTCCCAGGTTTTACATTTACCCCTCGTTATATAGGGCACTATCCCACCTACCCACCTATAAGACAAATTTACCATAGAGCAATCCTACCCACCCCCACCCCTAATCACACTCTAAGTGTAAAACGGCCCATGTTTCATTATGACAAAGATGGACAAACCTATACTGTGCGAAAAATAAAGACAGCAGGGCTGCAGACAGTACTTGCCCGCTCGCCAAATGCGAGTACAAATTCTGACGAATGAGTTAAAAATTGCAACTACCAGGCCAACGCTCTGTCTGTCTTTTTTTTTCTGTTTTTCGTTTGCCACGTGATGTTGATCACTTACCAAGTGTTCTAATAATGTTTTATCTATCTATATATCTGTCTGTCTATCTCTCTATATCTCTCTGTCTGTCTGTCTCTCTATATCTCTGTCTGTCTGCCTGTCTCTCTCTCTCTCTCTCTCTCTCTCTCTCTCTCTCTCTCTCTCTCTCTCTCTCTCTCTCTCTCTCTCTCTCTCTCTCTCTCTCTATATATATATATATATATATATAATTTGAAATGAAGACACTATATTATAATATTCTTAATAATATATTGTTCTATATTCTAGCGGGCTAGTACATTTTAGTTGGTTTTGGTCCTGCGGGCTAGTTAAATATTTTCCGTTTTTGCTATCTATATCTACATCTATATATGTATATAGGGGAGACGGGTTCTATGTTAGGAAATAGACGATATTAAAAACATTAACGTAAATACTTGACATCGTATTTCAACGGAATTGTATAGTTTTTGCAATTGACTGAAAGCTGTGACCATGTTTTGAAAATAAACGCAAGTTTATGTGTGACGTTAAGATCTACACCACTGGCTGCTAGTGACTGTGACGTCAGACGCTGTTTTTATGTACTTCTGTTTTATTTTTTAAATGTTTAAAGGGACAGACCCTAGTTTTTAAACACTAAGGCATATTTTTCACTATTATAGCCGTTTATAATCACTGAAATCAAACATTTCTTATATTTTATTGTTTAGATTATCCATCTCCATACAATCGAAGTGTTTCTGTTCATTCTGGTGTTTCTAATACCACAAAATGCATTTTTCATATTTTGAAAAACGCACGTGCGTCTGAGAAGTAACAGTTATGTAGTCGCGTTCTATTTTGAAGGGTATTTCAACGTCACAGACTCTTGTTTCACTCTGTTGTATCCAAATTTGTTACATATTTGTACATTAACCAAACTTAGTGTCCATTTTTACGGGTTGAAACTAGGGTCTAGGTAAAAATATGTCTTAGTGTTTAAAATCTAGGGACCGGCCTCGGTGGGGTCGTAGTTAGGCCATCGGTCTACAGGCTGGTAGGTACTGGGATCGGATCCCAGTTGAGGCATGGGATTTTTAATCCAGACACCGATTCCAAACCCTGAGTGGGTGCTCCACAAGGCTCAATGGGTAGGTGTAAAACCACTTGCATCGACCAGTGATCCATAACTGGTTCAACAAAGGCCATGGTTTGTGCTATCCTGCCTGTGGGAACCAGGGAGGCCTGTGTAGAGTAATGTGCCCAATCTCAAGTTTTAATATGTGTACATAAGACCGAAATGAAACATTAAAAAATTATCATCTATAACATGTATACGTGCACATGTCTCCCCTCCCTCCCCATCTGTCTCTCTGTTATATTTATGGGACGTTAGTAAAACTAAAATAACAGTGGGTTATATTCGAATAAAACTCGCCTGTTCAGTTACCTCACAAGAACCTAACAATGGGACATGATGAATAAAACTCACGTAGTATTGCTTCTGTACAAGGAACACAAACGTTGACCCAGGAGTCTGTTATTTCAAGCATACTCTTCTTGAATCTATCGTCGTCGTAAAGTTCACGTAACATGAATTCTGAAAAGAATAACATATTTATTTACAGGTTATCATAGGCGGATCGGGGGGGGGGGGGGCAGGGGCCCGCCCCCCCCCCCCCTCTAAATTTTGCGACAGTTATAATTTTATTATATACTCTTCAAAAGAAGAAACGCAAAACCACATTGTAGTAACATTTGGAGAATTGATTTAATTATTGAATGGTGAGTCCGATAATTACCAAATGTTGCAGGATTGTTCACAATTCACTCTAGTCCATTGTGAGTAAGTGATAGGACACACCACCAAGGTCAAGGTCATCTGGAGTCAATACCGGGTGTGGCCTCCGCGTGTGTTGACAACTGCCTGGCACCGCCTGCCCATTGAAGCAACCAGAGTACGGATGACGTCCCGGGGGATGGTGGCCCACTCGGCCTGCAAGGCTGCTGCCAGCTCGGGCAGGGTCTGGGGCTGTGGTTGTCGCTGTCGGAGGCGTCGGTCCAACTCGTCCCATAGATGCTCAATTGGGTTCAAATCCGGTGATATCGATGGCCAAGGAAGGACATTAATGTTGTTGTTCTGTAGGAAAGCCGTTGTGAGACGTGCTGTGAAAGGCCTGGCGTTGTCATGTTGGAACACTGCGTTGGCGTTGGCCATAACTGGAACGATGTGTGGCCGGAAGATCTGGTCAATGTAGCCCTGTGCATTCAGGTTGCCCTGCACGTGGACCAGGTCAGTTCTGCCAGTGTGTGAGATGGCTGCCCACACCATGACACTACCCCCACCGAATCTGTCCATTTCCTGCACGCAGTTTGCCGCATAACGTTCACCACGACGCCTATACACGCGACATCTTCCATCATGACGTCGGAGCAGAAATCGGGACTCGTCACTGAACCACACCTGTCTCCATCGCAGTTGAGGCCATTGTCGATGAATCTGGCACCACTGCAGTCGGAGTCGACGGTGTTGTGGTGTTAAGATGACACCTCGAACTGGACGTCTGGCACGAATTCCTACCTCACGTAGGCGGTTCCGTACGGTCTGGTCGGATATCCTGCGCAAACCTGGTATTGCTGCGGCTGTGGAGGTGGCAGTAGTCAATCGTTCCCGAAGGTGGCGTACCCGGATGTAGCGGTCCTGCCCGGGGGTAGTGACCCGTGGTCGACCGGATCTAGGGAGGTCACGTGTTGATCCATGTTGCTGGTAACGGTCCCACAGTCTGGAGATGGTGCTTGGGGACACATGGAATGCCCTGGCAACGGCCGTTCTGGATTCGCCTGCGTCTAGTCGGCCGATGGCATTGTTTCTCTGCGGTTCACTGAGACGTGGCATGTCCTGGATTGTCAACTGTCGGCCAGATACAGAGGCCAGGCAAGCGAACACCCTGCACTTTTATACTGTTGGTGTTCATGTTGCACGTGCAGACAACGCACGTGCAGTGGTGACATGGTTTGCACGTGGCTGCGTTTTTGCGAATATTCACATTTTGGAACTTTATTGTACAGTAGCTGCGTTCTATCGAATGTAACCGTGGGAATGTGTTTGGGACATGCAATGACCTTATATTCACAAAGCATGAACCGGTAGGAAACATAAAATCGGAGTTATAACCCATTTGTACCCTTTTGCGTTTCTTTTTTTGAAGAGTATATATTAATTTTCAGTTTTTTACGATCCCCTCCAAACTTCCCCCAAAGTTCCATTGGCATTCCTCCTCATGTCACTGGGGCCCCCTAAATGGATTTTCTGGATTCGCCACTGCTTATTACTATATCTTCCTATTGGCGTGGTAGAGGAGGGACAGTTGGACATCCCAAAGTACCAAAATGTGTCCTTTTTGTCTCCACCAAGAAGACCCGTCGGTGGGACTATTGGGCTATCTGTTATTGAAGCCAGTGTTATACAACTGGTGTAACAAAGATGGTGGTATGCATTATCCTGTCTGTGGAATTGTTCATATAAATGATCCCTTGCTGCTACAATTGAAAAGAACAGCCGATGAAGTTGCGGCAGCGGGATGCATTTGTAATTATCTGTGTGTTCCTTAACCAAAAGTCTTAGTTCGTATAACCGTAATTTAGAAATGAGTTTAGTACAGCGTTAAATAACAGGCGGGACGTTGCCCAGTGGTAGAGCGTTCGCTTGATGCGCGGTCGGTCTGGGATCGATCCCCGTCGGTGGGCCCATTGGGCTATTTCTCGCTCTAGCCAGTGCACCACGACTGGTACATCAAAGCCGTGGTATGTATTATCCTGTCTGTGGGATGGCGCATATAAAAAGATCCATTGCTGCTAATCGAAAAGAGTAGCCCATGAAGTTGCAACAGCGGGTTTCCTCTCTCAGTATGTGTGTGGTCCTTAACCATATGTCCGACGCCATATAACCGTAAATAAAATGTGTTGAGTGCGTCGTTAAATAAAACATTTCCTTCCTTCGTCAAATAAAGCATGTGTTTCTTCCTTCCCCAAGAAGACCGACTATTGATATGTCCCGAATCTGTTTGTAGTTACCCCTCTCAATTTAGGCTACGGACTACCCTAACTTCATTCATGTATTGGGATCCTTTTTTCAGTGTTGTTAATTGTCCAAGTGACACTCCTAATAAATGTACAAAACCTATTTCAAAGGGCCAGTAGAAACTAATATCGAGAAAATATTTGTGAACCTATCAAAATGACCGTCAATTTTTATGGCCGTTTTGCATGTGCAAAATGTTTGTAGCCATGAGGTGGCGGAAAGCGGAAAATTAACACATAAAAATAAATCGATTTTGTGTTACCAGTGTTAAGAATTGTACTGGTGCTATTGTCTTTTATCGCATCACATTCATCCTACTTCACAAATCCAAAACAGATTGTCTTGCTCGAAGTTACACATGGTATGGATCGGTACCGGGACACCCACGGGGCGTTCTTTATTTATTAACGACCTACCACTGCCAGGCGCTGATTCAAGGTGGTGGTGCCTTGAACGTCTTATGCCATGAGAATCAAGCGGGGTGAGTAAAATCAGGTACGGATCCAAGATGTTTTAAGGGAAGGGTTCGAAAATTGTAAAAAGGGCAAACAAACTAAATTCTCTCGAAGGAAGCGAGATAACTAGGGGGGCATAACCCCTCCACGCCCACCGTAACCACCTCCCACCCCCTCCCATCCAGAAAAGGTTATAGATGCTCATAGATGCGTTTTCACGGCAATTAAGTACTATTTTCCTACTGTTTTGTTTGGAACATTTTGTTTGATATTTTGTGAAATTTATCAGTTGTATAATATGATTTAATGGAACGTTGAAGCCAAGAAACAAGAAACGATAATATGTGGATGGCAGTCATGCAAACTTATACTGATGGTGAGAACGCATTGCACGGGCACAACATACAGAATTTCAGATAGTAGGTACATGTGTTTGCATAATATTTACTAATTTGTCGTGGCCTCTAATCGGAAGTACCATTACTCATATTGAAATCCACGTGCTACTTAGGAAACCTCACTCTGGGCCTAATCCACGAAGCCCATACATTCCTTCTTTCATAATTAGTGTGTTGGACGGGCATCGTTAACAGGTGTAGTACTAACAATATGAGTGACCCTTCAATAGTGACGCTGAGTATATATATATATATATATATATATATATATATATATATATATATATATATATATATATATATATATATATATATATATATATATATATATCTTAGACAGGTTTTCGTTTTATCACATTGCCAGTGATGTAATCAGTATATAATATCTTAGACAGGTTTTCGTTTTATCACACTGCCAGTGATGTAATCAGTATATAATATCTTAGACAGGTTTTCGTTTTATCACATTGCCAGTGATGTAATCAGTATTTCCCCAAAATCAAAGGAAATACGAATGATGTCGGATATGATTTGTCGATCAAATAAATAATTTATGTCGGCCGAGGCGTTCGGAAAGGGCATTCGGAACACCTCAATATTCCGAATATTCACGAGCTAAGACTATTATGGTATCAATACTATGTTAATTTAACTCGCTACCTAGTCCGGTGGCTTAAGTCCAAATTTTTGCGATATTGTGACACGTTGGCCCAAAGCACCAAATTTGGCACAGTTGTACCTTAGGACCATACAATTGTTTTGACAGGGGGCTACCGGATTGTAGATGTCAAGGTCAAGGTCAAGGTCAAACGTCAAATTTAGACAATCAGTAAAATCACGTTTAAAGCAGAGATATATCATAGGTACTTGATGCCAGCTCTGTCTTGTGCGGATACGATTATGATATGGGATACGGTTTTGTCGTTCAGATGTATTCCATCTGAACAATATCCTCTTTCCATTGCAGTTGTTAAAACCCATTTACACGATCATATATTATTTGTCCAAAAACATTGTTGGACAAGTCACAAGCCGGAACAAATGTATGTTCGTGTAGACTATTGTTTTCACAGAGTTGGACAAGTCTGGACAACCTGCAACGTGTTTCAGTATTTAGTTGCATGCTTCCTAATCATCTTGAGACAAATGTTCCAGCATGTATCCACTTTTAACTAATTAGACACTTCATATTAGCTATGTGACCAAAGTTATACATCACATGATATCCAAAATAGCAGTCTCCATAAAAGAGGAAAAAACATGTTCATACCAAGACTTAATGAAACATTGATCTTTCGAAAAAAACTAATTCAAGAAGAATGGAGAACTTACCATAACAAGTTGTTGTTTGTTTGCCGTAAATTAAACAGTCGCGTACAATGTTTCCATTCCAACATTGATTTGCCATACTGGACGGCAAGATACAACCAAACGCGAGTAGCACCAGAGATATTGTTCGTAGCATGTTGTCGAATTATGACATCTTGCACATGTTACAAAGACGCTTTATATGGCCGATTACGTCATTTTCGCAGATGGATGGACATGTGGGCACATGACATGTGTGGGTGTAGTGAATGCATAATTTAATAAATGACAGCAACAAATGACAGGTGTTGGTGCAAGTTCTGTCTATACCTTTACATCATGATGTCGCCACCATTCGATATGACGAAATATGAAGTTTTAAATGATATCACATTTCCATTAATAGAAAAATGCAAATGCTATTAAATGTATTGAGTCGTGGTCATTTAGGTTTGTTTACAAAGGCTGCTGTTGTGACCGGTCACTGCGCTGCAGTAAATTGGAAATCTCACGAAACACGAGGCCTAATCGTAGTTAACAAAGTTCTCACTTCATCGTTCCGAGTCGTTTCGCACTGTGAGATCGCAAAGTTGCGACAGTATACTGAATTACGACAGTATACTGAATTACGATCTTGCCTCCCTCCCTTCTAATGTACGATTATATATATATATATATCATCCACAAATTAAAATAAAGTTGTTGGTTTTTTAATCTATAAAGTAAGAAATTAAGAACGAAAGAAAAGAACAAACAAGTAAATAAATAATTAAATTGATATCTGCATACATTGTTTTCAAAACTGCACAAATTTTTTTAGTATAGATCTCATAATATACATTGCTTTCATGACCGTACCAACTCCTTTATAATTTTTTTTTTTTTTTCAAAATAAATTTCATATTAATAGCTCAAAACAAACCAGCATAATATTACATTTTTAACATATTAATTAATAGCGACCATACTTTTTGGCTCCTTCCTACGATCGTGCTGTCAGAATTACTAAATGTTTGATATCCAGTAGCTGATGATTAATAAATCAATGTGTTCTTGTGGTGTCGTTAAACAAAATAAACTTTAGCTTTGTTTACATGAATCATAAAATAAACTCAGTCCGGTGCTGTTTTAAATAAGACGAATCGATCCAGTGTTACGGTCCGGATTTTAGACAAGAACGAAAACTGTTTCCGCTGACGTTTCCGTCGTTTGTCCACAAAGTGTCGCAATGATTCGCCGCATTCGGTTAAAGAATGTGGACAACGCTATACTTATTCTTTGTTCTTTAGGACTGGCAGTGTCTGCGTACGCACTGCATGTTGAAATAGCGAAGGAAAGGGATCATTCATTTACCGCAATGTGCGACTTTAGTGAAACCGTAAGCTGTTCAAAAGTGTTCACGTCAAGGTAAGAAAAATTCTAACCAAATTGGAGACTAGACCATGGATTCGGAACTGATTTTTTTATAAAAAAAATTGGACTTGCTTGATGAAAGTAAAAAGTTTTGTTTTATTTAACGACGCCACTAGAGCGCATTGATTTTTTTATCTTATTATCGGCTGTTGGACATCAAACATATGGTCATTCTGACACTTTTTTTTAGAGGAAACCCGCTGTCGCCACATAGGCTACTCTTTTACGACAGGCAGCAAGGGATCTTTTATTTGCGCTTCCCACAGGCAGGATAGCCCAAACCATGGCCTTTGTTGAACTAGTTATGGATCACTGGTCGGTGCAAGTGGTTTTACACCTACCTACCCATTGAGCCTTGCGGAGCACTCACTCAGGGTTTGGAGTCGGTTTGGATGCCGTGACTGAGATCCAAATCCAGTACCTACCAGCCTGTAGACTGATAGCCTAACGTTTTTTTGTTTTCTGAACGCTGGACAGCTTTCAGTGTCAAATTGCCATTGAAATGTTTTTATTCGATGACTGAATGCATATGTCAATTATGGAGTTTTACACAAGTACGTTTGCTTAAATGTCTATAAACCTAGTGCAGTGACCTCGATTAATTTACATCTAATTTGCAAAGTTATCAAATTCTTAAAGTATGTGATCTTAAAAATATCACATATTTTGATTGCACTGAATATGTAAGATATTATATGATAAAATGAGTTTATCAAATTGCTTTATTATTACAAATAATAGCTGTTTTCTTTTAGGTACGGCCGAGGGTTTGGTCTCGTGGATAGAATCTTCTCAAAGGACAGTATACTGAACCAGCCTAACAGTGTGTTTGGGATAATCTTCTACCTACTTCAGGCAGTTCTTGGTAACTAATTGTATTCTGCATTATAATCAATCTAGGGGTGGGTTATAGCCACTGGTGTAGCCAGGATTTTATACTATGTATGTATGTATCATTTTATCAAATACCTGTAGAATAGTTGGGGGAAAAAAATTGATTGGGGGGGGGGGGGGGGGGGGGGGGGGTCATTGCCCAATACCCACCCCACCCCACCTCTGTTCTTAACCAAATCCTCATTTTACTCTCCGGTAGATTAGGAGCCATTCATATATTACATAACACTCGAGGGGGTGGGTGGGTGTAGGTGCAAGTGTTATGTAAATAGAATTGAAATGCATATCTGCACTTTCCCAAATGGTAAAACTGTAAGTTAAAATTATATTACACCATTTGCATGACTTTTTTGTGAATGGGAGGTGGGGGGCCGTTTCCAAGCGTTACATAATATTTTTTGGGGTGTGTATGATTTAGCATTATGGAGTCTTACAGGGGAGGGAGGGTGTCCAATTTTGAAAAAAATAGTTACTTAATATTTGATGCCCCCCGTACCATACACACATCATGCCAAATATTGCTTATAACCGGGTTCTTACGTGTTCTGGAAATCCCGGAATCATGTCTCATGTCCTTCAATTTTGTTATTTTAAAATCCAGGCCTGGAATGTCCTGGAAAAAGTATAAAATTTAATTTGTGTCCTGGAAATTTAGGCAAAAAATTTGGTGGTTTATTTTTTTGGCATCTTTACATTTGTTGTGCTCATAACCTGTCTAAATTCAGACAACAATTTATTATTAAAATATACATTGATTGAACATTTCATGTTCTGGATTTTTTTTTTTTTAATTCCTGGAAAAGTCCTGGAAATGTCCTGGAATTTTATGTTTTTTTCAAGTGTAAAAAACCTGATGAATTCCAAAAATACAACCATAATGGAGGTTGCTGTGTATATAGCCTTGACTAATCTTCACCGCTGTCATGTTGTTGTTGGGAAACCCCAGAGTAACTCTAAGGCCACCACACACTGGTGTGTAATTAATACAAGTATTAATCATATTTCTTTTCACCTGCTACATTAAAAATGTAATAATAACAATAATAACAGCAGGCTATTTTACAATGACAATTTGGATCATTCCATGTGTCTGTACGTAGCTCCAACTTATAATATGTTGAGTATGTTCTTCTCATTTGGTCAAGCCAACCATTATGGTTGTTATTGGAATTATAAGGGTGACAGATACTGGCTTCATTTCTATATACAATCCCAAAATCCATAATTAACATTAATCTGGTTGCCATGGTTTCCTCCAGAGATTTATTCTAGGGTAGGCCCTCGATGGGCCACAATGCCTGCCAGTGCTCATGCCGAAGTTATGGCCATTTAAAACATCATTTCAACAATGTCATAATGTGTATGACGTACAATAGCTACTCTTGCTGTAACACTCTTTGTGTTTTTATGATGACGCATACTAAAAATAGTAACTTGTCAATTGACTGAGACTGATTCACTGATGTATGTCACTGACATTGAATGTCATATAGGAATATTTTAATAACATATTTTAGTTACACAATTTTACCCATTTCACGTTGGAGAAATCCCTGGTTGCAAGTTGATTAATTTTAAAAGGTTGATTGTTATCTAGAAGACTTGCACCTAGCCACAGTTGTCCTGCTGTTGGCAGCATTATCAGTGGGGTAAGCTGGGGGGCATGAGTCTAGAGGACTTGCACCTTGCCACAGTTGTCCTGCTGTTGGCAGCATTATCAGTGTCGTAGGTGGGGGGGGGGGGGTACAGACCACGATACTCCCCCATTGAATTAAAAAAAAATTGTATTAAAATGTTATAAAATCATACATACATAAAGTGGATCCCCCCCCAATATAAAATCCATTGAGCATTATGGTGGTTATTGCCAGTTAACTGTTGAAAAATTTGTGAATTTCACAGTTTATAGATGTTTGTCACAACAAAGTATAACTATTAAAAATGATGTACTGAGATGCTAATAAACATTCCTTTTCTTTTTTATCTCTGTATATTTTCCCGGTTAAAATGATATACCAGTACATGCCTGTTATATTTGTCTAGATACATGTAACATAGTCTTAAATGTAGAGACATACTGACAGTCTGCCAGAGAGAGAGAGAAGAGAGAGGGAGGGAGGGAGACAGACATACAGAGGGAGAGCAAGAGAAGGAGAGCAAGGGGGGGGGGGGGGGGAGCGAGAAAGAGAGAGATTTCATAAATACACACATGACACATATGTGAATAAAGCTATTATTACATCATAGATCTGTATGCACAAACACACATCTTGCACAATACCATCATGTACATACACATTTAAACATATCATGCGCAATAAGCACACATAGACACATACATTATGCAAGTGCACTCATGTACACATCATGCATTGTGTTGTTTTTTTCAGTGCTGAGCCCGTCCCTGACAGGTGCCTCTGTTCAGTTTTTCACAGCCATCCTCTCCAATGCTGGGTCTATCTACCTGAGCTGCATTCTGTACTTCGTGCTACAAGACTTGTGTGTGGTGTGTGTGACTACCTATATCATCAACTTCATCTTGTTAATGTGTTCATACATCACATACAAACAGGCACTGACTGGTAGCAAAAAGAAACACAGCTGAAATAGTGTTAAGACAGATTTGTGTTTGAAGGATTCCAACCATCTTCTTGGATCTGTCCAGAACATGAACAGGAAAATGAATAGGAAAGATGTCTCGTCCCCAGGAGTGGCATTTTGCCTAGAGACAAAGCACCGAGCGTGCTTCTTTGTGACTGTTGTAATCTTGTCAACTGGTAACTGAACATTGTAATCTTGTCAGCTGGTAACTGAACATTGTAATCTTGTCAGCTGGTAACTGAACACTGTAATCTTGTCATCTGGTAACTGAACACTGTAATCTTGTCAGCTGGTAATTGAACACTGTAATCTTGTCAGCTGGTAACTGAACACTAATCTTGTCAGCTGGTAACTGAACACTGTAATCTTGTCAGCTGGTAACTGAACACTGTAATCTTGTCAGCTGGTAACTGAACACTGTAATCTTGTCATCTGGTAACTGAACACTGTAATCTTGTCAGAATATGCTTTTGTCTTTGCTTTATGCAGAGATATAAAAAATGTATGGGCCAAAGTTACGAAGCCTGTTTCTCTTAAATGCAAGTGTTTAACTTTAAGTATAGTAAATGTATGTAGTTACACACATGTAAGTCTAAAATGCAAGTGTTTAACTTTAAGTATAGTAAATGTATGTAGTTACACACATGTAAGTCTAAAAAGTTTTGTAAATTTGGCTCTATAAGTTTAATTGTGATAATCGTCTTCTTTCTCAGGTTTGTTCTACTGGAACACTGTTAATGGCACCTAATAACATTGATCAATGGGGGTTTTTCCATATAGTTTTATATTATCAATGTCGATGTTTAGAAACATGGATATATCTGTTGTTTTTGCTTGTAAAATTTAAAACTGATCATGGGAAAGGGGAGGCAATTTTTGGTTATGCTTACCACCCACAATTTAAAATTTTAAATCAAGTATGCATAGAGAAATCATGTAGCAGAATCATTGGGCATAAAATATTAAAGTTTTCTTTTGTACATTGACTTATTAATCATCGGCTATTGTATTTCAAACATTTGGTAATTCTGACATAGTTTTATAGAGGAACCCTACTACATTTTTCCATTAGTAACAAGGGATTTTTTTATATACACCATCCCACAGACTGGATAGCACATACCACAACCTTTGATATACCAGTCATGGCACACTGGCTGGAACGAGAAATGGCCCAATAGGTCCACTGACAGGGATCGATGTACGACCAATCAGGCATCAAGCAAGCGCTTTACCACTGGACTACGTCCCGACCCATAAAATATTAATTGTGGAACTTCCTAAACTCAGGGGTGCAGAAAGTACTTGCCTTTACCACTGGACTACGTCCCGACCCATAAAATATTAATTCTGGAACTTCCTAAACTCAGGGGTGCAGAAAGTACTTGCCTTTACCACTGGACTACGTCCCGACCCATAAAATATTAATTCTGGAACTTCCTAAACTCAGGGGTGCAGAAAGTACTCGCCTTTTCACCAAATGAGAGTAAAAATTCTCACAGACGAGTTGAATAATTCAACTACAAGTCTGACAGACAGGTTTTTGGGTTGTTGTTTTTTTAAATAATGTTTTTAATCTATATCAAAGACCTGTGAAAAACTTTGTCTTTATTAGAATATATTTTTTTTTTATTGATTTGTGAATCAAGGTTTGGGGCTTTATTTTGTTTTCCAGTTAATGCTAAATCACTTACCAAGTGTCCTTAATAATGTTTAGTCATAATATATATACATCGACACACACACACAGTGATTTCCTGTTGGGTCGAATACACCACAACACTTAACCAAAAACGAAGTAGCACTTACACTTACAGAATTTCGAGCAAACAGGATTCAGCTTTATATATTTGGTGTGAAGACTGTGTATATTATAATATTATTAAACATTAATATATTCTATAGGTTGGCAGACTAGTAGAAATTATGGCGGGCTAGTAAATTTGAGTTAATTCTGATCAGTCGGGCTAGTGATATTATTTTTTATTTCTGCACCCTGTAAACTACAGTAAAAATATGTCAACAAATATCACCTTTATGGTTTCTGTATATTTATATATATTTCATAGCTATGTATATAATAAACACCCTTTCAACATGATCTTTTGTATTAATTCTTGAATTTGACTTTCATGTTTGATAGAAAGCTCTGGTTCACATTTTAGTTTGTTTTCAGTTACTTAAATGATTAATTGTAATATCTTTGTTACATCTGAATACACTACCATTTAATTCTGGGTGCCAAGTTAACCCCATTTCATATCTATCACCAATCTTTTTTTTCTTAAGGAAGGAAGGAAATGTTTTATTTACCGACACACTCCGCACATTTTATTTACGGTTATATCGTTAAGGACCACACAGATATTGAGAGTGAAAACCTGCTGTCGCCACTTCATGAACTACTATTTTCGATTAGCAACAAGGGATCTTTTATATGCATCATCCAATAGACGGGATAACACATACCACAGCCTTTGATATACCAGTCGTGGTGCACTGGCTGGAGCGAGAAATAACCCAATGGGCCCACCGACGAGGATTGATCCTAGACCGACCGCACATCGAGCCTACCACTGGCTTACGTCCCACACCACGTTTTCTTAAGTAATAGACCATAGTTTTTAAACACTAAGGTATATTTTTGACTATTAGATCCGTTTATGATCACTGAAATGAAGCATTACGTATGTTTTATTGTTTAGATTATCCATTTCTGTATATTTGAAGCTTCTCTGGTCATCCTTATGTTTATAATACCACAAAATTAATTTTTGATATTTTTTAAAATGCATCTGAGAAGTAACGGTTATGGAGTTGAGTTCTGGTTTATTTTTAAGGATATTCCCATTTTTTTTAACATCAGACTCTTTTTTACTCTTTTGTAATTTTTTCCAAGTGTGTTGCAGGTTTGTAGATTAACTAAGTTTAGTGTCCATCTTTACGAGTTGAAACTAGGGTCTGTAACTTTAAATACAGTAT
This sequence comes from Gigantopelta aegis, assembly GCF_016097555.1. Lineage (NCBI taxonomy): Eukaryota > Metazoa > Mollusca > Gastropoda > Neomphalida > Peltospiridae > Gigantopelta > Gigantopelta aegis. The sequence continues at coordinate 10,032,490 of NC_054701.1, read as the reverse complement.
CTTGTGAAACTCATTCTAAATTTTATGTGGAAAATTTTATTTTGGGAATACATGTATATATGAATTAGAATTTCAAAATTAACGCAATTTTTTAATTTTGATCTAATAGCATTGCCAATATCACTTGTTTCCATTTCCATTTGGATTCAGCATACCTTAAAACTCTTAAATAGCAAATTACATACTTTCTGTCAAACCTGCATATTTTAACTCGAAGACCTCGCCTTTTCAGTTTGGAGCAAAGTTTGTTTTGTTTAACGACACCACTAGAGCTCGTTGAAATATTGATCATTGCTTATTAGATGTTAAACATTTGATAATTTTTACATATAGTCTTGGAGATGACTGCATTTTTCAATTTGTAGCAGGGGATCTTTTAATGCACCATTTCACAGACAGGACGGCACATATCAAACTTGATATACCAGTCGTAGTGCACTGGCTGGATCGAGAAATAACAGAATGGGCCAACAGACGAGGATCGATCCTAGATCGACTGGCAGCAAGCGAGTGCTTTACCACTAGGCTACGTCCCGCCCCAGTATGGAAGCACGTCTGTAAGCAAACTTTTCATAGACCAGGTTCAATATTCATAGTGCACCAACTTGGGTAAATTCATATCGAATAACACGTGTCTCCACAGCAGCTGTGCCCGACTTGAGTTACACCACACCATTCTGCATGAATACTTCTCTTTGCTTGTCATCATCGGATATTGGTACTAACGTATCACGATTGAACTATGGTAATAAAATTGTTTTAACGTAACTTAGTTTCCAATTTCTCCAACAATTTCAATCTGTTTTGACCTTCTGTCGGTTTCCTCCGATTCTGTGTTCTGAGCTGTCCACACCATTACCTACCTGTTTCAACTTCCTCCACAGATGCAGTCTTTCTGTGTACTTCCCTGCACCACCGCTTGAACAATGTCCACTGAACACTCACTGAAGTGGTCAGACTAAGCTCACAGCTAAAGCTGATAGGAAATAGCAGATGTGTGGCACTGATGACCACCTGTTGTCGTTGGAGAGACAAGGACCGGGATGTAGAGGTGGGCAGTAAAAGTTGAACGATAAGCAAGAAATAAGATGGCATTCAAAGGAGAGAAAGGAAGGGGCTATGGGATAAAAAAAAAAGAAAAAAAGTAATAATAAATAATTAAAACGGTAACAACACTTAAAGTTATGATTGATAATAAAGCAGTTATTGGCCAATATTTAAGACTTTGCAAACAAAAACGCTAACAGTTAACTCTATAAATTTAAACGTTCGAAATTGTAAAAATAACTGGTATAGCAATTCGCCGTACAGTTGCAATTTAATTTTTTAATGACAAAAATGCAGTTATACGAAATGTGTTCTTCAGTGTTAAAGAGTTTTATGAACTGGTACTGTTCATGGTCACAGGGGATAACCGCATGCGGGTAACTGTAGTTACTCGCATCCAATATGGCGGAGGACGCACATGAAGAGTATTAATCAATGTGAATTTCCGTATTTCTAAGCATTACATTCACATTTTAATAGAGCGTATCGGCAGTTGCTTTAGTATGAATATATTTTGAATCAATGAACTACGGGTAAGTTGTGTCATTCGGCTAATAATGAAATCACAAAGTTAGGCATGATGAAGGTAACTTGGAAGTGGTGATGTAGGTAACTCTAGTCAACTTCAGATGGGATGTGGGTATCTGACAAAAGGGATGCGGGTAACCAATGATGAGCGTAACTGTAGGATGAGAGTAGCTGCAGTAGTTATCTCTTCATAACTGTTGGTCGCCATATGCGTCTAGAAACAATTAGTAAAACACATTATTCTTATGTTTTTCCCTTCATTTTCTTGTTCAGATTATTACATGTGCTATTTGTGCGATACATCCTCCGCCCGAGCCAATACTATTTTAACACATCCCATTAAAATGTACACTGGGGCCATTCAAATATTACGTAACGCTCGAGGGTGTTGATGGGTGTAGCGCCAAAGGTTATGTGGCGTTACAAGGGGGAAAATAACGTCATGTCATGGCTACTTCATTTAGCTATTTATCAATGAAACTTTGCATTCCTACGCAACACATCTATCAATGAAGTTTATACAAACAATATTATAAATATATTCAAGGCTAAACTAAATTATTAAAATATATATTTTGTTAAATTATGCTACTAACATTCATTATACAGCAAGTATGTTTCCGATTTAAAAATATGAATCGAAAGAACCACTTTTCGCATAACATCTATGCGGAGTCGTACTGTGTGGCACCTCTCGAAAGACGTATTTTCATATGTGAAGAGACGATAAATATCACATGTGTATCTCTTCCACCGCCATGTAATAAAGAGGGGAGGGAGGGTGTCTAATTTTGATATAATAGCGTTACATAATATTTCAACGGCCCCATGGTGAATAATTGGCTTTGATTTAATAACAAACAGTTCGAGGGGTACCAAGGCAAACATTTCCTTTAAAAGAGTGGCACGAAGGCAACTTACTTTTTATCAAGTTTCTCAGAAAGAAAAAAATCATTTCACCTTATGATCTTGGACTCTAGCCTATACAGTTCGTTGGATACGGACAGTGGCGTAGACGGGAAATTAGGGGTGATCAGTGGCGTAGCCAGGGGGGCCAGAGGGCTTGGATGCCAGGTGTCTCCCCTCCTCCCCCCCCCCCCCCCCAATACAAAATCCTGCCTACGCCACTGGATATGGATGCCTTGATATGTGTGTGGTTGTCATGCATTTGTATTGAATGGACAGTAGCTTGAATGTCTTCATGTCACAGCCCGCGGTCACGACCAACACGCGCTCTGCAAGTCCACAGCTAATAACTATACAAATGGCAATGGCAAAACTAAGTTTAGTTGAAGCACTCGTACCTAAAGACGTTGGACAGCTTCGCACATTTGGTTGCTGACGAGCTAAGCTCTAGCGTGTTTTGTTTTATTTTTGATTGTTGTTTTTTGTTTTGTTTTGTTTTGTTTTTTATTCTCCCTTGCCGGGGCATTTTGATGTCCAACAACAAAATACAAAAGTGAATGGAAAGCGTGCGCGCGTGCGTGATTCGGTAAATATTGGGAGTATATTTTAATTTTAACTTTGGTATAATCTAACATTAAATGTTTCGTTTGGGGTAATTGTCCTTTCATCTTTCAGAGTTTGGGTAATATGTTGGCCTATTTCAATCTTGAAAGTTAATACAAGAAGACTATAAATACATAAAGCTATATTATAGTATGACTTTACCGTCGAGTCATTTCGTCTTATATTCAAAATAAAGTAATCAATCACCCAATTTTGAATTATTTGTGATTTGAACGGCATTCTGCATCGAACAGTTACCCTCATCCAACCGTAACAGATACCCACATTCTTATGATGTTGACAAATTTCAGTTACCAACATCACACGCGATTTTTTATGCCCGTTATTTAATTCCCAAATACTATTTTTTTTAAACGTATGCTTCAAAAATGCATATTTTATATATTTCATGAAGTCTGTATATGAATATCTCAAAACTGCACGTTAAGAATGCAAATTCACATTGATTAATAGGCGGTAGTGTTTAGAAATGAACGTCTGTCATTCACGTGGATGACTGCCATGATCGGTTAAATACATTGACGTGAAATAGAGGCCAAAATGCCCAGGAGAGTGAGACAGAATATCACCATGGATTCAGCCACTGTACGTGGGGAACACTCTTTATGTTGATGATTGTTTATATATGTTTTATATTAGTGTATATAATTGTATGCTTATGAGCCACATGGCATAAAGTAAACAAAAAGTTACTACTACTACTACTACTACTACTACTACTACTACTACTACTACTACAGTATTAGTTACCGTTGTGGGTTCCTCACAGTGATTATTAGCCCTGCCGGTTATTAAGCACTGTAGACATGAAAGTCAATGTTGATCTGTAATAGAACACAATTAACTTGTACCCAACATTTCAGTTCAGTATCTTCCGGCATTGTGAAACAAAAAGTCTTGATAATAAATGTTTGTTTCTCCTAAGTTCAATGGTCCTAACTAACTAAAAAGCTTTCACTATCATGGCGATTTGCCCATTTTCACTTGCAGTTAGGATATATGAAAACCTGTTTTTCGAAATTATTTTGTTGTTGTTGTTGTTGTGCAATGCCCGAAGATTGAATTTTGTATATAGCTAAATATCATGTACTGTTAGTGTTACAGATGGGCCTAATTCACTAAACTCTCGTAACTTTGCGATCTCGCAGTGCAATGCTAAAAAACTTGCAAAGAGGATACTTTGTTGTTTAGCAGAGCCTAAGAGACCTTTGTGAATTAGGCCCCACGGTCCTACTTCACGAAGGTCTCTTAGGCTCTGTTAGACAGCAAAGCATTCTCTTTGCAAGTCTTTTAGTATTGCACTGCGATATCGCAAAGTTGCGAGAGTTTAGTGAATTAGGTCCCAGGTTTAACTTTCCTGGCGATTTACCCATTTTTCACATAAGTATATTACTTGAAATTAAAGATTTAAAAAAGTTGGGCCTGGTAGGGGACATGAATTGCTTTATCGGTACTCTCATAATACTTGTTTACAATCATGAAACTTAATATTTAGGAATAGAATCATGATATCTTGTTTGTTATTGTTGTAATGACACCGAACAATTGGGAGAATGGTGTGTGGGGGTGTATCTCGTTTGTAGCGTTCTTGTCTAAGGTGCAATAGATGGGTTGTAGGATTAATCGCCTTCGGGGCGGGGGCATCGGGTTTTCCTGTTTTCATCGGTCTCATATGACTGGTATGTGAAAGGCCGTTATATGTATAATCTGTCGTTGGGGAAAGTGCACATAAAATATCTTTTGCAGACCCCAATCCCACAATTTGGATCCGCTACTAAATGACTATAATGTTTATATCCATGGCATAAATGAAAGACCGTATACATAGATTGGAATACTCTTGGTCAGCCTAAGCCCACAGCTAAAGCCGGTGGGGAATGACAGGTGTTTAGCATGGATAGCCATAAGTGACAAGCACCTTTTTCGGTTGGAGAGACATGGACTGGGATTTGGAGGTGGACAGCAAAAAATAGTTGAAAGACGTTCACAGATTTGGAAGAATTAGGATGGAAATTAAAGGGGGAAAAGAAAAAGGAGGCAGTTGAAAAACAAAAACACAAACTAATATATATTTTGTTCTGTTTAAAGAATACTCTCGGTTGATATTTTTCATGTCAAACAATTATATTGACGTATTCTCATGCTTCTTGTCTTGTTTGACACATATTGTATTGCTTTTTAACAGAACAAATGGATTAGGCAGAAGTTATACAACTTACTAGGCCTTCTACATAATACATACATGTCACGACGGGAATATATTTTTGCAATTTAAATATGAACAGAAATAAATATTATTGAAAGAGATGAAGAAAGAAAGAAAGAAAGAAGAAGAAAGGAAACCGAGAAAAGACGCAATAACGTTTTCTGCGTGTTCTATAATTAGACAGCAGGTTTGATTATAGAAAACACAAGACAAACAAGGCATCTCAATGATTGCGTAATGGCTACAAAAACAATAATTATCATTTTTTTAAATCCATACACTATTTACTAATTAAGAGAAACGTTTTGGGGTTTTTTTCATTTATAAACTTACGTACATGACAATGTTTTATTGTCTTCTTCGCTTAGAGCACTTTTACCATTTAAAGCTAGTTGTAAATCTGTTCCTACCTATTGGGCTGTTTCTCGTTTTAGCCAGTGCACCACGACTGGTATATCAAAGGCCGTGGTATATGCCGTCCTGTCTGTGGAAAAGTGCATATAAAAGATCCATTGCTGAATTACCGGCCTTGGTGGCGTCGTGGTTAGGCCATCGGTCTACAGGCTGGTAGGTACTGGGTCCGGATCCCAGTCGAGGCATGGGATTTTTAATCCAGATAGCAACTCGAAACCCTAAGTGAGTGCTCCGCAAGGCTCAATGGGTAGGTGTAAACCACTTGCACCGACCAGTGATCCATAACTGGTTCAACAAAGGCCATGGTTTGTGCTATCCTGCCTGTGGGAAGCGCAAATAAAAGATCCCTTGCTGCCTGTCGTAAAAGAGTAGCCTATGTCGCGACAGCGGGTTTCCTCTAAACAAACAGTGTCAGAATGACCATATGTTTGACGTCCAATAGCCGATGATAAGATAAAAAAAATCAATGTGCTCTAGTGGCGTCGTTAAATAAAACAAACTTTCCATTGCTGTATTAGGAAACGTGTAGCAGGTTTCCTCTGATGACTACGTGTCAGAATTACCAAATGTTTGACATCCAATAACCGATGATTAATTAATCAATGTGCTCCAAACATTAAATCTGCTTCTTTTCTTGAACGTGAACAGAAAAAATAGACCAGCAGGATGAGAGAAGCTTGCTCATACATTTAGTGGATGTTATTAGTTACAGAAATAAACACTCGTAGACGTCAGATAGTAACGGTTAGACATGTTTGGGAAACCACGAGAGACCAAGTACTCATTCTCACTTCATATCTTATTATGTTAACATAGCCTTTCCGAGTGTTATGGTATAACTTACGTACTGACCTACGTAATAAATGGTGTGTTCAAGTAGAAACAATTATTAAAATGCATTTCGTACCATGCTGTCTCTGCGTAAATCTGCAATAAAATATCTCTTGACGACTGTATACAAACAAGTTGTAAAGTCGTTTAGTTGGTTTCGAAAACAACAAGCAAGGCAGTACGTAGCGAGAGGCGGGCAAGAGGTGGTGGTTGCCCCCTCCACCCCCACCCCCAATCTAAACACGAAAAAGTACCCATATAGTTCAAAAGTCCTGGGTTTTTTTTGTTAAGCTGGAGTGTTCCCTATATTACTGTGCACCGATTCCCCCTCCCCCTTTCCCCACCCCAGTTATTTAGTGCCATAGATATAATTTTCTCTCTCCCTCCCAGTGATAAAACACACGCCTGATGCGCGGTCGATGTAGGATCGATCCTCGTCAGTGGGTCAGTTGGGCTATTTCTCGTTTCAGCCAGTGCTCCGCGACTGTTGCAACAAAGCAAGTGGTATGTACTATCCTGTGTGGGATATTGCCATACTCCCCCCCCCCCCCCCTCAAATCGTTTCCCCATTGCCATTTATATTTGCTTGTTGCCTCATAACATGTAAAAGAAAGTGTGTAACCCACCACTTCTACCCAATCTTAAAGCCTGGCTACCCTTGTGTGTACAAAAACGAATATTCTGAAAAGGACCAAGGTTCGTTTCAACCATAAGTAACTGTATTCGACTATGGACCTTTAAGTTTACAGATCCACTTCTAACCAAAACCCATAAAATATTATCTTGAACGATTAATATGTTTACGAGTTGTCGAACATGCTGTGCCATCCACGTGTAACCGAAGAGGCGATTTTACTGTCCTGGTTTTGCGATATAATGCGCGAGTGTTGTCTTCAGGGAAGAAGACGACAGACTTTAGCTAACTGTAGAAGAACTCCGCCCTGTCCAAGATGAAGACTCTCCTGATGGCTCTCGTTGTCTGCGCTCTGGCGTTTGTCGCTGGTAAGTACGGGGACGTTCGTCTTAAAGTTTGTTTTGTTTAACGACACCACTAGAACACATTGATTTATCAATCATCGGCTATTGGATGTCAGACATTTGGTAATTTTGACATATAGTCTTAAATAGGAAACACGCTACCTTTTTCCGTTAGTAGCAAGGCATCTTTTATATGCAACATTCCACAGACAGGATAGTACATACCACGACCTTTGATATACCAGTCATGGTGCACTGGCTAGAACGAGAAATAGCGTTTGTCTGAAAGATGTATTTTGATTGTATTGGAAATTATTTAACGTGCATGTTCAGAGCAAGCTATTCATTTCAACTTATTTTCGTGCATATATCCAATTAAGGTTCGGGAACGCTGTCCTGGGCACACACACACCCCCCCCCCCCCCCCCCCCAGCTATCTGGGCTGTCTGTCCAGGTTAGTGGTTAGTGAGAGACAAGAGGGTGTAGTTGTCTTATACCTCGCTCTGGCTTGGAGCCGGTACCGGGTTTCGCACTTAGTACCTACCAGCCTTAAGTTCGGTGGCTTAACCACAACACCATCGAGGCCAGTGTATGAAGCACAAAGCCGCTTTACACACTGTATGAACGGCGTAAATCGGTTCTGTGCCTCGTACTTACATGAACGTCAAATTGTGTCGTGTACAATTTGTATAATTCCAAATAATTAAATTTCCTTTGCGTCTATACACTTTACAGCAATCTGATTGGTGCAGAGGTGCTTACTTTTTTTCGTTCATATCTCGATGAATCCAAAAAAATTAAGCCACGCCTACTTAGACAACGTCACCGGTTCGGTGGTGGCAGCGTCATGGTGTGGGGCGGCATCTCTATCCACCACAGGACCCCCCTCTATGTGGTGGATGGCAATCTGAATGGAATCCGCTATCTGAATGAGATTATCCGGCCGTTGGTTCTCCCAGGCCTTCAGCAGATTGGCGGCGGGGCAGTTCTGCAGGATGACAATGCCAGACCCCACCGCGCCAGGGTGGTAACGGACTTTCTCAGACAACAAGGTATCGCCAGGATGGATTGGCCAGCATATTCGCCTGACTTGGCCCAATAGAGCACGCCTGGGACGAATTAGGCAGGAGAGTTCGGGATAACCATGCCCCTCCGGCCAACCTTCATGATCTGGGTCAACTTCTTATGGCAGAGTGGCAGGCCATTCCCCAAGAGTTCTTCAGACGACTGATCAACAGCATGAGGCAACGATGTGTCGTGTGTATTCGCGCCAGGGGTGGATTCACACACTATTAAACGAATGTTCTAATGTGTAAAATCCATGTTTGACAACCTTCAACTTTGACAGCATGTCATGTGACTTTCTTGTATACAGTGACGTTTATTTGTGGGTTTTTGTAAATATGGAACAATAAATAAAAAATTTGGTGTAGTTTACATCATCAATCTAATACACTCTGAAACTTATTTGGTTATAAATTTTTGACCCTTAAATTCTTTTGAGTAGTATATATAAACTAAACACGAATAGGCCAATTCCTTCCAATATAACTAAATGATCTGTAAAAATGCACAGCAGCTAGAGGAAATGACGTCATTTACAAAAAATCACCTGATTCAAATAATAGTGAATGAACGTTCGCATTCTTACGCGACATAAGTATCAATGAAGTTTACACAAACAATACTACAGGCGTATTTAAAGCTAAACAAAATAAATTCAGTTATGTATTGTTAAAGTATGCATATAAATTTAATTATAAGATTTGACCGCAGTTATTTTTTGGTTCATGCAAGTATGAACCGAAAAAACGATGTGCACACTTTTGTATTACCCTCTACGCGGGATCATACAGTGTGCACATACTTGCATGAACCAAAAAATAATTGCGGTCACTTCTTAAGTGAATAATAATTGCATTAATCTAAAATACATAATGAAAATGTGCGTTCTCCATCGAGCTCCGTCGGTGAGGCCCATTGGGCAATTTCTGGTTCAAGCCAGAGCACCACGACTAGTGTATCAAAAGCCGTGTTATGTGCTATCCTGTCAGTGGAATGGCGCATCTAAACGATCCCTGGCTACTGATGGACAAATGTAGCGGCTTTCCGCTTTAAGTATAAATATTTGACATCCAATAGCCAATAAACAAACAAAAACAAAAACTTAACAACTCCTTGTCACTGACATATTCATATATATATCAACTCCAGTAACAGTGCCTATAGTTAGAAGCAGTACTGGTCAGTCAGTAGAACTGATCTCCCATTGTCTACTACTCTCATAGTAGAACTATTATTTGCCTTGAGAAACAGGGGGTCATAACGTCTGGGTTATCAAATTAATGTTACCCAGGGGATGAAGACACACATTCACATAATGGTATCTATCGTGTTTACGTTTACTATAAAACCACTTGAATGAATACAGTGTTCTAGCTAGCAATATATAAAAGGGTGCCCCAGTTTTGTGTCCTAATTCATTGCCGTAAAAAAACGAATAATATATATATATATACTCTTCAAAAAAAGAAACGCAAAAGGGTACAAATGGGTTATAACTCCGATTTTATGTTTCCTACCGGTTCATGCTTTGTGAATATAAGGTCATTGCATGTCCCAAACACATTCTCACGGTTACATTCGATAAAACGCAGCTACTGTACAATAAAGTTCCAAAATGTGAATATTCGCAAAAACGCAGCCACGTGCAAACCATGTCACCACTGCACGTGCGTTGTCTGCACGTGCAACATGAACACCGACAGTATAAAATTGCAGGGTGTTCGCTTGCCTGGCCTCTGTATCTGGCCGACAGTTGACAATCCAGGACATGCCACGTCTCAGTGAACCGCAGAGAAACAATGCCATCGGCCGACTAGACGCAGGCGAATCCAGAACGGCCGTTGCCAGGGCATTCCATGTGTCCCCAAGCACCATCTCCAGACTGTGGAACCGTTACCAGCAACATGGATCAACACGTGACCTCCCTAGATCCGGCCGACCACGGGTCACTACCCCCGGGCAGGACCGCTACATCCGGGTACGCCACCTTCGGGAACGATTGACTACTGCCACCTCCACAGCCGCAGCAATATCAGGTTTGCGCAGGATATCCGACCAGACCGTACGGAACCGCCTACGTGAGGTAGGAATTCGTGCCAGACGTCCAGTTCGAGGTGTCATCTTAACACCACAACACCGTCGACTCCGACTGCAGTGGTGCCAGATTCATCGACAATGTCCTCAACTGCGATGGAGACAGGTGTGGTTCAGTGACGAGTCCCGATTTCTGCTCCGACGTCATGATGGAAGATGTCGCGTGTATAGGCGTCGTGGTGAACGTTATGCGGCAAACTGCGTGCAGGAAGTGGACAGATTCGGCGGGGGTAGTGTCATGGTGTGGGCAGCCATCTCACACACTGGCAGAACTGACCTGGTCCACGTGCAGGGCAACCTGAATGCACAGGGCTACATTGACCAGATCCTCCGGCCACACATCGTTCCAGTTATGGCCAACGCCAACGCAGTGTTCCAACATGACAACGCCAGGCCTCACACAGCACGTCTCACAACGGCTTTCCTACAGAACAACAACATTAATGTCCTTCCTTGGCCATCGATATCACCGGATTTGAACCCAATTGAGCATCTATGGGACGAGTTGGACCGACGCCTCCGACAGCGACAACCACAGCCCCAAACCCTGCCCGAGCTGGCAGCAGCCTTGCAGGCCGAGTGGGCCACCATCCCCCGGGACGTCATCCGTACTCTGGTTGCTTCAATGGGCAGGCGGTGCCAGGCAGTTGTCAACACACGCGGAGGCCACACCCGGTATTGACTCCAGATGACCTTGACCTTGGTGGTGTGTCCTATCACTTACTCACAATGGACTAGAGTGAATTGTGAACAATCCTGCAACATTTGGTAATTATCGGACTCACCATTCAATAATTAAATCAATTCTCCAAATGTTACGACAATGTGGTTTTGCGTTTCTTCTTTTGAAGAGTATATATATATATATATATATATATATATATATATACTGAACAAAAAAAGAAACTTCCGATTTGTACATATAGTATTATATAGGTAGTATTAGCCTTGAGCTGTATTATCAGGATTCGTGAATTTTATCGATTATTTTTACACTGTTAATCGTCGACAACGTAAAATTCAGTTTGCACGTGCTTGCATGGTTCGACATGTCCCGTGTAGTATTCGGTCAATTTGTTTTACTTGTCTTACTGACATTGTTGTCAAGTGAACGAAAACGCTTCAAAATTTGTAAAAATATTAACGTTTTTTACATTGTAGCATTTTTAGTATGCCAAGAATATCCAATAATTTACGCGAACGGGCGATTGGCATGCTTGATGCTGGCATGTCGACAGAAGACGTTGCAAGGCGTAATCGTCTGCGGGAGAACGGTTTATATGCACGACGTCCTTACGTCGGATGCGTTTTAACGCAACGTCATCGTCTAAATCGTCTTAATTGGGCACGTGTACACACTCGTTGCATACGGCGACGCTGGAATACGTTCTTTTTTCGGATGAATCCAGATTTTCTTTACAACGTGGTGATGGCAGGGTGCGCGTCTACCGTAGGAGAAATGAACGCTATGCTGACAGTTGTGTTCTTGAACGAGATCTTTTCGGGGGTGGGGGTTGTGTCATGGTCTGGGCAGCCATTGCCCATGGTCATCGTTCACCACTAGTCGTCATTGATGGCAATTTAAATACTCAACGTTACCGCGATGACATTCTCGCTCATCTCGTCATTCCTCTGTTCCATAACAACGCCAACATCTCGGCATGATAATGCCACCTCTCATACAGCTAGAGACACTGTACATTTTCTTAGGACAAATAACATTGATTTCATTGATGACTGGCCCGCTAAAAGTCCTGATCTCAACCCCATCGAGCATGTCTGGGATAGTCTGGAGACAGACAATTGAGGCGTCGTCCCAACCCACCCGCTAACGTCAACGAATTCGTCAAGCGCTCATTCAGGAATGGAACAATATTCCACAGGCAGAAATCAACACTTTACTCAATTCTATGCGCCTGCGATGCACTGCAGTGGTCAATTCAAGAGGTGGTCATACCCGTTATTAAGTGGGGTTTTTTTTTTTAACCCCTACCAAACTTGGTCAAAATTTCTCCCAGTTTCTGTTAACCTATGGCCATGATTTTTGCACCAAACGATGCATCATGGAACACTCTTTAAACGCATATATAACAATTATTCCCCCGGTTTGTTTTCATCAAGTTATGTTCAAGCAAAGTTAGCGGAAGTTTCTTATTTTGTTCAGTATTTGTTTTTATAATAAAACACTTGCGTTCCTCTGCATGCATATGCAGCGTTATCACGGGTCTGAATTCAACAAAGACGTTTGACAATATTTGTTTTGTCACAGGTGTGAAAGTCCACCAGTGGTACCGTGGCAAACTTTCTTTTCTTTTGTTAGTGGTTACGACTGCAGACGAGCAGCCAGCCAGTCGTATCAAGCTTGATTCCATGGGCAGTCATCCTCACCCTGTCGCAGACACAACCACAAATAACGTAACTAATTAAGCAAACACCCAGTTGAAAGTAGTCTATCACGATAAACCTTGGTTTATTTTCCTTTAAAATAGCGTAACATATTAATACGTCTGATAAAAATTTCCGAAAGCTGATTTTAATAGATGTTTTACTGATACCAAAATAAACACATCCAGACCAAGATAATTGTAATTTTCACCGATACAGCTGGATCCTTATAATATAGCACAAAGCAAGCATGACTGCAAACCGATTTATTAATAATAGTCATTTTTAGAATGTCAACAAAAATGAGCAACTTGTGCACATGTATATGTATGCAGATATCAATTTAATTTTTTATTTACTTGTTTGTTCTTTTCTTTCGTTCGTTATTTCTTCATTTATAGATTAAAAAAAAAATAATAATAATAATAATTTGTGGATGGTATTAAATGATATACGGTTCTACAAACAATAAAAGAAAACAAGTAATAGTGATCAGACAGTTTGCAATTACTAATTGTGGCTTATTTCAATAATATAACAAAATATAGGCTATATGTTACGCATTGATACAATAATTATACCTATGGTTATGGGTACCTTTTCGTCAATAATCCAAATTTAAGAATAATAAATCTGGTTTTGGAAACTGATTCCCTCCCAGCAGTATACATACGTTTATAAATGTTTGAAATAATTTAATAAATAATCCAAAATTATCCATTATGTCTTTCAATGAATAAAATCGGTATGGTTGTAAAATAAAGTGCATAACTTCATGGTGGTAACATCATTTCATTATTTGTGTAGATTTTTTTTAATTATCTTGTAATCGTAATCGTGACATTCTAAAAGTAATCGTAATCGTAATCGTAATCGATTACTATTGTCAAGTAATCGCCCCATCTCTGATATATATGAATTATATATATATATATATATATATATATATATATATATATATATATATATATATATATATTTCCATAACTAATATTTTCTATTATGGTGACGATATAACCGGAGTTCTATGCTTATATATTAAGCCTTTTTAAATGTATAGGGTATTTTCTTGGGGCAGGGGATACAGGGGACACCTGCCCCTCTAATTAAAATCATGTGTTATGCTAGACAAATGTTTATGTCATGGTTTATGTGTTGTATCTTTAAGGCTCATTCAATACCTTGCGTTTCTTATAGTTGCAAACTTGTATTTATCCAAAGGAAGCGCCTCATTTCAGACGCACATAGGAATAAAGTCAAAATGTTTATCAGGGAAGATTCAAATGTTGATGAGGTAATCTTCAAATCATGAAATCTATTTTTGATTTATGAGTCTCGCAGTGTATATATATATTCTGTATAGTTTCAGAGACTACTGAAGGCAGTTTATGTAAATGTACAAAGATTTCGCGCCCAGTGTGTGGGTCTGATGGCAAAACGTACATCAACGAATGTGTCGCTTTGTGCAGGTGAGAATGTGAATATTAAAATATATATATTTGCTGTCCCCACCCCCACCCTCCGTCAAAAAAAAAGAAAGAAAGAAAAAGAAAAACAAGAGAAGATAATCTTACAGAATAAGGATTTTTTTTTTTTTAATTTGGGGGTTGTGACTTTGATATTTCACACCCATTACTATATCCATGGATATTTGTCACCTTCAGTGAAAACTTTTAAGCCCACAAGTTAAATATTATTAAAATAGCAACAGATTTAAAATTGTGAATTTAAAAAGAAAAGAAAAGCTTTTTAGACGGGGGGAGGAGTGGGGGGGGGGGGGGGGGGTTAATAAGTGCAATTAACGTCACATTTCTTTGATCTACAATTTTGAATCTGTTGGTGTTTAGGTATAACCTTTTGAATCTGTTGGTGTTTAGGTATAACCTTTTGAATCTGTTGGTGTTTAGGTATAACCTTTTGAATCTGTTGGTGTTTAGGTATAACCTTTTCAGTAGGTTATAGTTTCTTTGCGGCCACCCAATATGCTCAGAACTATAGCTTTAAGGCTCATTCAATCCCTTGCTATTAACGGATTAGCGGGTTTCCTCTCTAAGATTATATTTCAAAATTACCAAATGTTTGACATCCAATAGCCGATGATGTCTAGTGGTGTCAATAAACAAAACAAAGTTTAGCAAACTTTAAGGCTCATTTAAACTGGATGCGGCGCGTGCGTGCGGTCAGGCTAAATAAAATCGAAATATATTAGTTTCAATGAGAGCGTCTAGACAGGATGCGTGCATCTGCAAAACGCGCGCGGCCAGCCGGATTGAAATGGTCGTATGTAGTGTATATGCCCAAAACGCATGCGGCCAGCCGGATTGAAATGGTCGTATGTAGTGTATATGCCCAAAACGCATGCGGCCAGCCGGATTGAAATGGTCGTATGTAGTGTATATGCCCAAAATGCTAACCGCAGACGCACCAGTCGGACCGCAAGGGATCTTTTACATGCTCTTTCCTATAGACATGATGCTTGAAATAAAAACAGTAATTATAATTACATATCAGGACAGCCCTTAGGTTAATTATATATGAGGACAGACTGTCAGGACAAATAAATTCAGAGACCAACTATTGCAATAATGTGCTAGACCATAATGTCACGCATGGTATTGTTCCATTTTGACAAAAGTGGGTCTAAGCAACCCATAAATGACTTAAAATCCACTGTCATTGACACTGTCGACTAGTTCTAATGGCGAAAACATGCTTACATTTGCACGTAAATTAGGTCGAAAGCGAAAGGTCTGCTAAGTGCCCATAACTTGCTTTTTCACAAAGCGCTTCATTTGCACGCTTTGCACGTGTATTCCATGTTCCCAATGCTGAATTTCCGTATAATTGGAGCTTGCGTTCGTGTACGGTGCACACTTCTAATTCGACAATGGTACGACGTCAACTGACTATCGAAGATCGAGGAAGGGCTATTGCTTGGCTTCAGGGTGGCAATACGCAAAGAAATGTTGCTCTGAGACTTGGTGTCAGTCAGTGTCGTTGGCCGACTGTGGCAACGGTACCAAGCAACGAAATCGTCCACGTTCGGGAAGACCCCGAAGCACTACAAATAGAGAGGACCGCTACATCACCAATATGGCTCTACGTCAACGCACAACCACTGCACGCCGATTACGTGACAATCTGCGGACTGCGACTGGAACTCGAGTGTCTCATCAAACCATACGCAATCGTCTGAGAGCCAATAATCTACGCTGCCGTCGCCAGGCTGTTCGACCACCACTCCTACCACGCCAGAGAACGGCCAGACGTCACTGGTGCACGCTTCATCTGCGGTGGCAACGTGTTCAGTGGGGTCGAGTGATGTTCACTGATGAGTCCAGGTTTAGTCTCCAGTTCAACGACGGTCGGGTTCGTGTCTACAGACGTCCTGGGGAGCGCTTCGCTGACGTTAACGTTAGACAACGTCACCGGTTCGGTGGTGGCAGCGTCATGGTGTGGGGCGGCATCTCTATCCACCACAGGACCCCCCTCTATGTGGTGGATGGCAATCTGAATGGAATCCGCTATCTGAATGAGATTATCCGGCCGTTGGTTCTCCCAGGCCTTCAGCAGATTGGCGGCGGGGCAGTTCTGCAGGATGACAATGCCAGACCCCACCGCGCCAGGGTGGTAACGGACTTTCTCAGACAACAAGGTATCGCCAGGATGGATTGGCCAGCATATTCGCCTGACTTGGCCCCAATGGAGACCGCCTGGGACGAATTAGGCAGGAGAGTTCGGGATAACCATGCCCCTCCGGCCAACCTTCATGATCTGGGTCAACTTCTTATGGCAGAGTGGCAGGCCATTCCCCAAGAGTTCTTCAGACGTCTGATCAACAGCATGAGGCAACGATATGTCGAGTGTATTCGCGCCAGGGGTGGATTCACACACTATTAAACGAATGTTCTAATGTGTAAAATCCATGTTTGACAACCTTCAACTTTGACAGCATGTCATGTGACTTTCTTGTATACAGTGACGTTTATTTGTGGTTTTTTGTAAATATGGAACAATAAATAAAAAAATTGGTGTAGTTTACGTCATCAATCTAATACGCTATATATTATAAACTAACACTTGTCGGTTTCTCTGTCTCACCGGCCTCGGTGGCGTCGTGGCAGGCCATCGGTCTACAGGCTGGTAGGTACTGGGTTCGGATCCTAGTCGAGGCATGGGATTTTTAATCCAGATACCGACTCCAAACCCTGAGTGAGTGCTCCGCAAGGCTCAATGGGTAGGTGTAAACCACTTGCACCGACCAGTGATCCATAACTGGTTCAATAAAGGCCATGGTTTGTGCTATCCTGCCTGTGGGAAGCGCAAATAAAAGATCCCTTGCTGCCAATCGGAAGAGTAGCCCATGTAGTGGCGACAGCGGTTTCCTCTCAAAATCTGTGTGGTCCTTAAACATATGTCTGACGCCATATAACCGTAAATAAAATGTGTTGAGTGCGTCGTTAAATAAAACACTTCTTTCTTTCGTTTCTCTGTCTCTGTTGGTGCTTATGCAAATCATTTGAAATGTATCTTAAATGTATTTGTATATTTATTTTGTATACTTACATAACGTGTTATACAATTTTAAAAAAACTTTTGTATACCCACATGATGTGTTACATAATTATTATTTTTTTCTCAGTATTAATTTGTATTATTTTTTTTTTATTATTATTATTTTTTTTTTTATTATTATTATTTAAAAAAAATTAGTATTAGTATTAGTATTAGTATTGTTAATTTTTTATTTTTTATTTTACCTATTTATTTGTGTTAATTATAGGTATGTGTGTCTTTAATAGTTTCCTTACGCATGTGATGTGTTTATATTTAATATCTTTTTTTATTACTACCCACGTAATTATTTATCATGTATGTGTATATGGTTTATTTTGTTTATTTTAGACAGGTATTGATTTTTCATGCATGAATCTGTTTTTAAATAGTGCTAAAGCGCTCCCCACCATTATCAAATAGTGTAAATATGTATTTGTTATAATTTGCGGTTTTTGTTATAAAGTTTGTAAGTGGTATAACTTAGAGCAATACAGAACTTGTACTTGGACAATATGTAGATTACTTACATATGAGACAGCCGGTAGGTTAATTACCCGGACCCCGTTTTACGAAGCTATCTTTGCGCTAGGACCACCTTAAGTGTATTACTACCTAATGAACTTAAGATGATCCCAGCGCTAAGACCATTTCGTAAAACGGGGCCCTGGAGTAAGACCGGTCTAAAACTACATTAATCAATGCTTTCTCTAACTCACCCATGAGCTTCCGACGTCTTTGAAACCCTGTATCACCGTGTCCGATTCTAGTTATTTCAGGCTGGGTAAGACTTTACATCTTCCCTTGTAAACATTTGTTTTTGTTTTGATATTTAAGATACATTGTTCTCTGAAACATTAAGTACATATTGTACAATATACTCAAACATACATGTATGTCATTTACACTAAATGTGAAAAACTACCATGTCAAGCAAGAAACTAAATTTTAGACAGAAATACTAATCACCCTTTAAGCAATTAACCTACAGGATGTCCTGATATGTAATTAACTTACAGGATGTCTTGATATGTAATTAACCAACATACCTGTCCTGCTTTGCAATTAACCCATAGGCTATCCTCATATGTTTCTAATTTAAAAACTGTCATCAAATGTAATTAATCTACAGGATGTCCTGATAAATAATTATATATAGTATATGTAATTAATCTACAGGATGTCCTGATAAATAATTATATATAGTATATGTAATTAATCTACAGGATGTCCTGATATATAATTATATATAGTATATGTAATTAATCTACAGGATGTCCTGATAAATAATTATATATAGTATATGTAATTAATCTACAGGATGTCCTGATAAATAATTATATATAGTATATGTAATTAATCTACAGGATGTCCTGATAAATAATTATATATAGTATATGTAATTAATCTACAGGATGTCCTGATATATAATTAATCTGCAGACTATATAGTATATGTAATTAATCTACAGGATGTCCTGATAAATAATTATATATAGTATATGTAATTAATCTACAGGATGTCCTGATAAATAATTATATATAGTATATGTAATTAATCTATATGCTGTCCTCACATCTAATTAATCTGCAGACTGTCTTGATATGTAATTAACCTATAGGCTGTCCTGATATAAAATTAACTTACAGTCGGTTCTCATAAATGCAATTAACCTATAGTATGTTGTCATAAATGCAATTAACTTACAGCTATTCTCATAAATGCAATTAACCTATAGTATGTTGTGATAAATGCATTTAACCTACAGGCTGTCCTACTATACAATTAATCTACAGTCTGTTCACCTAACTAGGATATCCTCGCTGATAATTAACCTACAGTCTGTCCTCAGGTTGTCCTGACAGTCCGTCCTCGTGTTTAATTAACCTAATTATAAAGGCTGTCCTCATGTGTAATTAACCTATAGTCTGTCCTGATATGTAATTAATATGTAGGTTGTCCTGACAGTCCGTCCTCGTGTTTAATTAACCTAATTATAAAGGCTGTCCTCATGTGTAATTAACCTATAGTCTGTCCTGATATGTAATTAATATGTAGGTTGTCCTGACAGTCCGTCCTCATGTTTAATTAACCTAATTATAAAGGCTGTCCTCATGTGTAATTAACCTATAGTCTGTCCTGATATGTAATTAATATGTAGGTTGTCCTGACAGTCCGTCCTCATGTTTAATTAACATAATTATAAAGGCTGTCCTCTATAGTCTGTCCTGACATGTAATTATAATAACTTTTTTTCTTTTTTTTTCAGCGGTACCAGTGTGGCCACTACTGGATCATGTGTAGAGATCCCCACTCAACACTAGACTAACACATGGGTCTTTTGACAAACTTCATACTTGAATGACAGTTAACTTAAAACAACCATAATGTGTTTATAGAAGATTTGCATTGAAGATCGTGCCAAGTTCGATTAAAATAAAACAAGCTGATTAAATATGTTTTTGTTTGGTTTTGTTTGTAGAGGTTTTGGTGTTGTTGGAAGGGTTTTGGGGGTGAGGGGGTATGTTTGGTTGTTTTGGGTTTTTTGTTATTGTTGTTTTATTTTGTTTGGTGTTTTTGTTGGTATTTCTGTCTGTCCGTGGTTTTGTTTTGTTTGGTTTTACAGAATAATATCACTTTTATCATTCACATTTCTGTTATATAACACTGAGTGACGTATGTGAAAACATCAATGAAATAATAGAACTATTAATCATTAGTGAAATATAACAGCCCGAGGTTGGGAAATTGGTTGTGACGTCACTTAACAAAATAATGTATTTTGGGTTGCTGTGAAAACAACAACACAAAGGTTGAATTACATTGTCAATGCATTATAACGAGGCGTATTCGAGTGAGGTTTGGAGTCAACTTGAGTTAAATACTTTTCCGATTACTAGGGACGAATGTAGGTAGATGATTTTGAGAACGAGTTACTAAAGTCTCCAATGAGCCGATGTACATACAACATATTTCACTGTTTCATTTAATGTACGCAGACGATACCGTGCTGCTGTCAGTATGTAGATGACCTGCAGAACATATTACATTCGTTATATACTTATAATACTAAATGGAATATTGATGCAAATATAGAAAACCCCCACCTAAACTTGTATTCAGAAACAGGGGGGAAATTATATACTTATACAAATACTACAATGACAATATAATAGTGATGTTTTAATTAAATATACGAAAAAACCCAATGGTAAAGTTACAAGAACTAATTGCTTTAAACAGAAAGACCATAGGGGGAAATTACTACTAACGACAAATGAAACACTTACAATGATAATATATATCTAGTCCAATTGGTGGTTAAGTTTGTGGTTTTTAATTATATCTGGATTAAATTACGTGTAAAGTTACAATGGTAAAGTTGACAAGAACGTCCGTATGGATTTACAACTCAGAAATACCATAGTTCATATCCTCAGACTATGTAATCATAAATCACGCTGATAAGGAAACGCAGTTACAGGTTTTTGATACTCATATATCTTGTCTGTTCAATTATGGTTGTGAAGTTTGGGGTTTTGACCCAGCTCATGATGTACAAAACGTCCGTATGGATTTTTGTAAAATAATTTTCAATGTGAAAAGAAAAGTACAATAAATGCAGCTGTGTTAACAGAATTAGGAAGACTACCTCTACATGCAGTACGTAAAGTAAGAATTGTTAAATATTGGTTGAAGCTTTTGGAAACTAATAATTGTATCTTGAAATCAATATATGATGATATGTTACAAAGCCAGGAGTCTTTTAACTGGATACACCATGTAAAAGATTTATTATTTTCTTTAGGTTTTGGAGATGTATGGTTTAATCAGCACGTTGATAATCATATAATATTTATAAAAAGAGTTAAAATGCGCCTGACAGATCACTGTATTCAAGAAATAGACAAATTGTTGAACAATTCATCAAGATGTAATATTTTAATGCATTAAGCAGCTATGTTTTGTTTACAATACTATGTGATGATATCATTACCTATTTGTTATTCATTTCTTATCACAAAATTTCGTATTTTATCCCACCAATTACTCATTGAACAAGGAAGATATGGAACTGAACAATCACAGAAAAAATGTCGTATGTGTAATCGGGATAACGTTGAAGATGAATTTAATTTTGTTTTAATATGTCCCTTGTATTGTCATATTCGCATATTGTCTGTAAAATACTACTACTGGTTAACACCGTCTGGTTTTTTAACAATTAATACAATACTGTCTGTTCAGAATAAAACAACAATTTTGTAACCTTGGAAAATATTTAAAATATGTATTACATTTAAGATCGCAACATGTATAACTGTCCACCTCCAAATACTCATCCAGTTGTTTGTTTATAATGACGGTATGTTTTATAATATTGTATATAATTGTATGTTTATGAGCCACACGGCTTAAAGTACACAAACTACTACTACTACTACTACTACTACGACTGCTACTATTACTACTACTACGGTTGTTACTACTACTACTACTACGACGACTACGACTGCTACTACCACGACTATGATTACGATTACTACTACTACTACTACTACTACTACTACTACTACTACTACTACTAGTAATGCATTAGTGCTAGCTGGAAGTATTGGTGTAGCCGGGATTTATAGGGGACACCTACACTGTCCATGATTCGGGTTATGGGGTGGCAGGCAAATATAAAAGATGGTGGGTGAAAAGAGGTGTGGTTTGAGAGCATGTTCTCCCATGCTCTCTCTCTCTCTCTCTCTCTCTCTCTCTCTCTCTCTCTCTCTCTCTCTCTCTCTCTCCCACACACACACACACACACACGGTTAGGCCAGTGGCTGAAAAGAGCAGCACATGTGGCGGCAGAGGCTAGACTAAGACGACACATAAACGCCGCTATTTTCCAACTTCCTGCTGAAAAGAAACTTCTTACATTCGTTCCTTTCTGTAATGATATCAAACAACACTTATAGACAAGTTTTTATTATAATTTGTTTTACAACTGTAACTGACTGAGTCCCCTGGAAAGTTTTAAAATATCACAGAAACTGAGCGAGAAGTCTGACTTGAGCGAGTGGTAGAAAAACTCCGGCGATTTTCTTTCCAGTTTAATCATCTCTGATAGCAGCATCCCGTCCACATCAGTAAGCCTGCAAAACAAACTAGATTTTATGAAAATAAACATTTAAATAGAATATTATTGAGATATGGGTTCACATAAAAATGTCATCTTTTTTCGTTGTTGTTCTTTCTTTCTATATTTGTTTCTGTCTTCTTTGTGGAGAGAAGGGTGTGGAGGTGATGCTCTCTTCTCAGTATCGCCCAGATATTTGGACACAGATTGAATTGTGAATTCGATCCGAACAACAAAACAAAACAAAAAAGAAGAAAAAAACCCTAGTAAACAAGAAAAAACAAAACAGCAACAATAATTAAAGTATGAATAGTACAAAATTTTAAAATAAAATAAAAAAATAAAATAACAATGATGAGCAATGAAATAGCATAAATAAATTTACAAAAGTAATTTCTGCTGTGTCCTTTTGTTAGTTGGTCAAATAAATAAATAAATAAATTAATAATAATAATAATAAAATAATAATAATAATTATTATTATTATTATTATTATTATTATTATTATAATACAAATTTGAATTACTAGCCTGTCAGCTAAACTCTTCAAGCCAATATTTTCCAACCAATCACGGACCACGTTTCTCGACCAGGACGTTACACCTTGACTGGACTTTTCTGAATGGACAGCTTTTTCGGGTATCTGTGTTATTGGAATCCCTGCATTAAAAGAAAGATAAAACTGACAAAAAATAAGCCAGAAATCCTTTTTTTTTTATGAATACAAAAATATTGTGTTGCTATGTTTCCCCACCACGTCAGCTAACAACTACCCATTGCTGCTTCCATTAGTACGTTTTCTTACACACCCGTTGGTGAGAACACCGTGCGTTATTTTTGGTGACACATGGTTGTTAATACACGTACATGTGTTAACAATTTCAAGACATACGACTGGCTGCTCCTAGGTGATGACCAGGTCACCAATGCCATACGTCCAATAAAAAAAAAACAGCACGGTGGAAATCGATTACACTGTGACGTATAGTTAACTTGGCAATCATGCGTCTGTGAGGCGTAAGTCGGCTACAAGTGCACCGGCAGTAAATAACTTTTAGTCGAAAAAGATGCTAAAATTTGCTTAAAACCTGGGTTTTTTTAGGATATGTAAGAAATAGAATAATACATTTGTGTCTGTTAGATACCATTCATCTCACAACTGGTTGTTTACAAACGTATCAAAGTCGCTTTCGCTCGTTAGATACATTTTAAAACAACTCGTTGTAAGATAAATGGTATCTAACGGCCACTCATGTAACATTTCACTACAAACTAAAAGATAATGTTTGTTCATTATTGTTTGTTATTTTCGTGCTAATATTTAATCAAGGTTCAAGCCTGCTGTACTGGGTACCCGCCTCAGCTATCTAGAACAGTGTTCATGGTTAGTGAGAAAGGCCGGACCAGTAGCGTTGTACCTCTCGTTATAATCGAACATTGGTTGGTTTTGCTCTTCTGTGTGATGGTCGACTATAAAAGCCCATAATCGATTGTGTGGAAAACTTAACTGTAATTATTCCTCCAGTTAGAAGATGGAATTGATGTAAATATGTTGGGTCTGGTGTTTGTTTAGATGAACCGGCCTCGGTGGCGCAGTGGTTAAGCCATCGGACTACAGGCTGGTAGGTACAGGATTCGCAGCCCGGTACCGGTTCCAACCCAGAGCGAGTTCTTATTAAGGGCTCAATGGGTAGGTGTAAGGCCACTACATCCACTTCTCTCTCACTAACCACTGTCCTGGACAGACAGCCCAGATAGCTGAGGTGTGTGCCCAGGACAGCGTGCTTGAAGCTTAATTGGATATAAACACGAAAATAAGTTGAAATGAATGTTTAGATGAATAAAAAAGAAGAAAATAGTTATTACAGGTAAAATAGCGATTATTAGGGTATATTCTAGTGAACACAGGTGCATGGTGTTTATAATTCAAATCCTTCTAATGTTTATATGATTCTAACCAATTGTCAATCTAATTAAAATTAGCTCCACTATTATATGTGGATCTAAAGACAGCCAGTTGGAGCTCATGTCCACCAATCAAAACCTTACTGGCAGAATCCTGCCAGTGATTTAAAACTAACAACACTGCGTAGTCCCCAATGTCCAGGTAACATTTCGTCTGTAAATAATAATTTAAATATTGACCAATCACACTTCGCCTTTTATAACGTTATTTGGGAGCATACAAATTCTAAAAATATCGGGCGAGTCTATTTTAGTGGCCGCAGTACAGCGAACCATACCAATACGTACGGGGTGGGTTATCAGTCTTCAATTTTACATTAAAAATTATTTATTTATTTATAAAATTTAAAAAAACTAAATCAGTCTTCAGTTTTACATTACAAATTATTTATTTTATAAAATAAAACATGTTTTAAGGCATTCGTAATTCACAGGAAACATGTCGTATACCCTCAGGATAATTCGGAATGTTTTCAAATTATTTTTAAATCACTGGCAGGATTCTGCAAGTAAGGTTTTGATTGGTGGACATGAGCTCCAACTGGCTGTCTTTAGATCCACATGTAATAGTGGAGCTAATTTTAATTAGATTGACCAATTGTGCAATCGAAAGTTAATCGGTTGGTGCAAACCGATTATAACCGGTTATTAGGTTTGAAACGGCATTTGGTACAGTGTGAGATCAAACCCTGCTGTACCAGCAGAACATCATACCAAACAGCAGGAAGAGATCTTGTATTTCAATTAAATTTTCAATTCTTTATTCACTCAGACCATATACATGGTACATGAGGTAATATAATAATATATTTACAAGTACAAACAGGCCTATAGTAACACCACAGGTACAGTACAGAGGAGGTGGAAATAACAGATTACCATCTATAGCATCTTCGAGTGGCCTTTCGATGAATCCCCGCGTTCCCAGCTCCTTGATGAGTTTTGGCATCTGTTTGTCAACGAGCTCTTCACTGGAGAAGTCAAAATAGAGTCTGCTTCCCACCAGCATGCCCAGCCAGCCGTCTGGTTGGTACTTGTGCTGCAGGCGAAGTGGGACGATGTCTTTTCGCAGACGGAATACATATTCTGATTCTATAATTTGAACAGAGAACTATTCAATGGAATATTAATATATTTAAAATTTTAACTTGACTATGTGTTCTTCGCAGAGAATAATAAATTCATGTTATGCTATTATCGCTTTTGTTTTGTTTGTTTGTTGTTATTTCTTTATTTTAGGATTGATGTTGTTTTACTGTTGTTTTGTTGGCGGGGGGAGGGGTTGTTGGGGAGGGTATATTTTCCAGGGAAATCAATAATTTTGTTTACAGTGATAAGAAAATAACAGACAAGCCAAACGATGATACGATGTAAAATATGTGTACCTTTATTAGTTAGTATCACCTTCCCCATCTATACAAGCAGTGCATGAACTCGAATTTATAATTAAATACTTTCTAAACATTATGAATTTTGAATCTATATGTACATAACTTATTTATTAATATTTTAAAAACATATATATATATATTATAACGTATTTCCATAATAATGATAATTTTTGGTAACAGGGCCCTGCAATGATACAATTTACCTTTTTGGGGGTTTGTTTCTGTTTTTTCTTTTTTCTTTTTTTAATCTGTTTAAAAAGTTAAATATCGACCAATATTACGTGTTCAAGAATTATCTAACAGGGCCCGAGTGTATTTGAAGGTCGGGAGGGGGCGCTGGCACTTCGACGGGCTGTTTGGGGATTAAAATAAATGTATCGAGGAATAGAACCTTTTAGGAGGATTCAGGCGCATCCTCCTCCCCCCCCCCCCCCCCCCCCCTCCCACATTCCGAGGTCTCTGTCTAGGTTGTTGTTACCTGTTCGGCAGCTTGGACTCTCCTTGTATTTCTCTGTCATACATATCAGGATGACGGCCGCTTTTTCCACGGCCAGAGCCATGGCCTCCAATGTCGACCCACCTGTAATTTAAAAACTACACGTACTTTGTATATATAAAAGAAATTCAGATTAATTGTACTTCCATTAATTTCCACATAAGAATTTATTTTAAATGACCGTTCCGATGATGGAGTATAATCAAAGATTGATCGTTGGGTTCTAAGTGATATTTGGCCTATGGTCAATTGTGAAATCCTTATTAATATTAACTGTAATTATTCCCTGATTTTAGAAAGATGTTCTGAAGAAGTATTACATATGGAATTATTGTTCATGGTCAAAAACTGCGTGTACATGAAATGTCCTTTGTTTTGTCATGTGAAGGTTTATATTTGTAAAACCAATCATTGGAGTGGCAGTCCTCGTAAACGCAGTAGAAAGGATGTATCGCCCTGTGGAAGTGGCAGTTTTCCTACAGACGAAGCACCTGCCAGTGACATAGGATGAGCCATGACCTCATCAAAACGTCTTTTAGACTGTTCTGTACAGGGCTACGATTTTTAATACGTTATTTCTTTTGTCAGAACCATAAGAGCTGATTTCAAGAGTGCCTCTTCGCTAGCTGATATTTATTAAATAAAATCAAGAATAAATTTAGTATGTGTATACTTTGCATTACCTAATAATCTGAAAATATGGAATTAACAGTGACTATAAGATTAAAGATCACTGACGTAGCCAGAATGTTAATATTGTGCAACCATCCACATTGGAAGTGGGTACCCACACAGGTTTTAGACATGTTATGGAGCGACAGAAACATGTAAGAGGTAGAGGGAAAAGAGATGTAATTAATGAGAGTTGGGATGGAATGGTCCCAATACCCCCTCCCCACTGGCTATGCCCGTGTTAAAGAGTAAATTTTTATTCCATACTCATGAATTCCACATCCATCCACACTTTGTACCCGGCCTGTTTGAGTCTGTCCTTCACCATGACCATGATAGACTGAGACTCCCATTGGTAGCTTATCATCACGTGACGGGCGTTAGCTTCTTGCTCTGAAATACAGTTCGGTATCTAACGTGGTTATTTCGACATTTGGTTGGTCGGTCGGTCGGTCGGTCGGTCGGGAGAGAGAGAGAGAGAGAGAGAGAGAGAGAGAGAGAGAGAGAGAGAGAGAGAGAGAGAGAGAGAGAGAGAGAGAGAGAGAGAGAGAGAGAGAGAGAGAGAGAGAGAGAGAGAGACACAGACGGACAGACGGACAGACAGACAGACAGAGACAGACACACAGACGGAGATAGAAAAACAGATAGAAACACAGAGAGAATCAAATTCTAATAAAATAGTTTAAAGTAAAAAGAAACAAGAACAAAAGAATGAATCAATTCTCGTCCAGACGCATAACGATTTTTACTTTCTTTGTAATACTACAGCTGTACTTGATATTATATTGCTGCTCCAGTGTTTGGTATCCTGATATTGTAACATTCGAGATACTTTAGACAACGTTCTGTATACAGGGGGCGGGACGTAGCCCAGTAGTAATGCACTCGCTTGATGCGCAGTCGGTCTGGGATCGATCCCTGTCGACATGCACATTGAGTTATTTCTCGTTTCAGCCAGTGCACCACGACTGGTATATCAAAGGCCGTGGTATGTGCTATCCTGTCTGTGGGATGCTGCATATAAAAGATCCCTTGCTACTAATGTAAAATTGTAGCTGATTTTCTCTCTAAGACTAGGCCTATACGTCAAAAATTACCAAATGTTTGACATCTAATAGCCGATGATTAATAAATCAATGTGCTTTAATAGTGTTGTTAAACAAAACAAACAACCAAGTATAAACATGTATAAATTACCTTCTCTGTGGGATATTTCAACATCTCGAAATATTTCCCACAATGCACCTCTGGCTGCGTGACCGGCTGGGGTATTTCCTTTATTGGCTAGGCACCGAAGAGCTATATGGTAGTAAGAAAGACAAAATAGGTTGTTATTCGCAAATACTTGGATAGACAATACTTCTTAAAGACACCCAGGCATATTTTAAACTACGACCATTACTTAGTGGTTAACGTTTGGCACACAGATAATTGCTTCAAATATCAGATTTGAAAGAATAATTAAATTTTAAAAATTAACCCCACGTCCAATGTGGTCTTGTTTTCTTCCAGACAGAAATGCAACCGTTTCAAACAGTCGCAAAGATGGTACGCCCTTTAGAGCTAAAATACATGAAACAAACTGTATGCTTATTCATTCTAGTTGAACCCAATAGGCTACAGCCAACAATATCCAACTATTGTCTTGAAAGGAAACTGGAGCCAATTTCACAAAGCATCGTAAGTTTACGTCTGCGACTAGCAGTTATACAGGCCGTTGGTTTACGCGTGTTTGACATATATTTCACACAGAAAATTATATCATTATGGAAGATGGAGCATTTTAAGGACAAAAGAAAATGAAATATGTGTACTTCTAACTGTATTTATTATACTATAATAGTAATACGAATTGTGGTTTAGTCGTAAATTTACGTTTACATGTAATACTAGGCTTACGATGTTTAGTGAAATTGGGCCCTGTCCTCGTGTCTGTTCTGTGTTTTGTTGTTTTGAAGCATAGTGCAGTACACTAGAGTACAGCGTATAACGCAGCACATCGCAATGCGACAAACAACGCGATATAAAACTGCACAGCACCATACATCACACCATATACTGAGTCAAGTTATCGGTCATACCAGAAGCAGGGCCTAGGGTAAACCGGAAGGATGTGGGCATGTAAAAACATTTGTATTTGGATTTCACACCAAAGCATAGCACAGCAGAGTATAATAAATATGATTTCAGACATACTGAACTATTCTGTAGACATTTAATGCTAATATATATATATATTAATAAGTGTTTTTAATAAACAGCTTTTGAAGTGCAAAGCAATGCAAGTGCAAGGCAACGCAACACATCGCAACGTATCCCAACGTAACGCAATGTAGGCTAACGTTATAATGCGACACAACAGAATACGTTGAAGCGTTATATGGCCAGGGTCGGTAGCGGCCGAGAGTTGGTTTTCTTGCTATTGAATGAGCAAATTAGTAGGATTAAAGTCAAATAGAATTTGTTGTGTAGTTTCTTGAGGGTAATTGTGATGCATAATTTAAAGCGGTTCATAAAAAATTGAAAATGGAGCTAATTGGATGATTTAACGTAGTTGATCGAAAGGTAGCTCCTTGCTCGAACCTTTTTGGGGGGGATTGGGTAGAGTTAGCCGGTATTCCTTTGTCGGACTCCGTGGGTGCGAGTGCAAGTGTGTATTAGAGAGGTAGTTCAAATGCATTGTTATCATTAGTCAATGCATCCTGTGTAATCGTGCTGTATTTAGTATGCGTTGAACAGTTACGTGTGCCTACCTTTTATACACTGCTGCTCCTCTTTGATCCACAGCTTGTTCTCCTTGACAAAAGACAGACACCAGACGCCATTCCCAGCGGCCGTCTGCTCCTGCGGGTCCGACGACTCCAGGAGCTGGGTGTACATGGACACAGCGCCACACCGCACCACCGTCAACTTGTTGGTGTCATGCAGCGCGATGTTATTCAGACCCAGCACGATCTCGAGAGAATTCATCCCGTATTTAGTGGAGGCGTGGTCTGCAGACGACAAGCTAGCGTCGAGGATACCCAGGATGAAGCTGATCGTGTCAGATGAGGCGTGGATTACCTCGCTCTCCTTCTCATCCACCAGATACGACAGGACGATCAGGGATTTGGCTTTCAGCATCATGTTGGTTGAGTTAGCCGAACAATACAGCTGTTTGAGAATCTCAACTCCGTGTGCGGTTTTCAGTACATCTTTGCCTTCTGTGTGATTCCGCACAACGTTGTGGCAGAGTCCCAGCATCGCCTTTAGAAAGTATAGCTTTCTGGGTTTGTCTAGCACATTGTTGCTGGACATACTTCGCAAATGTTTAACAACTGTCAACAGAAGCCCTGAGTGTGTTACCTCGCGACATGTTTCTGCAAGGGCGTCTGATGCTATCCACAGCAATGACGTAGCAAGCCGAATACACTTCCACGAATCACTGGCATCGTTATCAGTGCCAACAATATGTCCTACAGTTTCCCAGCTCTTCTGGACAACCTGGACAATCCCTTGGTCGTTCAGAGCAACCAGTAGTCTAGCTCTGAAATGGCAGTCGGCTTTTTGAAGGTGTTGCCAGATGTATCTGAGATCGTTATACAAGGAGTCTGTCGTGATGTTTGGTGCGGAGGTTAGCCTCGACATGGATTCCCTGACCTTCTGTAGAATTATGTCCTGGGTCACGCCGAAAGCTACTGATGCCAGTCTAGCTGCGCCATCTTTACCGTGAAAGGACAGAACACTGTTATCTCCATTGGCGTGGCTTTTAGAAGTCATGTCATCTTTTGTCAAAATAACATCTGAAAATAATTTTAAAAGTCGAAAACCAAATACAATGTCATCTGTACAGAGCTGATATAATTGGGCCTAAATTGATAAAACATTGCTCAAACCTGGTTGCTAAAGTGTTCTCAGTGTCTAGTTGGTTGCCAAGTTACATTCATAAAATCATTCTAATTATACCAAGCTTCTAAGCTGCTTGGTAAGGACAGAGCTGATTGGTTTATTGCTACAAATCGAAGGTTTTAAATGTTTTCTTTGTTGGACGTCGGGCAGTAAATTAGTCCGATATACGAAACCCGTTAATCACAAATGGTTTCATAGACAATACCAATTATTATCAAGTATACGTCCCAAGTGAAATAATTTTCACTAGTTATTTATAATGAAAATTATTTCTCGAATGACATAAGCTTGATGCAGTCGAGTTTATTGTTTTATTTATTACCCAGCTATGTTTTAATTTTCACAAGAAGAAGAAAACCAGAAGAACCCTCCTATTATTTTCGAAATATATGTAAGCCTACTGAAACTATGTACACCACTCTACATACTAGTATTAGTATTGCTATGGCACAAAATACGTGACATCATTTTGCATGTTTAGTTTACCAAATCATGTCGACCAAAAACATTATAGGTGAGAACTATAAGTACCTAATGACATGGCATGTTGTAACCAATGTGTAAGATAAAATAATGTAAATATTATCAGAGAGAGTGAGCGAGAGAGAGGGGGGGGGGGGGGGGAGGGGGAGAGGCAGAGAGACGAAGAGAGACAGAGAGTGAGCGAGAGAGAGAGATATGGGAGAGAGAGAGAGAGAGAGAGAGAGAGAGAGAGAGAGAGAGAGAGAGAGAGAGAGAGAGAGAGAGTTACACAAATAGACACACATGACACACACGTGAATGAGTCTGTTATTGCATCGTCACAGTATTACTTGCATGACATCAGCCCGTCTGGTCAGTGTGAACTCTGGAAACATGAAGGTATTTGCAAACACAAACGGCAATCTGTCCGGATCAATATATTCGCCCTTAATTTGTCTCCCATGACAACCACTCGATCAGGATCTTCCAGTCGCAACATGCAGGTATACATTAACAAACGACGGTCCTGGTGTGTTAACGAATGATACACAATCTTAACGTGTTGTTTTAAACAGTGTATATACCAAGAAAATGGTCACCTTGTTACAGGGTCTCAAGTGGAATTCCGCAGAAACCAAAACGCTTGTACAGTGAGATGATTTATAGCGCCATCTAGGCGAGGAATCCAATATTGACTGCACAATACCGCAGTAGAGAGAGTGCTTAGTCAATGGGGTGGTTACCACTCTCGAGGACTCGCAGGTCATGTCACCAGGCTTCATGCCTGGTAGGCACTGGGTTCGTGTCCCAGTACCGGTTTGCAGCAGCAAGTTTGGCTACCCCTTATTGCGATATTGCCTTGTATAAAGATACAGTTTTGATTACGGAATACGGTTTTGTCGTTTAGATACACTCAGTTGCAGGGTGTATTAGAGTTGGGGTAGGAGCAAATCTCTGGTGGTGGGGGTAGTCTGTAGTGTGAGAAACAAGCCATATTAGTATGTTTATTTATACTGAGTAGGACACACACAAAAGATTACGTTTTCGTCCTCGAGATTCCCATTTTCCTACGATCCTGCTAAAGCTGTAGTATGTGTTATCCTGCCTGTTTTAAAGATCCCAATACACGAGCCTGCTAAAGCTGTAGTATGTGTTATCCTGCCTGTTTTAAAGATCCCAATACACGAGCCCGCTAAAGCTGTAGTATGTGTTATCCTGCCTGTTTTAAAGATCCCAATACACGAGCCTGCTAAAGCTGTAGTATGTGTTATCCTGCCTGTTTTAAAGATCCCAATACACGAGCCTGCTAAAGCTGTAGTATGTGTTATCCTGCCTGTTTTAAAGATCCCAATACACGAGCCTGTAAAGCTAAAGCTGTAGTACGTGTTATCCTGCCTGTTTTAAAGATCCCAATACACGAGCCTGCTAAAGCTGTAGTATGTGTTATCCTGCCTGTTTTAAAGATCCCAATACACGAGCCTGCTAAAGCTGTAGTATGTGTTATCCTGCCTGTTTTAAAGATCCCAATACACGAGCCCTCTAAAGCTGTAGTATGTGTTATCCTGCCTGTTTTAAAGATCCCAATACACGAGCCTGCTAAAGCTGTAGTATGTGTTATCCTGCCTGTTTTAAAGATCCCAATACACGAGCCTGCTAAAGCTGTAGTACGTGTTATCCTGCCTGTTTTAAAGATCCCAATACACGAGCCTGCTAAAGCTGTAGTACGTGTTATCCTGCCTGTTTTAAAGATCCCAATACACGAGCCCGCTAAAGCTGTAGTACGTGTTATCCTGCCTGTTTTAAAGATCCCAATACACGAGCCCGCTAAAGCTGTAGTACGTGTTATCCTGCCTGTTTTAAAGATCCCAATACACGAGCCCGCTAAAGCTGTAGTACGTGTTATCCTGCCTGTTTTAAAGATCCTAATACACGAGCCCGCTAAAGCTGTAGTACGTGTTATCCTGCCTGTTTTAAAGATCCTAATACACGAGCCTGCTAAAGCTGTAGTACGTGTTATCCTGCCTGTTTTAAAGATCCTAATACACGAGCCTGCTAAAGCTGTAGTACGTGTTATCCTGCCTGTTTTAAAGATCCTAATACACGAGCCTGCTAAAGCTGTAGTATGTGTTATCCTGCCTGTTTTAAAGATCCTAATACACGATCCTCTGACTGTATGTATGTTAAACCGGTAGTAGACAACCTCGGTGGATCTATTCAAATGAACAAAGGCCTTGGTATGTGCTTTCCTGTCTTTGGGAAAGTGCATATAAAAGATCCCTTGCTGCTTTTGGAAAAATGTAGCGTGTATTTCTCTAATGACTACGTGTCAGAATTACCAAACGTTTGTCATCCAATAGATGATGATTAATTCGCCTGATGAAATGTAGTATTACCCATGTGCGATCATCTTTATAAATTGGAAATTAAAAAAATATTATGATTTGTTTAGTTTAACTAGGCGAATGGATTAATCCACGATTAATCACGTCGAAGGCGCTTTCCAGCACAAGCGTACGGGCTCCATTTTTGTTTAAAGTGTGTGTGTGTGTGGGGGGGGGGGGGGGGGGGGGGGGGGGGAAGGGGAAGGCTGATTTTCCCCCGAATTAAACAACAAAACAGCTTTTGCTACTATTGGGAAAATGTTGCGAGTTTTCTCTCCGAGACTGTCACAATTACCAAATGTTTGACATCCAATAGGCGATTATTAATAAATCAGTATGATCTAGTGGTGTCGTTAAACAAAAAAACAAACACCAAACTTACTTGCATTTCTTTTTGGTGTTTAGTATATTTGAAATGTCAAACGTGTCTACCACACAGCTGGTTCAATAAAGCATTTTCGGACAAGTCAAAAGCATAATTTTTATTTAGTAGGTTAGTCAGTGAGTAGACTGTTTAACGTGCCTATATATCACGAAGGTTTCGGGCATCTATTCCGGGACCGGTTTCGGGCATGGCCAGGGACCTGACCCGGGACAGAAAATACTTAAAATAATGGGGCAATTTTAAATTTTAATTAAAAGTGGGAGGGTGTTCTTTTAGAAGCGCCAAAACAAAAAGAAAACTTTATCAAATACTTAATTTTATTATAATATTATAGCGCACAATTTTGAATGGGTTTTCCCATAAAAAAATATACTAAATATATTACAATTTAAATCTTTTAACTGCCTTAGGAGGTTCGGGTGGACAGGTTGGACTCACAGGAGAGATCAGATAGTTAAATACAGTGGAAACTGACAAAACCGGACCCTGATTATCCCGGATTCCTGTCTACATCGGCCATATTGTTTGGTCCCGAATTTACATGTATATAGCCTGTGCTTTAAAATCCTTTAAAACCGAATCCTGTGTACTACGAATACCGGATCGATTTTCCTCCCCAAAAGCTTAATTTCTTTGTTAAATAACCTTGACAAACCGTAATAACAACAAACTCAGCTCACCACCTGGCCGGAAATAGCGTGACCCTATTTCTCCCGTTACGCAACATTGCGATCTCAGACCAGACATTCTGGCTTTCGCCTTGATGGCAATAGTTATTAAAGTTGGTTGTTGCAGGTCAATAGTCCATTGTTGGCATAGCATCACCCAATGGTTATTAAAGTTGGTTATTGAAGGTCATTAGTCCAGTGTGGGCATAGCATCACCCAATGGTTATTAAAGTTGGTTATTGAAGGTCATTAGTCCAGTGTGGGCATAGCATCACCCAATGGTTATTAAAGTTGGTTATTGAAGGTCATTAGTCCAGTGTTGG
Source organism: Gigantopelta aegis (assembly GCF_016097555.1). Lineage (NCBI taxonomy): Eukaryota > Metazoa > Mollusca > Gastropoda > Neomphalida > Peltospiridae > Gigantopelta > Gigantopelta aegis. Next base: position 9,997,099 of record NC_054701.1, on the reverse strand, counting down.
CATAGCATCACCCAATGGTTATTAAAGTTGGTTATTGAAGGTCAATAGTCCAGTGTTGGCATATCATCACCCAATGGTTATTAAAGTTGGTTATTGAAGGTCATTAGTCCAGTGTTGGCATAGCATCACCCAATGGTTATTAAAGTTGGTTATTGAAGGTCATTAGTCCAGTGTTGGCATAGCATCACCCAATGGTTATTAAAGTTGGTTATTGAAGGTCATTAGTCCAGTGTGGGCATAGCATCACCCAATGGTTATTAAAGTTGGTTATTGAAGGTCATTAGTCCAGTGTTGGCATAGCATCACCCAATGGTTATTAAAGTTGGTTATTGAAGGTCATTAGTCCAGCGCACGCACTGCTTTGAATCCAACGTTGATAAATATTGTAGAAAGAAAGAAAGAAATGTTTTATTTAACGACGCACTCAACACATTTTATTTACGGTTATATGGCGTCAGACATATGGTTAAGGACCACACAGATTTTGAGAGGAAACCCGCTGTCACCACTACATGGGCTACTCTTCCGATTAGCAACAAGGGATCTTTTATTTGCACTTCCCACAGGCAGGATAGCACAAACCATGGCCTTTGTTGAACCAGTTATGGATCACTGGTCGGTGCAAGTGGTTTACACCTACCCATTGAGCCTTGCGGAGCACTCACTCAGGGTTTGGAGTCGATATCTGGATTAAAAATCCCATGCCTCGACTGGGATCCGAACCCAGTACCTACCAGCCTGTAGACCGATGGCCTGCCACGACGCCACTGAGGCCAGTATATTGTAGAAAGAGGCAAGACTTTAGTGGTTGTTGTAGGAGCATTTTACGTCTGGTGCCGTCGAGTGAAGCAAAACGTTTTCGGACGATCCAGGAGGAAGTTTGTTTTGTTTAACACCACCACTAGAGCACATTGATTTATTAATCATTGGCTCTTGGATGTCAAACATTTGGTAATTTTGACATATAGTCTTAAAGAAGAAACCCGCTATGTTTTTTGTTAGTAGCAAAGGATCTTTTTATATGCACCATCTCAGACAGGATAACACATACCACGGCCTTTGATATACCAGTCGTGGTGCACTGGCTAAAGCAAGATAATAGCCCAATAGGCCCACTGACGGGGATCGATCCCGGACCAACTGCGCATCAATCGAGCACTTTTATGGCTCTAATAGAGCAAAATATGCAGTGTTTAAAAACTATGGTCTGTTCCTTTAAGTCATTCGAAGATGCAGTCACCTAAATTAACCTTTAAAAACCGCATAGCAGCAACAAATGGTACAAAACCAAGCTGCTACTGTAGGCACATGACAGTCTCCTGTCTTGTTGAATTATATATATTTTTAATTAACAATAAAATCGGAATAAAATACAGAAAAATACTAAAAGGAGTATGCCCGTAAAATAGAATATGTTTGCCAAAAACAAACACCACCAAATTTAAGAAACAGGTTATGTATAGGTAGCCAAAAGCAGGGAGCAGGCGGGGGGCGGGACTACCAGACAACTCCCCACTAGGACCAAGCCCCCCCCCCTCCACACACACACACCACAACCACAAAAACACAGACCAACAAACATAAAAATAATAATCTAAAAAACATAAACATTATGTATTAATTTTCAAAATAACAAATAATAAACATATTATATTTATATTTACTAGGTCAGTAGTCCATTCAATCCAGACTTTATTACAGTATACTATAATATATATTTGTTTTGGCCTGGGGTGCTTGGGACGTAGGATAAAACCTCTTTGGCCAACTCACTGGATCATTTCCTGCCACAACCAGGGCCTCACAACTGGTATATCAAGAGCTGTGGTATGCGTTGTTCTGGGAAAATGTAGCAGGTATCTTAAAAGAATTATCAAATTTTTGACAGCTGATAGCCTATGATTAATTGATCAATATGCTCTTAGTGGTGTCATTAAACAAGTTATTTATTTTTTTAGTGTATCTGCACCAGGCAGTTTTAGAGTTATGATGTTGGTGTTCAAATCATCTTGTAATGTCATGATCCTATCCGAGTCTGTAGAATATCATTGTGCGTTACGTACATACGTACAAACAACATGCTATATGCCCTCGGTGACTTGTCGTGGTGAAATAATAATACCAGAACTACACTACTAAGTTTTAAATTATTTATCAGTGGTCTGGCTTCTTTCATAAACATACTTTGTTAGCGGCAGACATTCATTTTTCATTTCAACTTATTTTCGTGCTTATATCCAATTAAGGTTCAAGCATGCTGTCCTGGGCACACATCTCAGCTATCTGGACTGTCTGTTGAGGACAGTAGGTTAGTTGTTAGTTGGTTAGTGGTTAGTGAGAGAGAAGAGGGTGTAGTGGCCTTACACCTACCCATTGAGCCCTTAAGAACTCGCTCTGGGTTGGAGCCGGTACCGGGCTGCGAAGCTGTACCTACCAGCCTGTAGTCCGATGGCTTAACCACTACGCCACCGAGGCAGACATCATTATTTTTCGTGCACAGTCTTAAAACGTGGGGTTTTTTTGGTTTTGTTTATTTATTTATTTATTTTATTTTATTTTATTATTATTATTATTATTTTGTTTATTATTATTATGCTATTAACAAATCATTATTACAGGAAAACTAAAACACAAAAATGCGGTTTTATTATCTTTATTTGCATAATTTAATAACTATTACATATTTATACATAAACATACCACAAAGGCACAACCAACCAATTTCCGTAGAACATAAACTTGAATGATAGTCTACGTAAAATAAACTCAGCTTCCTGTACAGAACATAATGGTTTCAAACATATAACATCCGGGTGAAACTGATTACGTCACGTGATCCTAACATCAATAACAATACGCCAATGCACAACAGCAGCAGCAAAGCTTAATGAAGTCACACAAGAGATGGAAATCACACTGAAATTAAATTTACTTTGTAAAGGCACGGTATCTTAACTTTAGCATCTCAAGATAAGTTAACCATTCACAAGCTTAAACATGAAGACGTGATACCATGTTAAAAATGAAAGCTGAAATAACCTTTAAACAAGACATCCTCAGAAGTAACTGTCTCACATACCATAAACTTATTAGATGTCACTGACAGTTCCATGCATTGACATTCATCTCAGTGCATGTTAAAACAAACTAATTTTATAAACTCCAAAAAGAATTCAATTAAAATTTAAATTAAATTAAATTAACAAAAAACAAACAACATTTCACCTGCATTGTGGTGTACATCCATAAGTGCAACTATAAACCATACTACTAGAAGCAAACGAATAAACTGACATTGTCGCTGCAGGTTAAGTAATATCTATATCGCACCTTTTTACTTAGTAACTGAGAGAAAAAAACTTAAACCTCTATGCCATGGGTTATTTTCAGCATTCATATCTAAGTTAGTCTACTTTGTGAGAAATTCACTTTATACACATAACAATAATAATGTCAGATAAAAGGTTGAAAAGTCATATTCCTGAAAATATTGTATTAGCTCTTGAGGTGCCAGTAACGACTGAATCTCATCTTATTTAGATTTATTTATATTGCTTCATTTTTTAATTCCACACATTGATATTGCAAAAAAGACATAACAACCAAAAATGCCTGAGATATTTAGAAATAAATATTAAAGAGTAAAAGTAAATATCCACCTGATATACCAGTCACAAAATACTGCAGTTAATGAAATGAAAGTTTTGACAATATGTGAAGCATGTATTTTAAAATATTAGCTGCTAAAGTACAAAAGACTCATAAATATAGTGCACGCAGCATGGTCATTAACTTTAAAAATAGGAACCTCATTGAGAAAATAGTTGGCTATATGTACTGAATGCAGAAGTTTAATAACAGTAAGCATGGAAAACAGACATTGTTAACGGCAGCAGCAGCAATCCATTATTGCCGTCTGCCTCCTACTAAGCAACACACTGACATGTTTGTCCTTAATGTCAAATACTTCCCACAGTTAAAATGACTTTTCATGTCATATGGGAAAACTGTAAATGATTAAAATGAAGTCTTAAATGCAAATTTTCTTTCTTTCAATATATAGGTCTATTCCAAGGGAGCATGACCCAAACCTCTCTAAAACCCTGATCAATGGTCTAGCACACCCCATATGTAATACACCCACCCCCAACCCCCAGCTTCCTGCACACACCTTCTGCCAAATATCCCCTTTTCATTGGTGTAAAATATACAGGTATGTTTCATTTAAATTCAAGAATTACAAGTGTAGTTGGCTGCCTTCAATCACATTGTTATCAGTTTGCATCAGTTGGTTTATTTCCATACATTACATGAACATGACTAACAGCTGGATATCTAAACCTGTGTTTGCACATGTTTATTTATAATATACAGACCATGTAATTTCTTTCCATGCATAAAAATACAACTAAAACAAGATCTTTACATACTGAAACTAGTACATATCAAAAACAGAAGATAAAATAATATTTAAAGTGGCTTAGTTTTAAACAAATTATAAAATATTAATTCAAACAATTTAATAGTGATGCCTATTTCTTTCAGAAACAAATACCAATAAGTGTGAAAAATGTAAATTGAAATTTATGAAGATACTACTGACAATGGCTGGTAATAAGTATTTTTTGTTTAAAATTAATTTGTAGTCATTCAACCAGATCAAATATACTTCATTGTGCTTCACAGCTAGGATATTGTTATACACATAGTGTCGGTACCTACAAGTATACAAGACTGAGAACATATTACAATCAAGTAGGAGTAAAACAAAACATCTAGAGACTTTTGGAATATGTTTAGGACTATACAAGTCAAGGAACATTTTACAAACTGGCTTTAAAATCAACTTTATTTAAAACACAAGTATCTGGTATAGGTAGACTTCTACAAATTGTAATATTTTTTTTACATCCAACATGCTAGGAAAACTTTGATTTAAAATAATAAATGCTAGTATTTGTAACAGTACAAACACTTCAGTTTAAAACAGTCAATAACATTATATTTTAACAAAGTAAGTGACACTGATAACATAGTTTTCCAACAAAAAGTATTAAAATGCAATAAAGGGATGCAAAAAGTAAGTAGAGCACCTATAATTAACAATTAACTGTTTTACATTAAAATATCTACAGGCATGTAGAGCAAGACTTCACAAGGACTTTCAGTACACTGGGAAGACTTGATATAACAGTTTTAAAAAACTAGTTAAAAAACTGAGTTTTTAATACACATCTTTGGCTTGACACAATGGGACTGATTTATCATAACATCTAAAAAAATACTCCTAGTTGAATTACAAACTGTATTTCACGTTTAACACATGGCAGATGGCCAATACTGGATACACAGAGATCAAGTTACAACTCTATAGAACACTACCAAAAATAGCATTATATGAATTTTACATTTATTTAAACTATAAACATTAATAAAAAGCATAATTTAGCATTTTATTTGCATAGATAAAAGGTGTAAATATCCAATTTACATTTTATTTTAAATAAATAATTTTTTCATTTACATTTGTACAAAGGGGAAGTAACATGATATATAATTTGCAATTCAGTTAAGACTGGTTTTTTTCATAAACCTATTACGCAGTGGACTTTATTAAGTATATTTTAAAATAATATATTTTGTGAAGTATTTTTTATAATAATACATTTAAAACTTTTATTTGGAAGACTGAACCCCCAAAATATATTTTCAATGGTGACCGTGTGTACATATTCCTTCAAAATGCCATTTGACTCAACAGTGGAGATGAATAATATTGCACGTCTCACAAATATAGCGCATGATAACAATAATGACAATAAATAGAAATAAAATACTTCATTAAAATGTTCCAATTTTAAACAGTGAGGTACCAAAACCAAATTGTAGACAATGTATTAATGATCACAACTCCTGTACACACATAATTTCACTGGAAGTAAATACTGAAAATATTATTCTGAAGAGACAACTATTGCAGCTTTAATAGTTTGTACACAAACTTAAAAAACAAATTTGCTCATATTTAAAAATTGCTAAAATTCGAATGGTCTTTAAAGGGACATTCCTGAGTTTGCAGCAAGTTTTAAGATGTTATCGACTAACAGAGACTTTTTAACGATTGTAATTACATATCAAATATATTTGTCTGCATAAAATATTAGTGGCTGTGTATTAAACGTGTTTCTGATCGTTCTAATATTTGTACTAGGTTAAATTTCATTTTATGTCCTAAAATATTATTTTTTCGTATGTACGAAATTATTTGAAGACAAAATCCAGTTTGCGCTTCTTACAAATATTAAGACGACCAGAAACACATTGAATATACAGACACCGATGTTCTAAACAAAAAAATATATTTAATATGTAAGTTTAATCGTGGAAATATTTTATTACATCTTACAATGCAGCAAACTCAGGAATGTCCCTTTAAGACTTCCAGTGAACTATTAACATTCTTGATTACCAGTGAAGAAGTCCGTACAAAAGATAACTCATTCTTTGGTCATCAGTTTTTCAGACTCCAGTAGAGTTAAGGACAGTGAAAGGTGTACATCACCACGGCTGTAAAGGCATCCCTCCCTACATCCCTCCCCCACTGTAACCTCAGCAGTGGTTTTTTCTTTCTTTTTTTAAACCAAGTTATTTTAGTATTTGCATAAACATGTATGTATATCAAATATCAACATATGGTGACATGAAATTTAAGAATTGTTAAAATGTCACAGAATTAAAAATGAACTGCATCAATATTTAATGCCATGCAGAAATGCAAGTCTAAAAATCACATGATCACATTTGCATAACTAATGATCTCTTTCTTGATACCGTTATCCACACAACAAATTATATATATATATATATAAGAACAGTTTTTATACATACAGAAAATATAATCAGCCCAATTGTGACTAGATAAAGATATCAATAGCCAGTTTAACAACAACAAACTATTGTTACACAATATGTATAAAGATCAAGGCAAGATCACGACCTCGGATAATAGTTTTCAGATCTAATCCTCGAGAATCTTGTTTTTCCTATATAAAGCTAGTGACAAATTCAAAGCAGTTGTTTCAAATCTTCTTTTCTTTACATGCAGTTTCAAATATATATACTGAAGGCACCCCACATAACAACCACCTTTTAACAAGGACACTTTGTTATACATCTGAATGTATTTAAACAGTTAAAGAAGGATTATGTCTTCATTAAGATAACATTTTGTCAGTTAGTCAAGTGGTCACTACAGAGATAGAAGTTTAACAGTACTATGAAAGTAGACCACGATGACCATAGTGGCCTTATGAAAATTGGCTTCATTTTTGATTTCTTGACTGATTTTGGTTTAAATGTGTACAAATACATGAAAACATTAAATTGTTAACGACACAGTTGTCAAATATCAGATCTGCTTTGATCCCATCTGTTGCACCCGTTTGTTGTTGAGTGGGTGAATCTTTGAATTGGATGCTCCTTCTGCACTGACAGCTGCAATCACCAATGTTTCTTGTACAGAGTGTCTTCTGAGATCAGGGTATGTGCATATACCAGACAGTTCAGTAAGTATAAGTAGTTCAGTAATTTGTAAAGCCAGATGTGTTGACCACCATGCATCATTTGACTGTGACCCAATTTGTTCTGCTCAGCACATCATTTCACAAATGTGTGTGTGTCAGTAATTTGTAAAGCCAGACGTGTTGACCACCATGCATCATTTGACTGTGACCCAATTTGTTCTGCTCAACACATCATTTCACAAATGTGTGTGTGTCAGTAATTTTAAAGCCAGATGTGTTGACCACCATGCATCATTTGACTGTGACCCAATTTGTTCTGCTCAACACATCATTTCACAAATGTGTGTGTGTCAATAATTTGTAAAGCCAGATGTGTTGACCACCATGCATCATTTGACTGTGACCCAATTTGTTCTGCTCAACACATCATTTCACAAATGTGTGTGTGTCAATAATTTGTAAAGCCAGATGTGTTGACCACCATGCATCATTTGACTGTGACCCAATTTGTTCTGCTCAACACATCACACATCATTTTAAAGCCAGATGTGTTGACAACCATGTGTGTGTGACCCAATTTGTTCTATCAACACATCATTTCACACATGTGTGTGTATAATATACACAACATACATTAAAAACAACATTTATATATATATATATATATATATATATATATATATATATATATATATATACATATACATACATCACACATTAATATACATGGTAATGCTGTCAATACGTGGCAATATAATTTACACAATCACTGATTAAAGCCCGTTTCACGATATGACACACTGTTTGTTACGCCGCTTGTGTCTGCTGCGGGGCATTGTTCTAGACTGTCCATGGGGTCCGATGCCCATATCGTCGACGTAGGAGATTTTCGATCCATACCTACGCGGACTCTCGTAATAGTAATAGTCGTCCGAATCACTTGAACTGGAACAGGTGCTGCACCGATCGTCATCGTCGTACCAGTTGAAATACTCACCCCGCGCATAGTGTCCACTCGAGCCTGTAGCACCACGCGTCTCAGACACCGAACTGGGCCGACCTTCGAAACTGCGGCTGCGGGGATAGCCATTCTGGTGCGCAGGTCGGTGGTGGTTATTACTGCGGGGGCGAGATATGGGGTTCATCTTATTGTCATCGGGGAGGGGTATGTCACTAGCACCAGCCCGCCCCCTGCGCCCGACCTGTCGAACATGAGGCATCTCGGGGTACGACCTCACATTGGCCGGCCCTTGGTACACAGGACTGTCATTGGAGCCCGTGATCACGGTCGTACAACTGGCGGGGGGCGTACCACCCGTGGGAGGCGTGTGCACGTGGTCCGGACTGTGGACTGGTCTCGGACTAATCGTCGCGTAGTGCACACTCAGATTCTTCTCCGAGCCCGACCTGCTCCTGCTCTGTGAGGTAATATTCATAGGTCTGTCATACTCGGGGGTGTCGGGCGGAGTCTGCTCCGCCCCGGCGAGGTCCGGCATGGAGAACTGTGACAGCCGGTTGCGCGTCTTCGCCTCCTGGCTGGGCAGAGCATCGAGGAGACCGTCCAGGTTCACATGATACAGATCATCCGGTTCACTCATGCTCACCATCTGGTTCGGGACTTCGTACATTCCTGGCGCGTACACCTCGCTATTGCTGCTCGTGGCGTAGCCCTGGTCGCGGTCCGACGACGGCCCGCTGTCGGAGATCGTGTACTGCTGGCGGAGGACCTGGTGGATCTCCCCGCACCCCTCCTGCAGCACGTGACTGACGGGGGAGCCCACCCGCACCGCCTGCAGCTCCTGGATGTAGTCCTCGGGCCGGCGGGGGGTCTGGGTCTGCATGGACCCCGCCCGACTGCAGGCCGCCGAGCAGTAGATGACGCCGTGTTTCGGCAGGAACGGGTGGCCCAGCAGCGACTTCTGGCAGGTGTGGCAGCGGAAGCAGTGGTCGGTGGCATGCCAGTGTTGGCCCTCATGGGTCATCTGACCCTGGTCCACCCCGATGTGTTCCCCGCACGTGTCGCAGTACTCGGCGAACATCTGCTCAAAACAGCCGCAGCAATACGGGCGGCCATCACGCATGATGTACCGCTGACCCCCGAGCTGGTGGTCGCACTCGAAGCAGCAGAAGTGTTTCATGTGCCAGCTGCGACCCTCTGCCTCCGTACACTCGTCGGCAAATATAATCTGAAAAACAAAACAGAATATTTTAATGTTTATGAAGAGGAAATGAGTATGTTTTTTTTTCAATGACAGTTCAGCAGCACAGACACCCAACAATATCAAATGGATCTTTTTTTTTATTTCATAACATAATTTAGTTGTGATTTTCAATAGAAAAGGGATAAAAAGCCACAACGGGATCTGTGATGAAATTTTTTTAATTTTGTGAAAGTTAGTATTTTGAAAACACTCAATTCCTAGACTATAAACGTAATAAAAATAAACATAAAAAAAAAAATTCATGTTTTCAACAATATCTGCATATACATGTATCAAATATATTTTCAGAAACAAAAATGTAGCACATCAAAATAGATTGCCACAAATTAATTGTTACAAAATGTAGGTAACTGTGTTTTATTCTAAATATGATATCACATTTTGTAATAATTTACTAGGTTACATGCCTTCCAGTGTGTATATTTCTTTTCATGAGTAGTTTAATATTTTACTAATGCAATGCTCATTTAACCGACTATACTTAAGTCAGTTACAGCAGAAACTGTTTAGAAAGATTTAACAAGAATAAATAACATGTAAGATTGAGTCACTGTAAAATATAAATTACAAATTGTTTTAACAGACTGAGCCTCCATAAAACACATTTTTTACCATCTAGATGGTGGACATCACTGAAGTTATGAGGGTCAGTAGGTATAGGCTGGAGGTTTCAGATGAAACATCCTCCCCATAGCCTTAAACAATGTTTATTTTTACCATATTTGTCTATTCATATAAGTATGCAGGGAAAATGTAGACCAATGGGTCCACAAGCTTCATATTTGAACACCCACCCACACCCACACCCACACCCACCCTACACCCACCCCCACCCGGTCCAGACCACGCTGTGCCCCTGTGGCAGTTGTATATGATAGTGAACCCAAACAAGGTGATATTTACCTCGTCGCAGGCTGCGCATCGTGGTTTAAGGAGTTCGGCGTGGTGACGGCCGCAGTACAGCTCACCGTCCATGTGGAAGTAGATGAGGTCAACCAGCAGCTCGTGACATGTGAAGCAGATGAAACACGCTGGGTGCCAGCACCGGTCCTGCCCTGCCCGCGACGCAAACACCGCCATCTCACCCCCCGGGATGTGGCACTGACACTGGAATAAACAAATTATATTATATCACATGGAAAACACCCCCCAGCACCGGTCCTGCCCTGTTGCAGGTCCTGCCCTGCCTGCGACGTAAACACCGCCATCTCACCACCCGGGATGTGGCACTGACACTGAAATAAACAAATTATATTATATCACATGGAAACACAACCATCTCACTCTATCACCCACCCACCTCACCCCGGAAGCGCCACTGACACTGATATAAACAAATTATATTACATCACATGGAAACACAACCATCTCCCTACCCCACCCACCCACCCCTCCCCGGAAGCGCCACTGACACTGAAATAAACAAATTATATTACATCACAGGAAACACCGCCATTTCACACCCCGCCATTTCACACCCAGGGATGGGACACTGACACTGACATAAATAAATTGAATTCTATCATAAAGAAACACAGGCCCTGGATTTCAGGTACCAGCACCAACCATAGCCTGCCTAGCCCAAAATAACAAGTGTCATTTTAATATGCAGAAGACCACATAACATAAAATGTGCAATATCAAATGAATAGTTTTAAAACACTGAAAATTATACAGAAGAGCAACTATTTGAAGTGTAATGTTACAAGTTTAATTTTAACATACAAAAGACATAACATAAAATGTCAAATGTCAAATGAATAGTTTTAATGTACAGAAAATTGAGTGAACATACTCTTAGAGGTCCACCCAAAATTAGTTTTTCTCTGGCAGTTAAAAACAGCCTGTCTAGACCCTAAAAAGCTGAATTAGGTGGGCTGTTTTTAGCCCGCCTAGACCCTATAAAAGCTGAATTAGGTGGGCTGTTTTTAGCCCGCCTAGACCCTAAAAAAGCTGAATTAGGTGGGCTGTTTTTAGCCCGCCTAGACCCTATAAAAGCTGAATTAGGTGGGCTGTTTATAGCCCGCCTAGACCCTATAAAAGCTGAATTAGGTGGGCTGTTTATAGCCCGCCTAGACCCTATAAAAGCTGAATTAGGTGGGCTGAAACATACACACAGTCCCATTATGTTTGTACTAGTTCAAAATGTATTTTATGCAAACCAGGACAGGTATGTGCCCCAGAAGCTGGGATCAGTGACTCTAGTATTACGTTCATTGTTGGACCAATAAGCAATTAACCTGTTGTAACTCGGTTTAGAAGTAGAGCTATAAACAAATGCCACGGTAGACATGACATTTTCTGTCATTACTACTGGGAATTTCAAAACCCACATTTAATCATGAATGTGACTAATATGCAGTTATAAACTGGGTTTTTTTTTTATGAAGAGGCACAAAATATCAAATATAATCTACTTAAGCAATCATAGTTATTAATCCCCTTCTGGACCAACTGGAGGGCACTATAGGTTTCATCTCCATCCTTTTGTCTGTCTGTCTGTCTGTCTGTCCCATATATAGTTTTCTGGACTTTTTTTTACAATGCCTCAAGATATTGAGCTGAAATTTTGTGTATAGCTTTATTGTGTGCTGTTACAGAATGCTTGTTCATATTGTAAACTCAGTTATTCCAACCGTAAAAAAAAACCCTGTTATTTCCACAGTAGTAATGTCACTTACCTAAATAACAGGGTTTATACTAACTGATCAAAACCAGAATTCGATTAAAAATTTTTTTTAAATTTATGGAAGTTTTTCAGTCTCTTTTTACCTATAAGTACAAAACAGAACCTTTCTAAACCAGATATCTTTAAACCAGAATTTTTACTTGATCCCATGAATGTACAGTTTAGGAGTTTCACTGCATATAGAACATTTTACTTGATCCCATGAATGTACAGTTTAGGAGTTTCACTGCATATAGAACATTTTACTTGATCCCATGAATGTACAGTTTAGGAGTTTCACTGCATATAGAACATTTTACTTGATCCCATGAATGTACAGTTTAGGAGTTTCACTGCATATAGAACATTTTACTTGATCCCATGAATGTACAGTTTAGGAGTTTCACTGCATATAGAACATTTTACTTGATCCCATGAATGTACAGTTTAGGAGTTTCACTGCATATAGAACATTTTACTTGATCCCATGAATGTACAGTTTAGGAGTTTCACTGCATATAGAACATTTTACTTGATCCCATGAATGTACAGTTTAGGAGTTTCACTGCATATAGAACATTTTACTTGATCCCATGAATGTACAGTTTAGGAGTTTCACTGCATATAGAACATTTTACTTGATCCCATGAATGTACAGTTTAGGAGTTTCACTGCATATAGAACATTTTACGCTTTTTATTATTAAATATGTTTTATATCTCGAGTGAAGTCTGCAGTCATATCGCATGAATTGCACACACATGACTCGTATCATGCAGCTATGTACTTGATAAGAAACTTGAAACTTGTATAAACCAGACCCTGAACAAACCGGAATCCTGTCGAAACCAAACCAAATTTCATGGTCCTGAATGTTCTAAATTCTAAAATGTGACCCTGTAAACTAAATCAGATAAATATTACGTCACCGGTGTGATCTGGTTTAGACAGGTTTACTGTACATAAGATTTGACTAAAATAAAATAAAAATGAACTGGGATTTATCCAGGCATTCTGTGGGTCAGAACATAGGTCCCTTCTGAAAAGAAAGTGGCACTGAAAATTTCCCCATTTTTGTACCAAAAATTCTAAATATATATATTTAACTACGTCTGTTCTAATAAATTAATTTATCAGTTGTGTACTACATCATTCAGTGGCCTGAAGACATATCCCAAGTGTGATTTACTCACACTAATTTTCTCAATTCCATTGGACATAGGACACTGGCAAAATATTCTAGATAAATAAATCTCTGATAAAATGCCAAAACCATGAAATACGAAAACCATAAAATACAAAAACCATGAACCACGAAAACCATGAAAGCTGTAATTACCCGAGTACAGACGGTGCCCTGCATGATGAGGGGCAGTGGGCGGACACTGCCCCGCCCTAGGGCCTCACGCTTCCGCTGAGTGCTGAACATACGCAGTTCATGTTTCTCCTCCTCTGACAGTACGTTGCAGTAGCGCACCTCGTTGTCATGGGGAGGTAACTGCTGCAGGAGCTGTCGCACGCGGTACTTCTCGCCGGTGCTGTTCAGGTACGGAACCTTCCCATCAGGCAAAGCACTGAAGTATTGATGAACCTGAAACAGAGAACGGGTAGATGTAGGCAAAGCACTGAAGTATTGGTGAACCTGAAACAGAGAACGAGTAGATGTAGGCAAAGCACTGAAGTATTGATGAACCTGAAACAGAGAACGAGTAGATGTAGGCAAAGCACTGAAGTATTGATGAACCTGAAACGGAGAACGAGTAAATGTAGGCAAAGCACTGAAGTATTGGTGAACCTCAAATGGAGAACGAGTAGAAGTAGGCAAAACACTGAAGTATTGGTGAACCTGAAACGGAGAACGAGTAGATGTAGGCAAAGCACTGAAGTATTGGTGAAAGCACTGAAGTATTGATGAACCTGAAACAGAGAACGGGTAGATGTAGGCAAAGCACTGAAGTATTGATGAACCTGAAACGGAGAACGAGTAGATGTAGGCAAAGCACTGAAGTATTGATGAACCTGAAACAGAGAACGAGTAGATGTAGGCAAAGGACTGAAGTATTGATGAACCTGAAACGGAGAACGAGTAGATGTAGGCAAAGGACTGAAGTATTGATGAACCTGAAACGGAGAACGAGTAGATGTAGGCAAAGCACTGAAGTATTGATGAACCTGAAACGGAGAACGAGTAGATGTAGGCAAAGCACTGAAGTATTGGTGAAAGCACTGAAGTATTGATGAACCTGAAACAGAGAACGGGTAGATGTAGGCAAAGCACTGAAGTATTGATGAACCTGAAACGGAGAACGAGTAGATGTAGGCAAAGCACTGAAGTATTGATGAACCTGAAACGGAGAACGAGTAGATGTAGGCAAAGCACTGAAGTATTGATGAACCTGAAACGGAGAATGAGTAGATGTAGGCAAAGCACTGAAGTATTGATGAACCTGAAATGGAGAACGAGTAGATGTAGGCAAAGCACTGAGGTATTGATGAACCTGAAACAGAGAACGAGTAGATGTAGGCAAAGCACTGAGGTATTGATGAACCTGAAACAGAGAATGAGTAGATGTAGGCAAAGCACTGAAGTATTGGTGAACCTGAAAAACAGAACGAGTAGATGTAGTCAAATATCCGGAAAACTAAAATTAGTGGTTACAAACTTTACATGTCGCACTCTGACCTTGGTTTTTAGAAGTAGGAGGCTGTTTCAGAGAACTAAAAAGGTTTGTTTGTTTTGAGGTGGTCCAACCCCATACCATGATGTATTGGTGAGAAACCAGACACAATGACACACTGTTCAACACACCTGGACAACACTCAGTGAGGAAATATTAAATCATTACCAGGTACTTCAGGTAGAAGAAACAATCTGTTCAGTGTCTCAGATAGATGACAGGAATGAATACCCATGTGTGGACAGACACAGAAGTAAAATTAAAGTTTATTTTGTTTAACAACACCACTAGAGGACATTGATTTATTAATCATCGGCTATTGGATGTCAACCATTTGGTATTTTTGACGTATCGTCTTAGAAAGGAAACCATGCAGCTACATTTTTCAATTAGCAGCAAAAGATCTTTTATATGCACTTTCCCGCAGACAGAACAGCAAATACCATGACCTGTGATATTCCAATCATTCTGCACTGGTTAGAATGGAGAAAAACCCAACCAGCGAATGGGTCTGCTGCATTGATTCATCCTATGATACAAGCACTTCAGGTGAGAACTCTGAGCTAGATCCAAGAGCCTAATTCAATAAGTTCTCGTAACTTTGTGATCTCACAGCGCAGTGCTAAAAGACTTGCAAAGAGGATGCTTTGTTGTCTAACAGAGCCTAAGAGAGCTTTGTGAATTAGGCCCCAGCCCTGTTTTGAGAAAACTAATGACATCAGACCCAAACCTTATATCTTGCACCGGTTTGGAGGAAACTAATGACAGCAGACCCAAACCTTATATCTTGCACCGGTTTGGAGGAAACTAATGACAGCAGACCCAAACCTTATATCTTTCACCTGTTTGGCTGGGGGCAGGATGTAGCTCAGTGGTACAGCGCCCGCTTGCTACACGGTCGATCTGGGATCAATCCCCGTCGGTGGGACCGTTTGGCTATTTTTCGTTCCAGCCAGTGCACCACGACTGGTATATCAAAGGCCGTGGTATGTGCCATCCTGTCTGTGGGATGGTGCATATAAAAGATCTCGTGCTACTAATCGAAAAGAGTAGCCTGTGAAGTGGCGATAGCGGGTTTCCTCTCAACATCTGTGTGGTCCTTAACCATACGTCCGACGCTATATAACCGTAAATAAAATGTGTTGAGTGCATCATTAAATAAAACATTTCCTTTCCTTTCCTGTTTGGCTGTTTGAAGGGAAGGATCTAGCTCAGTCTGTTGAGCTAATGTCCGAGGTGCTCTGATTGTAGGATCTAGCTCAGTCTGTTGAGCTATGGTCTGAGGTGCTCTGATTGTAGAATTGAATTCTCTTGGGGAACCATTCCTTGACCAGGTTTCCACCCACCACCCCCATCCCAAACCAGTGCCCCACAATTGGTATATCCAAGGTTATGGTATGTGCTGTCCTATTTGTGAGAAATTGCATATAAAAGATCACTTTCTACAAATTGAAAAAAAAATGCAGGTTTCTTCTAAAACTACATGTCAGAATACCCAGTGTACAATAAACAAAACAAATCATGACTTTTAAAGGAAAGAGACAATACTTTACCCAGCGCTTTATCTTAAGTGGGCTAAATGATATGACAAACTATTTTCTACTTCAGTGTATAATAATCTCATACATCTGACAGAATGAGTGATCACAAAAAAGGAAATATTTGTCATATTTATTCATCTTCTTCTCTAGTGTATCTGTTTTTTGATGGGAAGTAACCAGAAAAATGTTTTAAATCGGGCACAACATGCGAACGTGATGGATATGAGTCTCAGTGAGTTTGTGAATTTAACAGGATTCGTACGTTTACAATGAATTATTCTTAATGAATTATTCAAAACATCTTGACAGCTAAATTACTTAAACTATAGTTGCAAATGAACTTTTTATTGGTTTTATTGCAGAACATTAAAAAAAAGATTGCACTTGTACTTCTAAAAATGTATTATGCATAAAATATAATATGGTATTCAAAATGTTCATTAAATTTAGAATAGATAATAAATAAAGATTCAAATTTCTCCCCAAAACACTTATTATATATACCAACTGAGTTTCATGAAAGGATAGTCAATAACTGCTGTATCTACCAAGTGGTTAGGAGTCGTCTACCAGTTGTATCACACCCCTAAACAGTAGGTAGATGTAATAACATGTATTAGTACATAATAACATGTATTAGTATGTAATAACAGGTAATAACATGTATTAAGATGTAATAACAGGTAATGACTCCACCATGATAAAACAGCCATAGATTGTGCAAACTCAGCATTTTGTGTGTCCTGATTACAGAGCGAGGACTACTAAAGCCATCAAAGAAGCGACATCATGACAGATAGGCACTTTCTGTTAACCACATAATGCTCTTCAGCATAAAACACAAATCTCCTGTAATCAGTATAATTGGGCCAACCACTAATGAAGGGTGTTGTGACAGCATAATAAGACATTATGATCTCCATTGTAACTTCTACTGGGTACATTCACACTGAAAAACTTAGTGTTCTGTAAATTGTTTTAATATTTATTTTTGTTTAAATTGTCAATGAAAATATTTTAATGCATTATTTACTATGTTTAGAATTCTAGGAATAATAACCAGGATTTGTTTTGGGGTTGTTGAAAAACACAAACAAATAAACGAACACAAGCAAATAAATAAATAAACATACAATTAAAAGTCTATCAATCTTTATTGATATAAATGCAGGATTTAAGATGGATGCCAAAAGTTATTAAAAAATTTGTGAATTCTGACAGAAAATATATATTGGTATAGACAAATTCAAGTTTCATTGATGATAGATAGATGTAGCAATAGCATACAATCTTCAAATTAGTTTTTTTGGTGATTTAATAAGAAAATACACAAACAAAATACACCCTTCTCGCTCCCACCATCTACAGCCCAAAAATATAGGTTTGACTAAACACATGTAGTCTGTTGGTAATACAATGAACAGTGCATCTCGTGGTTCATGCAGTGGTGACCTCGGTTCCACTGTTAATGTCAGAGTGAGGTGGTCCAATCCCACACGATGATGTATTGGTGAGAAACCAGACACAATGACACACTGTTCAACACACCTGGAGAACACTCAGAAAGGAAATATTAAATCATTACCAGGTACTTCAGGTAGAACAAACAATCTGTTCAGTGTCTTAGATAGATGACAGGAATGAATACCCAATTGTGGACAGACACTGAAGTGAAGTAAAACCAGAAAGTCATAGAAAAACTGGCGTGATTATGATGTGAATGATGGTGGTGATGGTGGCAATTGTAATGATGACTATGAAAGTAATATAAAAATTTGCCTTTGATGATTATAATTTTCATGATGGTACTGGTGGAGATTATGATTATGCGCAAGGTGATGATGATGATGATGATGATGATGATGAAAAGCTACACAAAATGTGGATTTCACAATTACTTTGTGGAGGTTACGATAACAATAATGATGATTAATTTCAGGGTGTATTTTTTTGTTTTATTTTGTCGATCTGGAAAAACTATACTCTGTGCTTTGGTTCTTCATTTTTTTACTGCCCCCAGTTATATCAGGCTAGGTACAGCACTGAGGAAGCAATTCATCCTGAAGTCAAATCCAACTGTACAGCATGTTAGTGGAAGCCTACAAAGATACAGGGCTCTGACAAGAAGCAGATGGGAATATTTATTCATCAGCAATTATCCACTAATAATCATTTAGCGGGCTAAGCCACAAGATGAAGCCTAGGATGTTCTTTTAACAAGCATGTAATTGAGCTGGTAAGAAAATACAAACCACATGCAGTCATACAGCACCCAGGTAAAGTCGGTGTCAAGAGCAATCAGGAATCTTTACAAGCCACACAAAGTCCACAGGGCTTCCACATATTTACACTGCAGCTTCCTCAAAGACTTCTGCCTAGACTTTCTCACATTATTTGGAGCAGGATTCACAAAGATCGGTGATGGAACATCCAGGCTAGGGATTTTCAAAAATATCTTAGCACTATATGACATCATAGCTTACAACGGTTTTAAGATTTCATAGTGCTAAAACAGCTTTGAAAATACATGTATGGCCTCAGGTTACTTGGAGACATAAGAATCACAGGGTCAGTCACCCTGAGAGGAAAGGAAATGAATGTTTTTGACACCTCAGCGCATTGTACCTATGGCCATTTTGGTATCTAACATATGGTTATTTTGCATTTGGTCAACAGAGAAAGAGGTCAAGCACACTGTCATCACACATAGTCTTATATATGCACATTTCCACAGACAAGACAGTGCATACCAGTTTTTTTTTATGTAACAGTTGTGTGGCAATGTATGGAATGGGAAATACCCAAGTTTATCGAGTCCATTTTTCCAGTTCACACCTCATTTATCTGGTTCATGTTTATAGCTCAAAGACAGCGTGTTGTTATTGATCCTCAAGCCATGTTGGAGAACGGTCTTTTTCATCTTTTGTGAAAAACATAGACCGGGACAGCACTGCTAGAAGAATATCTGAGAAATGTGGGAGTCAGTTAACCAGGAACCACAGTTATAAACAAGTCATTTAGCCAGCACATCAAAGGAAAGCTATATTTAGAACAACCGTAAACACAATATTGTTTTTTGTAACCAAAATCGATCATAATAATAAAACAAACAAAAATACTTCGGCTTATTTTCTTTTTCAATCATCATATTACTTTTTCTTTCTTTCTTCTTTCTGTTTTTTACAGTATAATAATTACTAACTACAATAAAAATCAATTTCCAAAACACCTACCAACTGACTGACGTACTGCCAAATGAATGGAGTTACAGCAAAAACAGTTTTAACCCTTTCTTCCCCAAGTTTCTTCCATGTGAGATTATAACAAAAACAGTCTAAACTCTTTTTTCCTTAAGACTTCTTTCATATGGCATTAATTCTACTGCAATAACCTGCTCTGGTATTTCCCAGGGTTAAAAGGGTTAATGATACCATGTGTTGATTTGAATGGACACATGAGAATGATCTGTTTGCCAAGTTCATGGGTTATGGTCATTTTAATGTCTGCAGACAATTTTCACACCCATTTCCATGGAATATGGTTCTGTTTTGTATTCCACATTACTTTCCATGCTACTGTAACAAAAACAAATCTATCAACGGTTAGTTTTATGGCAGGTACGCTTTATGGCAGCTGAGGAACTAACTGTTACTATAGCTACAGAAATGTTTATACAATTAATTATCAAATAAAGCGAGTGGCAACAAACAAGTGAACCATCTAGATATATTCTTTAACTGAAATATGTATTGACAGTCATATTTTATTAAACAGCCACTCACAGCAGACAACAAAATGAATCCCTAAAGAAAGATGGTTGCTTAATACAGGTCAAAATACATCATATTTGAGAGAATATAAAAGTTGCTATGTTAAACAGTGACAGCTTGACATACATGTAGTTAAAACGTATCAAATTAGATGATTTCAAAGAACATAAAAGTTGCTTTTTTAGACAGTGGTTGTATGACAGAAGTCAAGTTTATAGCTAGAAGAGGAAGCTGTTTAAGCAGGTTGGACAGTACAATGAAATTTAATATAAAAGTCACTTTCATAGCAACAATGAGCCTTGGTAGTATAGTGGTTAATCCATTAGACTTAAGGCTGGCAGGTACAGGGTTCGCAACCCACAACTGGCTCCCACCTAGAATAAGGAAGAAGAAGGAAATGTCTTATTTAACGACACACTCAACACATTTTATTTACAGTTCTATGGCATCGGACATATGGTTAAGCACCACAAAGATATTGAGAGAGGAAACCAGCTGTCGCCACTTTAGGGGTTACTCTTTTCGATTAGCAGCAAAGGATCTTTTATATGCACCACCCAACAGACAGGATAGTATATACCACGGCCTTTGTTACACCAGTTGTGGAGCACTGGCTGGAATGAGAAATAGCCCAATGGGCCCACCGACAGGAATTGACTGTAGATTGATCGCGCTTCAGGTGAGCGCTTACCACTGAGCTACGTCCCGCTCCTTGGAATAAATTTTAATTGCTCAATGGGGATGACATTGTGTAAGGCCACAATATCAACTTTTCCCTCACAAACAACTAACCACTAACCCACCAACCTTGTCAGATAGTCCAGATAGCTGAGGTAGGTGCCAAGGACATCGTTCTTGAACTTCAATTAGATATAAGCATAAAAAATGAGTTTAAATTCAACCAGGCGCAAGTGCACGGCAGGCTTGGGTGGAATGTAAAACACACACAAAGTAACCCGTAATCCACAGATATGCATTCATTCGAGAATTTTGTAAACATCCATCAAAAGATTTGGACCATTATTTTTGCAACAAGCTTTCAGGTTTCCCAATAACAAACAGATTTAGAATTGAAAACTTTATCTACCTAAACAGTTTGAAAAAATAATGTTATTGTGACATCTTAACTCACTCCCTTTCCTAAAAAGCATCACAATAAAACCAACAAGCTGCAAACAATTACTGCCCGATCAGAGGGGGAAAAAAAAACCTGACTAAATATTTGAGGTATTTATAATTTTCCCTGTATCATGAATTACAGAATACAGTTAGTCCACTGGTAAGAAAGATACACAAGGTACATTTGTCTACATGTTCAGGTGTCATGAGTGCTCACTTGAGATGCTTGCGTTGCAGGATCGAACCATCTTGGTGGATCCATTCAACTGATTGGGGTTTTCTCATTCCAACCAGTGCACAACAACTTGTCCAAGGCCATGGTATGAGCTTTCCTGTCTGTAGGAAAGTGCATGTAAAAGATCCCTTGCTGCAGTAGGAAAAATAGACTATGTGTTCTAATTACCAAATGTTTGACATCCAATAGCCGATGAGTAATTAATCAGTATGCTCTAGTGGTGTTGTTAAACAAAACAAACTTCTCAGTGCAGAAAGCATGGGTAAAAGATGACATGATGTTGCAGATGTATGGACATCAGCAAATCTATGACACCAAGTGGCTGAAGTGCTTTAGTCTTTATGGATACAGAAGCTAGTAGTAGTATCAAGAAAACATTTTCAAATAATAAATAGACAATAATAATGTGTGTATGGTTACAAATAATCATTGCAGAAGTATCTTTAGTCATCTACATCTGTTTTTGATTGTGTCTTTTCCATAAGTGAATTACTTGATAAACATTTAGATATTAATTGTGTTTACATTTAGATACACTTTGAAATACGCAAGTTTCAATTAAAGTTTCATATTTCACAATTTCCAAATTCCATGTTTCAGACATGAGAAAAATTTGTTACAGAAATATTTAAAGCTACCATCTCGATTATATTTTTTAATTCAACTTTTAAACATTTAGAAAAGATCATCAGCTTTTGTTTCCTTCCTACAACACATCATTCTTCAGCTACCATTAACTAATTTCTGTTATCAAATTAAAATCCCGTCGTAGGTAGAACTCTTTGGCCAAGGTGTGTTGTACAGTTTTCTGCTGCCAGTTCACCAGCATTTTCCCATACCCATACAAAATTCAAATGTGATTTTAGTGACTGACAACCGTTAGTGACCCACTTCTCATGGTGTGGGTTTGCTCAGACACAGAATACCTTGGTTAGAGATCGGATGCATATGCATGGAGAAAAGATGTAAAAGATAACCAGGAACATCCGTCTTCTCTTCCACCTTCCTGCATAACCGTCTGTGAGAAAGCCATTTCGTCATTAATATAATTAATATATGTAATGTCTGTATTAGCAGTTACAAATAACACAGATGGTAATCTGTGTAGTGTTCAAAAACTAAGATATGATTTGTGAGTTACATGTATGAGTTTAATATTTAAAACAATACCTGTGCTTGTATTTTTAGTACTAAAATATATTACACATTAAGTAGGTGAGAGAGTATGGCTTTAATTTATTTTATTATATATATATACATATTGGATTTACTTAGTAACTACACTGTATATGCTTTACCATTTTTACATCTATTCTTGAGTGACACCAATAAAAGCTTGATGTAAGAGAAAGTTTTTCTCTGCTGTGATAACACTGTCAAAGCAATTATTTTATCTCTGAACAAACTGGACCTTGGCACTTTATAGCTGACATTATCTGTACGTCTGTCACTTGGAATCAATCTGAAACTACTGGCTGTAAAACTAGTTCCAATTTTCTCTGCCACTTCACTCAGTCAAAGATGGCTGTCTGGTAAACTGAGGCAGTGAGTTGCTATTGCCCACAGAAACAGATTTAATTTAGTTTATTTAATATTTTCCTTTTGAGTTATTGGATATTGATTTCAGCTGAGATTGCAACTGATATGACTGGCTTTAATCACCACAGTCCAACAAATCACATTAAATATTACTCACTAGTTTTAATAGAAATGGTCCTAAATGGAATGCATGGTGAAAAAAATGTTTACAGGGACAAATCACCGGAGCTTTAATGTTTGTATTTTAACCATGTTAATCATATTTAATAAAATATTTTAAAATATTTAATATAGTTTTAGTTAATATTTTATAAAAATTCAGAAAGGTAATCCACAGGAAAGATTATTTTATTAATTAAGTTTTTTCTTGAATAACAGGTACATAGGTAGATTTTAAAATGCACATTCAGAACAAGCTGTTGCGGCACACGAATGTCATGGGCGCAGGTGTCGACGTTCACTGGCTCGTCCGTGCAGGACAGCAATGGATGACATCACATTTATATCTTGTACAGAAATAAAGCCATTGTTTTTGTTTTTAAATATTTACTTATCTATCATCACTAAAAAGCAATATTAATTACGTTATTTATGGCCAACATGAGTAACTTGATCATTTGCCATTGTATTTTAAAACTTCACTTACAATATTTATAAACTTTAAAAAAACACCACCCTTTAATAAAAACAGCAAGGACTGTACAAGAAATAATTGAGATTTTATATCAAATTATACCCAGACATTTTGTACAATTATCTGTAGAAGCACTCAGACTAAAACTGCCAGAATTCAACAAAATTTCCCCTTCATTAATTTCCATTCACACGTTTTTTCTGTGTGTTTGTGTCACACTCGGTCTTAATCAGATAGACGCAAGTCGATGCGAGATATATCGGATTAAACCCAGAGTCCGCAGTGCAAACACTCCGTCAAAATGCCGACACAAAGCCACAAAAATTAAGTTACACGCAGACACCATTGGAAGCCATCTGACAAGATACTGGTTGCGAAGGAAGGAGACAGGTGATAAGAAGAACATCGTTCTAAGTGGCCCGTGGTGGAGGAGTAATCACAAGTAACGTTAAATTCCCCAGGTTGAGTCAATGTTCAGTTAGACGCAATTTAAAAATGAAAAACATCATTATAAAATGCTTTAGTCTGCATCTTGGCAGGAAGTGGAATAAAGTTGGAAGCCAGTAAAATGAAATCATGTTTTTTATTCTGTCTGCTTCCCAGTAATATAACTCGTATCAAAGGAGTGCTTTGAAGACATTTTATGGGGGCTACATTTATTTGAAACCACTTACAAGAATGTTTGATTTTTTTTTTAAACGCATATCTTCCATGTCCTTTAAAAAAATGTGGGACAACAAAAAAAGGTTTGGCATAGAAGTATGTACATGTACTTGCAAAAGAATTTCTAAATTCAGTTTTTGTCCTAAACAAAATATATTATCATAATTATTTTAGTAAAGAAACCAGATGCTTGAAATTTACTGTGAAAAAGTACATGTGCATTGATCCATGGCTTCTAGATTATGGTAGCCCCACTCCCATGGCTAGTGATATTTAATATTGGTCTAGTTAATAACTACTATTGCCATGCCCGACAGGGCTTCTAGATTATGGTAGCCCCACTCCCATGGCTAGTGATATTTAATGTTGGTCTAGTTAATAACTACTATTGCCATGCCCGACAGGGCTTCTAGATTATGGTAGCCCCACTCCCATGGCTAGTGATATTTAATATTGGTCTAGTAAATAACTACTATTGCCATGCCCGGCAAGGCTTCTAGATTATGGTAGCCCCACTCCCATGGCTAGTGATATTTAATGTTGGGCTAGTAAATAACTACTATTGCCATGCCAGACAGGGCTTCTAGATTATGGTAGCCCCACTCCCATGGCTACTCTCGATTCACTAATGTCAAAACCTATATTAGCTCTGTCATTTTCCTTTTGACCGACCATTCCAAATTGCGCCCAAATTCCTCAATCAAAACTGCACACCTTTTCTCTTTGGCATATTAATTGCTCCATTCAAAATTCTATAGCACCACCACCACCCTCCCCAGCCTGCTACCGACCTTGGTCAGGCTGCTGGTGTTCCCTCATCTCCCCCCCCCCCCCCCACCATTCCTGTCATGGACGGAGGAGCCGGCCGAGGCCAGCTCTTGTGCCCATGACAGGCGTGCGCTACAACAGCTTGTTCTGAATGTGCACGTAAAACCCTATGACGTGACCTGACCTGCATCACTATATTTATTATTTTATCCCAGGTGTGCCTGAAGCATCTCCCCCCCCCCCGTACACACATAGGTTAATTAAAACTTTATTTTGTGGGTGATGTAAACCCCAGCCAACACACCCCGGATATATAAAAACAATTACCTCCCTCATGCTCAATTCTGGAACAGGAAACAAGCGGTACAAAGTGAGCAACAGTGTGCTTTATTTTATTAGCGCAGTGTTGTTTTTATTTGGCAGATTCTTGTGGTAATGATGCAGAAACCTCCATCAAGACTGATTCCCCCCACACACTACTAATCTTCCAGCCTCCCATCTTTTAATCCACACACTGCATACTATTTGCTAAACCACTTATTCCACTTTTCTGCCAGCATTTCCCTGCAAATCTCGGTTTTTGCAGTAGAATGCACAAGTCTTATTCAGACGGCCTAGCAAGTCAAACAAATGAGCTTTCTTGACAAGTTATATCCCGCAAGCAGTTCTAAGATGGGCGACTGGCTAATTTGACCATTGATTTCCAACATTATCAAATTGTGCGTGGCACTTGATGCATCAGCATTAAATTTTCCTGAAGTGGATGCCAATTCATCATGTGAATTATTGTCCCGTATTTGCCCCACTGCCCATAACTTTTAGATTCCGTCATTCGAGCCGACTGCTAAACCATCTGTGTGGAAAGTACAACTAAATGGGATAGCAGTTTTCATTGATGCTCAGTTTGTAAACACGAAAAAAGCAACAGGTTTTTCAAAACCTTCCAGCTTCCAAGTGCTAAAAGCTCTTGTGTGGTGTTTGGTGGACCACACAGGTGAAAGAATTAGATGAAAGCTTTTGGGAAGGAAGTCTCCATATTTGTCTCTATGTCAAGAGAAGGCTGATGTAAGGGGAGGAATGTTGGTTTAATGGTGTACATCAGCATGTTGTTAATCATTCAGTTGTATGTACGTGTTAAATATAGAAAGGGAAAAGTGTATCAGTATATTGTTAGTCATTAATAATTAGGTGTTAAACGTGATGGGAAAAATACCTCAGTATATTGTTTAACATGCTAATCATCCACAATTAGGTGTTAAATACGGGAAGTTAACAATTTCTTAGTATATTATTAATCATTAACAATTGGATGTTAAACATGGGATATGATAAATACACAAGTATATTGTTAATCACTGACAATTAGGTGTTAAAAATAGAAAAGCAAAGTGAAAACCAACAGATCCCAGTGCTTTAAGAATGGTACATCAAAAGCTGTGGTATTTACTGTTAGTCTAATGAAAAGTACAATGTACATACTAAAGGAAGGAAATGCTTTATTTAATGATGCACTCAACACATTTTATTAATGGTTATATGGTTTCAGCCCTATGGTTAAGGACCACACAGATATAGAGGAAACTCGCTGTCGCCACTTCATGGACTACTCTTTTTGATTAGCAGCAAGGGATCTTTTATATGCACCAGTCCACAGACAGGATAGTACATACCACAGCCTTTGTTACACCAGTTGTGAACGAGAAATAGCCCAATGGACCACTGACGGGGATCGATCCTAAAACAACTGCGCATCAAGCAATCGCTTTACCACTGGGCTACGTCCTGCCCAACATACAAAAGAAACCAAGCCATTAATTGTAGACTATGTAGCAGCAGCAAGCTTTTCTCACTATGGTAACCAGCCAGAGGGGCCTAGTATTAAACTTTGTTTCTGTCTTTTGTAGACTATGTAGCAGCAGCAAGCTTTTCTCACTATGGTAACCAGCCAGAGGGCCTAGTATTAAACTTTGTTTCTGTCTTTTGTAGACTATGTAGCAGCAGCAAGCTTTTCTCACTATGGTAACCAGCCAGAGGGCCTAGTATTAAACTTTGTTTCTGTCTTTTGTAGACTATGTAGCAGCAGCAAGCTTTTCTCACTATGGTAACCAGCCAGAGGGCCTAGTATTAAACTTTGTTTCTGTCTTTTGTAGACTATGTAGCAGCAGCAAGCTTTTCTCACTATGGTAACCAGCCAGAGGGCCTAGTATTAAACTTTGTTTCTGTCTTTTGTAGACTATGTAGCAGCAGCAAGCTTTTCTCACTATGGTAACCAGCCAGAGGGCCTAGTATTAAACTTTGTTTCTGTCTTTTGTAGACTATGTAGCAGCAGCAAGCTTTTCTCACTATGGTAACCAGCCAGAGGGCCTAGTATTAAACTTTGTTTCTGTCTTTTGTAGACTATGTAGCAGCAGCAAGCTTTTCTCACTATGGTAACCAGCCAGAGGGCCTAGTATTAAACTTTGTTTTCTGTCTTTTGTAGACTATGTAGCAGCAGCAAGCTTTTCTCACTATGGTAACCAGCCAGAGGGCCTAGTATTAAACTTTGTTTCTGTCTTTTGTAGACTATGTAGCAGCAGCAAGCTTTTCTCACTATGGTAACCAGCCAGAGGGCCTAGTATTAAACTTTGTTTCTGTCTTTTGTAGACTATGTAGCAGCAGCAAGCTTTTCTCACTATGGTAACCAGCCAGAGGGCCTAGTATTAAACTTTGTTTCTGTCTTTTGTAGACTATGTAGCAGCAGCAAGCTTTTCTCACTATGGTAACCAGCCAGAGGGCCTAGTATTAAACTTTGTTTTTCTGTCTTTTGTAGACTATGTAGCAGCAGCAAGCTTTTTTCTGTCTCACTATATGTAGCAGCAGCAAGCTTTTCTCACTATGGTAACCAGCCAGAGGGCCTAGTATTAAACTTTGTTTCTGTCTTTTGTAGACTATGTAGCAGCAGCAAGCTTTTCTCACTATGGTAACCAGCCAGAGGGCCTAGTATTAAACTTTCTGTCTTTTGTAGACTATGTAGCAGTAGCAAGCTTTTCTCACTATGGTAACCAGCCAGAGGGCCTAGTATTAAACTTTGTTTCTGTCTTTTGTAGACTATGTAGCAGCAGCAAGCTTTTCTCACTATGGTAACCAGCCAGAGGGCCTAGTATTAAACTTTGTTTCTGTCTTTTGTAGACTATGTAGCAGCAGCAAGCTTTTCTCACTATGGTAACCAGCCAGAGGGCCTAGTATTAAACTTTGTTTCTGTCTTTTGTAGACTATGTAGCAGCAGCAAGCTTTTCTCACTATGGTAACCAGCCAGAGGGCCTAGTATTAAACTTTGTTTCTGTCTTTTGTAGACTATGTAGCAGCAGCAAGCTTTTCTCACTATGGTAACCAGCCAGAGGGCCTAGTATTAAACTTTGTTTCTGTCTTTTGTAGACTATGTAGCAGCAGCAAGCTTTTCTCACTATGGTAACCAGCCAGAGGGCCTAGTATTAAACTTTGTTTCTGTCTTTTGTAGACTATGTAGCAGCAGCAAGCTTTTCTCACTATGGTAACCAGCCAGAGGGCCTAGTATTAAACTTTGTTTCTGTCTTTTGTAGACTATGTAGCAGCAGCAAGCTTTTCTCACTATGGTAACCAGCCAGAGGGCCTAGTATTAAACTTTGTTTCTGTCTTTTGTAGACTATGTAGCAGCAGCAAGCTTTTCTCACTATGGTAACCAGCCAGAGGGCCTAGTATTAAACTTTGTTTCTGTCTTTTGTAGACTATGTAGCAGCAGCAAGCTTTTCTCACTATGGTAACCAGCCAGAGGGCCTAGTATTAAACTTTGTTTCTGTCTTTTGTAGACTATGTAGCAGCAGCAAGCTTTTCTCACTATGGTAACCAGCCAGAGGGCCTAGTATTAAACTTTGTTTCTGTCTTTTGTAGACTATGTAGCAGCAGCAAGCTTTTTCACTATGGTAACCAGCCAGAGGGCCTAGTATTAAACTTTGTTTCTGTCTTTTGTAGACTATGTAGCAGCAGCAAGCTTTTCTCACTATGGTAACCAGCCAGAGGGCCTAGTATTAAACTTTGTTTCTGTCTTTTGTAGACTATGTAGCAGCAGCAAGCTTTTCTCACTATGGTAACCAGCCAGAGGGCCTAGTATTAAACTTTGTTTCTGTCTTTTGTAGACTATGTAGCAGCAGCAAGCTTTTCTCACTATGGTAACCAGCCAGAGGGCCTAGTATTAAACTTTGTTTCTGTCTTTTGTAGACTATGTAGCAGCAGCAAGCTTTTCTCACTATGGTAACCAGCCAGAGGGCCTAGTATTAAACTTTGTTTCTGTCTTTTGTAGACTATGTAGCAGCAGCAAGCTTTTCTCACTATGGTAACCAGCCAGAGGGCCTAGTATTAAACTTTGTTTCTGTCTTTTGTAGACTATGTAGCAGCAGCAAGCTTTTCTCACTATGGTAACCAGCCAGAGGGCCTAGTATTAAACTTTGTTTTCTGTCTTTTGTAGACTATGTAGCAGCAGCAAGCTTTTCTCACTATGGTAACCAGCCAGAGGGCCTAGTATTAAACTTTGTTTCTGTCTTTTGTAGACTATGTAGCAGCAGCAAGCTTTTCTCACTATGGTAACCAGCCAGAGGGCCTAGTATTAAACTTTGTTTCTGTCTTTTGTAGACTATGTAGCAGCAGCAAGCTTTTCTCACTATGGTAACCAGCCAGAGGGCCTAGTATTAAACTTTGTTTCTGTCTTTTGTAGACTATGTAGCAGCAGCAAGCTTTTCTCACTATGGTAACCAGCCAGAGGGCCTAGTATTAAACTTTGTTTCTGTCTTTTGTAGACTATGTAGCAGCAGCAAGCTTTTCTCACTATGGTAACCAGCCAGAGGGCCTAGTATTAAACTTTGTTTCTGTCTTTTGTAGACTATGTAGCAGCAGCAAGCTTTTCTCACTATGGTAACCAGCCAGAGGGCCTAGTATTAAACTTTGTTTCTGTCTTTTGTAGACTATGTAGCAGCAGCAAGCTTTTCTCACTATGGTAACCAGCCAGAGGGCCTAGTATTAAACTTTGTTTCTGTCTTTTGTAGACTATGTAGCAGCAGCAAGCTTTTCTCACTATGGTAACCAGCCAGAGGGCCTAGTATTAAACTTTGTTTTCTGTCTTTTGTAGACTATGTAGCAGCAGCAAGCTTTTCTCACTATGGTAACCAGCCAGAGGGCCTAGGTTTCTGTCTTTTGTAGACTATGTAGCAGCAGCAAGCTTTTCTCACTATGGTAACCAGCCAGAGGGCCTAGTATTAAACTTTGTTTCTGTCTTTTGTAGACTATGTAGCAGCAGCAAGCTTTTCTCACTATGGTAACCAGCCAGAGGGCCTAGTATTAAACTTTGTTTCTGTCTTTTGTAGACTATGTAGCAGCAGCAAGCTTTTCTCACTATGGTAACCAGCCAGAGGGCCTAGTATTAAACTTTGTTTCTGTCTTTTGTAGACTATGTAGCAGCAGCAAGCTTTTCTCACTATGGTAACCAGCCAGAGGGCCTAGTATTAAACTTTGTTTTCTGTCTTTTGTAGACTATGTAGCAGCAGCAAGCTTTTCTCACTATGGTAACCAGCCAGAGGGCCTAGTATTAAACTTTGTTTCTGTCTTTTGTAGACTATGTAGCAGCAGCAAGCTTTTCTCACTATGGTAACCAGCCAGAGGGCCTAGTATTAAACTTTGTTTCTGTCTTTTGTAGACTATGTAGCAGCAGCAAGCTTTTCTCACTATGGTAACCAGCCAGAGGGCCTAGTATTAAACTTTGTTTCTGTCTTTTGTAGACTATGTAGCAGCAGCAAGCTTTTCTCACTATGGTAACCAGCCAGAGGGCCTAGTATTAAACTTTGTTTTTGTCTTTTGTAGACTATGTAGCAGCAGCAAGCTTTTCTCACTATGGTAACCAGCCAGAGGGCCTAGTATTAAACTTTGTTTCTGTCTTTTGTAGACTATGTAGCAGCAGCAAGCTTTTCTCACTATGGTAACCAGCCAGAGGGCCTAGTATTAAACTTTGTTTCTGTCTTTTGTAGACTATGTAGCAGCAGCAAGCTTTTCTCACTATGGTAACCAGCCAGAGGGCCTAGTATTAAACTTTGTTTCTGTCTTTTGTAGACTATGTAGCAGCAGCAAGCTTTTCTCACTATGGTAACCAGCCAGAGGGCCTAGTATTAAACTTTGTTTCTGTCTTTTGTAGACTATGTAGCAGCAGCAAGCTTTTCTCACTATGGTAACCAGCCAGAGGGCCTAGTATTAAACTTTGTTTCTGTCTTTTGTAGACTATGTAGCAGCAGCAAGCTTTTCTCACTATGGTAACCAGCCAGAGGGCCTAGTATTAAACTTTGTTTCTGTCTTTTGTAGACTATGTAGCAGCAGCAAGCTTTTCTCACTATGGTAACCAGCCAGAGGGCCTAGTATTAAACTTTGTTTCTGTCTTTTGTAGACTATGTAGCAGCAGCAAGCTTTTCTCACTATGGTAACCAGCCAGAGGGCCTAGTATTAAACTTTGTTTTCTGTCTTTTGTTTAATGACACAACTAGAGCACACTGACTTATTAATCATCATGTCTTAGAGGAAACCTGCTACATTTTTCATCAGCAGCAAGGGATCTTTTATATGCATTTTTCCCAGACAGGAAAGCACATACCACAGCCTTTGATATACCAGTCATGATTGGAACAGGAAAAAACCCACTCACAGAAAGTGTCCACTGCAGTGGTTCGATCCTATGATCGATAAATGGATGGATGGATGGACAGACAGACGGATGGACAGAGGGATGGATGGATGAATAAACAAATGAATGAATGGTAGTATGGTGGATAGGTGGATTGATGAATCATATGAAATTCCTTCCCATGTGTCACAACCATCAAATGTTACATTTACTAAGTTCTATAATTTAAAATATACTGGAATGTTGTTACATTAACTTTCCCTTCCTCGCCAGTGCACTTTTACTACATGTACATAATGTTAATCTGCCGATAAATCTTTATCGCTTTCTATTAATTGGGACCATCACGAACTAACTCAACAGGTGAACTGCTTAGATAATTGACTCTGGTACTAAATCATGTACAGGAACAAACAACAAAGACATGTTAACAGTTTGATAGCAGCCAACTCACAAAAATCATTAACAGCATAAACAATAAAGCTAGATAATTTTACTGAAATTAGTGCTGGTATTAGTGGGTGCTAACAGCATGGCGTCACTTTGTTGTCGACAGTTTAATCCACCATGAGCTATTTCTTCTTGATTTAAAAGGGTTTTATGCAAACACTCCTAGAAAGGCCAATGTTGACAATCTGTCTAATGGTGCCATTATCAGAATGCTTAATTAATTTTATTATGTTTGTATAAAACACTGCTCATGGTTGTGGCAGACTATCAGTAAACTCATGCAATACCTAAGCCATGCTGCAAAGTATAGAGAAATTGTAGGAAAATAGTGAAATCTTTAGCAGGTTTGACTAGTCCCCACTCAATTAATAAAATTACATTTTTAATATTTAAAAGTATAGAAATTGTTAGATGTTAAACATTTATAAGTACATACACAAGTATTTCCATTACATTTATATTACCGTATGTTTAAAATGTAATCAGATAAATAAAATTAAAACCCCCACAAACCATAAGGTTGGGTAAGTTTTTTTATTCACGTAAATGAACAAGCGAATTTCTAACAATGTTTGGAAATATATTAAGCTGTTTTTTCCCCACAACAAAATAGCAGCATGTTTTAAATTACAGCTATTTGGAGATGTAATACACCCAATGACCTTTAAATTGTTGAAACATGGTGACTTTGCCTTGTGAATCTGACAGTTAAATCTTGTAAATGGCTCAAGTTAATAAACTGACAATGATACGGGAGTTTGAGGAGAGATGAGTAAACTACATTGTAATAAGAGCACGGATTTCATCTGCAGAGCAAAAAAGCCCTCCATAAATTAAAATTTTAAAACGGCTCAGAGCAGGGATCAGACAGGGAGATATTGCAGTCTGTGTGTTAAACACTTGATTTATTGATGTATTTTAAAAGGAGATATTTGATATCTGGTATATTATACACAAGGCCACACATGTATTCTTAGTCTTTGTATACTTCTATTTATAGATACAACATAAAGCAGGGCTCAAAATAGTGGACTGCAAAAAAATGTTTAAAAGTGAAATAAAAATTCACCTGCTAAAACTAACAAAACATTGCAGGTCATTTTTCAAGAGACAGATGGATGGATGGATGGATGGATGGATGGATGGGTGGATGGGTGGATGGATGGATGGCTATCTCATCTGCTAAGTACTATATTTTAATTCCATAATGATCTAAACTACACTGTATACATTTTAGAGGCCCACACTATCCCAAACCCTCCCCTCACCCATTGCTGCCATATTTCCAGTAGGCCATATCTTTTTCTTCGCAGGACAGTTATTTTGGCCTGTTATTTAAAAAAAAATAACAGCTGGCCATATTTGACTTGCTATTTCATGTCCTGTAAAGCAAACATGATGACCAACACAAGGGAATATTTATATAATGACACCTCAGCACATTTTAAACTACAGCTGTTTCATATACAACTGGGGGGGGGGGGGGGGGGGGGGGGGGGGGGGGGGGGGGGTTATCAAAAGAATCAGAGTATAGTAATAAAATGTCTGACCCAGATAGACAAAACATGGCACTCTTTAAATAAAAGTACCATATACATTTTACTATTCACACCTCCCCCCACTTGATACAGCCCTGCATAAAATGTTTGTTTTGTCACAGCATATAATGCTGTAAAACAAACACAGAAGTCCCTCGTTGTCCATCAGAAAAAATGAACATCAAACAAATTAACACTTATTGAAACTGACAGCCGTGTTTATTTCCCTTTATTAGAAATTGATTAATCCACACAGTCGGTAATCACCGCTATCAAGAATCACTTCCCGACATGAGACGGCCACTTTGAAAAAAACAAATTACAGTGATTGTTATCAGCACAATCTCGTTCCCGATCCATTTCCCGATCTGTCGCCTGAGCAGCGTGGTAACAATACAGGTGTGTGAGTGTTAGATCAGTAATCAATTTACCTGCTTGTTACCTGAGCTAACAATAGGCTGACATATTAATATCCATCTTAAGCTGTCCTACAGTCGCCAGCTGACTGGCTCGGTGCAAGTGATTTATTGATGTTGAAGTGTCTACAAGTCACTCCACAGTCATGAAAAAAACCCTATCAGTACAGAATATATAATATATGCATGGTATTCAATATAATACCTTTTTAAAAAGGACTACAATCACTGTGAATACAAATGGTACAAAAATAATCTCTTAATAGAGATATAAAAAATGGTCTTCAATTTAATAACATTAATTTTTTTTTTTTAAATTAAAGGTTTATTTGTTAAAATGTTAAAATTCACTGTGAAAACAATCTGTTAATAGAGAATTAAAAAATGGTCTTTATTTTAACACTTTAAATAAAATATAACTTTAGTGAATGGTTTATTGTTAGTTAAAGTGTCTAAAATTCACTCTTTATATAAACTGAGTTAGGATGCAAAATGATCTTCAGTTTAATACTCTTTTTTTCACTTATGACCAAGTCAATTTCAGGTGATATCATAAGCACTCATTAAAAAATAAAAACTTACAATAAAATAACCCCAAAGACCACTTATAATTTTGGGCTACAAAAATATTTTTGACACCCAACAGATGTTTAACTTTTGTACTAGGGTGTCATTAGACATTTATTCATTTATGGTATACAAAAATATTTTCTGCAATTATTAAAGATGGAAGGACAGGTGAACAGACAAATGCAACATGTGTATTTCTGCAGTGGTTTAATACAGTCTATAGCATTTAATGGCAGTGCACTGTGTGTTGATGTGCTACTTGCCAGTGAACAAATAACATGTTAACAGGAGTGCTGACTCTCTGACTAACAAAAGATCGTAAAGCGCTGGATTATGTTCACCAATCAAGTGGCTTTCCCATGAGAAAAACAAGATTTAATATTGTTCACGTTTTCTAAAGGCTAGACATTAGTGAGATGCAGAGCCTATTAACTGGTACAACGCATAATGCAAACAGCAATGCACTAATGCAAAACAGAAATACAGGTTTATTAAAACAGAGTCAAATGATATAAAACAATACAATGGATAATAACATTTAAATGTTAAAACAATGTTTATCATCCTTTGAGGATTCTGTTTAATTTGTATCTTTAATAATTACCTATACATCGGGACTCATCAACAAGCAATGTCTCTAGTAATATCTCTCATTACATTAATGTTTTACAAAAAATGTTTGTACTTTTCATCAGAAGCATAAATCAAATTTCAATCAGAACATCATGATTAGTATCAAACTCTCATTTTTATTACTTGTGCAGCACTGGCTGGAATTGGCAGGAAAACCCAATAGTGACAGATCCTATAACCACTGTAACTCCGTGGAGCAGTCTGCCACTGAACTATATCCCTCCCTGCCCCCCATAAAAACTATTTATCTCAAGACCTTATACCTCAATTACCTCATCAAGACAGTCAAGGGGTGGAGATCACGGAAATTAAGAAATAAAAGCTGAACTGATCTTTTAAAAAGGTGAAACCTCCACACTATACCTAACTAAATAAAGAATTTTTTTCAGTATTTCAGATCAAATCAAAGTCTACTTTGTAAAAATCACACACAAAAAAAGAGAGCTAAAATCAGATAAAAAGCTGGAAAATCACAGCTGGCAAGATACATGGTTTTGAGTTTCACGTAATTTTGTAAAAGGTGTGTGGTCCAAAATCACTGGGTTGCATTAAGTAATGTTTAATCGGCTATTAAGTACTGCATGCTTATAGCTGTAACGCGGAAGTTATGGATAGCTGTAACGCAGAGGTTATGGATAGCTGCACCTGGCAGTTCGACAAAAATGTGTACCTGTATTAAATGTCAAAGAGACGTTTACACCTCACATGATCTATGCAACGATGATCTCTACAGGTGTTTAACGAAGATATAAGTGATGATGTTTAGAGGTGCTTCAATTTTTAACTTGGCTCGTTCTGTCATTAAAGTAAAGTGTGAGCTCTCTTTTAAGTATTGATGGAAAGATTAAAACAGCCAGAAATAGGTGGTTGGCAAGGAGTGTATGGGTATTAATCTCAAACGCGGGGCAAATCATCAAAAATGTGCTGCACACTAACAGCTTGATCTATGCAAGAGCAGATAACTCTGAACTCACACATTAATACCTGGACATATGGTTTTGTTTCCATAGCAATGTGTACTTCATAAACAAGAATTCAGGAATCACCACCAATTTTAATTTCATAACACTACCATTTGGTTGTAAACAAGACTCTGTTTCAAAGACCACTGTATGTTTTTTCACAAGGTTTTATTTTCTATTTGAGATAAAGCACAGAAGGGCCAGAGTTATAAATATCATGTTTTGCCACTTTATTGGCACCAACTACTAACATTAAAAATAATCTATATCAAACATAAATGTATGTGTAGTGAGAACATGAAAGTGGCATGGCAAGATAATTTTATGAGAAACAAACTGAACCAGTATATGTTATACAGTTTAAAACTAAAACAGAGCAAAGGAGTGTCCGTTTTACATGTTGTTAAAACTCAGCACTTATTAGATAACATACATAACTTTTATTATATGGTCTACATGTCAAGTGTGAAAGAAAAATCTACTCTTTTCTATCCTGTGTCTAAGACTAGAAAACTGCTTCCACCACATTAGCTACTCCTATTAAATAATTACTAATAATATTAAATAGCAGCAAGTGATCCCTCCTATAGACAAGACAGCACATACCACCAACAAATATACCTGATGATACAAGCTTTTATACACTAAACCAGAAATAACCAATGAGTCTATTGATGGGTTGATAGAACAGTGTTAATTTGTTTACTGATGGGTATAACAATGTTTACTGATGGGTATGACAATGTTTACTGATGGGTATGACAATGTTTACTTATGGGTATCACAATGTTTACCGATAGGTATGACAATGTTTACCGATGGGTATCACAATGTTTACCGATGGGTATCACAATGTTTACCGATGGGTATCACAATGTTTATTGATGGGTATCACAATATTTACTGATAGGTATCACAATGTTTACTGATGGGTATTGATGGGTATCACAATGTTTACTGATGGGTATCACAATGTTTACTGATAGGTATCACAATGTTTACTGATGGGTATTGATAGGTATCACAATGTTTATTGATGGGTATCACAATGTTTACCGATGGGTATCACAATGTTTACTGATAGGTATCACAATGTTTATTGATTGGTATTGATGGGTATCACAATGTTTACCGATGGGTATCACAATGTTTACCATTGGGTATCACAATGTTTACCGATGGGTATCACAATGTTTACCGATGGGTATCACAATGTTTACCGATGGGTATCACAATGTTTACCGATGGGTATCACAATGTATATACCATAATATACCTTAATGATGGATATTATTTTTGCTCACCGATGTGTATTAGTGTTTACATATAATATTACAATATGTTTACTGATGGATATCACAACGTGTTTTACTATGTCATATATATATATAACAAACCTTTCGTAGAATTCTCTGTCAGCAATTGTTCTGAGCTAACATGTACTCCAAAACTAGCAAAAAAACTTATTGGTTTTTCTTATATTATATTGCACCACTTTGTGTGTCTGTAGACCAGTCCGGGAAGGACCCAGGTATATTCTTCTAGTGGACAGTCTATAAAACTAGCACTGACCTGTTCTGGTTTCAGTCCAGGAGGGACCCAGGTATATTCTTCTAGTGGACATCCACTGTCGTCATCAGACGTGGAGTTACGTTTCGCATCGTGGATCAGTCGAGGAATCGTGCGGTCTTGCTCTCCAGCGGTCGCCATGTCATGGGCTTCAGGGGGGCACTTGCAGTGGCGACATATTTTCCTGAAACAAATAAAATAATAATTTAGTCTCCAGCAAAACGGCAGTTCCACATTTTTAAGCTAGACATGAAGGTATACTAATATTGGTACAACTCAACAGAATTACAAAGTTTACGGCAATTAAAGAGGATGTTAAAATTAGGCTTCGTTTCATAAACACAATGCCATATTGCAACAAAACCATGTTTTTCTCAAAATCATGTAAATGAATATATCCCATTTTGAAAATGAACTCTTTACTTGCAGTTGCACAAAACCATTCTTTTATTATTTTTCTTGAATAATATTTTATTTTATAATTAAAAACAGCATGCTGTTGCTTTGGCAGTACTTGAGTCTGGTTTATGTTTGTTCCTTTAGAAAATATTAGAGGTTATTAGCAATCCAGCCTTTTTTTATGGTTTGCTCCTTTTGATAGTATGACATATTGTAAGATTCCTACATATCCCTCCGACCCAACACAATCTTCTCGCTCTCACTGATCCACCAACTGAAAAACTTACACATTTAACAAGTATTGTTAATGGGTTGTCCACAAACTCAGTCTGGTTTGATCATTTGTTCATAACAAAAACATTCTTTTTCAACGAAGATCAATGTCTAAACTCATGCCCAGGACATATGTGCCTGCACCCTAAGTGGATAGTAGCATATACACAGAATACCTACTCTGCCTACAGATATCAATGTCTGGACCAAGTCAATGGCAAAGTCCTGTGCCCAGCGCGGTCGTGCCTGAACATTAACTGGGCAGGGGCACATAAACAGAATACACTCTCCCTCACAAAGATGAAGAAGAGAAAGTGAAGATTATTTACCTATTAACCTAGAATCTACAGTGATCTGTTTATAATAGTTTTTCCAATACCGCACACTTCCTCACAACGTGTACCTCTGATGAGAACACAATATGCGTATGTCTGTCTGTGATGACAGAAACACAACACTGCTGCCCTCTGCACGACTGTGAATATGTCTACTAATGGACACTGGTTGCTTGTAATCAGTGGAAAATGTGACTATACAAGTGTGATTTTAAACTGCAGCCAACAATTAGAGAAAAAAGACATTCCCACATCTAACAAGCGACTGCTAGAGCTCTTAACTAAAACTGATGAATTGCTAATCGCCCTGGCTGTGTGTTAATCAATAGCAGATGGTTACAGTGACCCTTACACACACTGGATCCCAATACTGCTTGGGAAAGGAAACTGTCTAGTGACGCCTCAGCACATTTTAAATTCCGGCCATTTTGGGGTCTAACACATGGTTAATTTGACACTGTGTCTATGTTCCACTGCACAGTTGTCAGCTATTAGGGGAGGGACATAGTCCAGTGGTAGAAGGAAGTAAGGAAATGTTTTATTTAATGACACACTCAACACATTTTATTTACTGTTATATGGCATCAGACATAAGGTTACCGCTGTTGCCACTTCATGGACTACTCTTTTCGATTAGCAGCAAGGGATCTTTTATATGCACCATCCCACACAGGATAGCACATACCATGGCCTTTGATTTACCAGTTGTGGAGAACTAGCTGGAATGAGAAATAGCCCAATGGGTCCACCGATGGGGATCGATCCTAGACCGACCATGCATCAAGCGAACGCTTTACAACTGGGCTACGTCCCGGACAAAGCCCAGTAGTAAAATGCTCCCCTGAAGCACAGTCAGTGTAGGATCGATCCCTGTCAGTGGGCCCTCTCTCATTCTAGCCAGCGCACTATGACTGCTATATCAAAGGTGGTTGTATGTGCTATCCTGTGGTTTGGTGCATATAAAAGATCTCTTGCTAATAATGAAAAAAACTACTGATTGTTTGACATCCAACAGAAAATGGTTAATAAATCAATGTGCTCTGGTGGTATCGTTAAACAAAATAAACTAACTTTAACTTTATTTTAACACATTCTATATTCTGCTGCACAGCTGTGAACAGTTTAGTATCTACCAATCCAATACTACAGTGAAGTGCATATGATATCCAGAGATGTGATATCCCTTCAAAAATACAAGTTGAAACAATCTTGTAACAGGTGAAAACTATACGATAATCAAACACATTTGTTCAGTGTGATAAGTTTAGTACCTACCAGTGCTAAACTACATTGAAATATGATAGCTAAGGATGTGATATCCATTAAATATAAAACTGTGAAACGATCTTTTAACAGCTGAAAACTATACCTCAGTAAAACAAATTTATTCTTCAATGTTTTAGATCAAATATGTTCCACTTCGTGACAATTACATGTAATCATACAAACAAGCCAAAATCAGATTTTAAAAATGGAAAAATCTTTGCTCTCAATAAAATGCACACACACAACACTCACACAACACACACACAAATGCTACAAAATCTGTCCATTATATACAAAGTAAAATAAACATCCTGTGTAACATTATTGAAGTGGTCTTTATACACAGATGATTCTGTTTATTTCTGGTTGCATAAATAAGGTAACTTTGAAACATTGCTCCAGGTCAGTAACACTATAATGGGTCTTTTTTCTTTAAATTAATCAGCTTTTTCTAGTTCTGTATGATACAATCCACAAAAAAACATTTAAGATGGAATTAGATTAACTTTTATTTTTTCTTCCTTTTTTTATAGCTTACAGTGACCGAAAACAGCGAGACGCCAAGAGGCACTTTGCAAAATCATGTATTATGCATCAGGAGTTCTCTCCTGGAATGAGTCAATCACAAACAGAAAAGATGGGAAACATAAAAAACAAAACACATAATTACATCAGTTACCAAGATAAATTAAAGTCAACATTATACATCAGTGAAAACTAAAAAAACAAAACAAGTTTATTTATGTATGGATGGATAGATAAATGGTTGGATTGGTGTACAATGTATGTATGTATGTATGTATGTATGTATGTATGTATGTATGTGTGTATGGATGGATGGATCAATTGGTGGATGGATGGACTGAAGGGTGCATGAGTAAACAGATGGATGGATGGATGGATGGATGGATGGATGGATGGATGGATGGATGGATGGATGGATGGATGGATGGATGGATAGATGGGTAGATGGATGGATGGATGAATTGGTAGATGGATAGACTGAAGGATCGGTGGATGGATGGATGGATCAATCGGTGGATATATGGATGGATGGATGGATGGATGGTAAAGAAGTGTCTTTATTTGGATGGATGAAGAGATGGATATTTGAGTGAATCTAAATAAACATATGGACATACAGACTAATGGACAGACATACAGAAGACGACAGAGACAATGAACTGGACAAAAAAGAGTAAAGAGACTGCTTCATAACACATTCCAGTCAGGTTTCTTAAAACACAGAAAAACTATTTGTAATGAATTTACACCAAGAGAAACCTCCCAATACGACACACAGGATGTACAAACGTAATCGATTTCTCCCCAGTCTGGTAACAAGACAAGCAACTTTTCATTTTAACAAGCTTATGAAACAAGTGAGGCAACTCTATGAATGAAATTATTACTTTAAAGTAGCACAGCTTGAACATGGGCCTTGGTTATAGCAATGAATTCCAAGTCATTACCTTCGACCTGTGCACTGGCTAAATAGATACACTGCTTTAGAGAAGTCAGCAAATACCAACATACTGGCTTTGCAGGCATCCACTTGTTAATTACCTGTTGGTAATGGTTGTGCTGGCATAAATGGTCAACTGAAGCTGGTGGTCAAACTGTGTTTTGGTATGAGCAATTAAAGAGTTCATTGGATGGATGGATGGATGGATGGATGGATGGATGGATGGATGGATGGAGACATAAAATGTTGGGAATGTGAAATGGGCAGAAACAGACACTGGAACTACAGACATGAATGTCTAACATAACCAAACCTAATAAAAGAAAATAATGCAATGGCAATTTTCCATGACTGTGTTTAACTTAGTGGTTATGTCTTTAGTTTTATGCATTCCACACATGAAACATTCCAAATAATACAAGCCCTATTGATGCATCTGTCTATTAATTCAGTCTTTATCAGAGTTTTATACCATATGTCTGCTGATATAACTTCATAATTATTTTAGGACAATGACTATAAATTTCTGAAGCAACATATTCCTTAAAAAACACTGACATGTACGACATTTGCTGATCCTGTTGGGAAATCTCCACATGCAACTCATCAACTCTTTAATCTGTTTGTGAACCATTGTTCAGCAATTGTTCAGCAATATCCACCAGAGATTGGGTAATTTTGAGTCCTGATCAAAACACTTAGTAATACAACGAGAGCTGTAATATCGCGAGTTCCCTGTGATTGGCTAAACAAAGCTTGCTATTATGGATGAGAAACATGCTAGTGCCTGCAAGAGGATCATCGAGTTGGGATGAAGGCTTCAAGCAATTTACGTTACAAAAAAACTCATGATAACTAACTTGAGTTTTCTAGGCATTACATGAGAAATTACTGTGGCAGTTTATAGATGTTAGATTACAGGGTGCTTGTTGTGTGTGGAGACTGATGTGAAAATAAAATGGTTATGAATTTAAATTGAAAACATTACCCAAGACAAAAAGTTCAGAAAAATCTGTGGTGTCTTGAAATGTGTGTGTGTATGTGCGTGTGTTTGTGCATAAGTGCGTGCATGATACTGCATGTGTGTGTGTGTGTGTGTGTGTGTGTGTGTGTGTGTATTGTGTGCATGTATGTGTGTGTTTGCATATCTGCGTGTGTATTGATGAATGGGGAAGTATTGAGTGATTTTCAAATAACAAGGGCATAGGAACGAAATGTTTTATTTAACGACACTCATATGGCATCAGGCGTAGGAATGTGCCAAGAATGGGGGGGGGAAGAGAGACGCACACACACACACACACACACACACACACACATATATATATATATAAAAACCATAGCAGGCTGCTCAATCCCCCTGACACCCCCCCCCCCCCCCACCCACACACACACACATACACACCCGCTTCCTTCACTAGTGAATAACACGGACTGGAAGTTTTTGGGTGGCACAATATAATTTGTGAAATTATGAAACATTTTAAAAATGTTCAACTCTGATGACAGCACTGGTTGTAAT
Organism: Gigantopelta aegis; assembly: GCF_016097555.1. Classification (NCBI taxonomy): domain Eukaryota; kingdom Metazoa; phylum Mollusca; class Gastropoda; order Neomphalida; family Peltospiridae; genus Gigantopelta; species Gigantopelta aegis. The sequence continues at coordinate 9,953,668 of NC_054701.1, read as the reverse complement.
GAGAAATTCAGTGTTTATATTAAGGCTTAAGGGTCATACTTGGCTTAACATAACTAGGGGTCAGAAAATCAGGACATGTTAATACACAGACTTTTCCAGTCAGATAAAAAGGGCATTCTTATACTTTTAAATTGTTTGTTTTGAGGGGTCTTTTCTTCATTTTTGTGTTGTTGTTTGGGGTTTTTGACGAGGTAAGGGTTTGTTTGGGGGATTGGTGTGGCAGTAGGGGGGGGGGGGGGGGGGGGGGGGGGGGGGGGGGGTAATTGTGTCCTGCTCCTCTCTAGGTCTGGCCCTGGACACTGTGACCTATGATTCGTCGTATTCAGATGGGTGTTTAATCAACCAATGATCTAGTTCCATTCAGACAGATACGATTTTCTACCAGACTTGTAACTGACATCTATCAAACATGAAAAACCTCTACATTTCATAATCAGTGTACAAGCTGATCAACAAGTCCACACACACAGGAGGATGGCAGACATAATTATATTTGCTACATCAAAGATGCCAGACACAAATCAACTGCATGACATTTTGCAACTCGATATGGGAAACACAAATGTAGAAATGGGATTAAATTGCATACACAAAGGAGTGACGCAGCACACACAGGGATTTCGTGCCTTCCTGGGGATCACGGGGCTCAAGGAACGACCATAAAACACATTTCCCTTTGAAGAGAACCAGTGGTTTAGCAATTAGCACATAATGGACACTTAAAGGTTTGTCTCAGTTTGCAGCCAGGTCCAGATCTTCTGCAACAAGCCTGTGATGAAATGGCTCTATATTTATTATGTGATGATGGTGTTACGTAACCAAAACATTCACACAGAGAAGGCTAGAGATCTCAGATCATTATTACTGGCTGTCTAAACAGACTAAGAAAGAAAAAAACTTTTAAAAAACCCACCAAATACACACACACACACAAAAAACCCAAAAAACCCCAACCACATACATATATGTATACCGACTCCCACCAAGAGGAAGTGTTAATAGCTCATACCGACTCAGATATTGTTATCCCTTCAAGATCAATTGAATGCAGGATCGATTCCCTTCAGCAGACCTACTGGGATATTGCCCAGTTCAGTCACGTGTCCATTTTATATATCAAAGGTCATCTGCTATCCTATATGTGACAAAATGCATATAAAAGATCCATCACTGCTTTCAGAAGTAGCACAATTATAATGATGGTAGTAAACTTTTTTCTAAACCACTCTACCAGTGTCATAATTACCATACAATTATGTATGTTAGTCACCATTTACACAATATGCAAGCATGTTATTGAGGAATCATTGTCTCTTTCTGTTTTGATTTGTGTGTGTGTGTGTGTGTGTGTGTGTGTGTGTGTGGGGGGGGGGGGGGGGGGTCATGGCAGCCAGTGCACCAAAACTGGTATATCAAAGGCTGTAGTATGTGCAGTCCTGTCTGTGGGATGGTATATACAAAAGATCCCTTGCAACTAATGGGAAAATGTAGCAGGTTTCCTCTCTAAGACTGTTACCAAATGTTTGACATCCAATAGCCAATGATAAATAAACTCAATGTGTTTTAATGGTATTGTTAAACAAAAGAAACATTTCACTTTCACTTTTTTCTTTTTGTTTGTTTGTTTGTTTGTGTTTTGTTTTGTTTTTTGTGGGGGGGGGGGGGGGGGCTGGGGGGATGGTAAGCACATTTATACATATATTAGGATGATGACATCTTGTTCAAATCAGAAGCAATATGAACACTGCAATTAGCCAGCTTTAATACCAATTTATATGTCTTCCAGTACATATATACTATTCCCCAATATTACTTTCAATCAGACAAAGCCGACCAAACAAGATAGCAGTGTGTCCAAACAAACAGGTTTCACCTTACTTTGGCGCCATTATCACTTAACTGACAATTAGCTACCTCCCCTGTCAGAAGAGCTGACCAGGGGCAAGCAATTCTGGTAGCTAAGTTCATAACAAGCTGTCAGGTATGTATTCCAATCTTTTGTAAACAGTGTCGGATTTTTATCTTGCCAATTATTTTTTCCCCTTCTCTTTTATGTATTCTTGTATAGAAATGCATGCTTCACACATGTAGCTACATGCAGGTACGTTGGTAATTGATGGTTTCTTTCTTTTTTCTTGTATCTTTTTCACCCAATTACCTGTAACTTTGTAATGAGTTACAGTAAAAGTATTAAAAAGACTACTGACAAAATGTTTTTATTAAAGGGGCAATATTGATTTTTTTTTTTTTTCCCCCTTCTTTTTTGCTTTATAACAACAAATCCTTTTTCTAGTTAAATGTCTTTTTAAAAAATCTGAATTTACATTTACATTAATTTACTGACCAACCACGGAACACTTTCTTAACATTGAAATCACACACCAACTTATAATATACATGTATAGACAACCATGCAGTTACTTTTATTTTTAATGGTTTTTGGGGAATTTTGTTTTGTGGGGGAGGGGGTCTGTAAATTTGAGGTTGTGAAGAAACATTTTTCGCAGTTTTATATAATTATCATGTGAAGATCCTCCATTGGGCCATTATTATATACTCAGCTTTTTCCTTACGTATACACCTAAAACTGTCTACCAACCCGTTAATGTACAGGTATGACTAGACTAATGTTTTAGTGTCCATCCTGTTAGGTGCTGGTTAGAAGTCCAGAAACAAAGCATAAGCCTGATAAGTGAAATATAGAAAGTAGTATTTAAAGATGATATCTATTAGGGAGGGTGAAGGGGAGGAATGCAGGGTTTCTAGAATTTGTTTAAAATGCACTAACCATGGGATCAGTGATTTAAAAAATTTACTAGCCATGATTAAAAATCAGCTAACCCTACTTTACTTTTAAGTTAAAACAATTTTACTAAATAATAGTAATAATCAGAGATGTCACCTAAAGAGGGAGATAAAGCTTAAAAATACTAACATTGGGGGGTTGGGGTGGGTTCAGAATATTTATATTTACAAAATTGACATAACTGCAACATTTGACCAAAAAAATTCACTACCCATCGGGCATAGCAATAGTAGGTATTTACTAGCCCAACACTGAATATCACTAGCCATGGGAATGGAGCTACCATAATCTAGAAGCCCTGAGGAAGGTAAGTATTTCTATTGTAATGTTAAAAAACAACAACGCAGTACTACATTCACACTTGATAGACACACCTTGACACCAATATGAGAGAATTGAGAACACCTTGAACATGTTTGGCTTGTATTTTGCCCATTAATGATCTACTATAAGCCAGTAAACCAGTAAGACAGTGCTGAGATGGGATAGCAGCAGTGAGATGACATAGACTAATGGCTTCTGAAGAACTCTCCCAGAACACAACATACTGCCTGGGTTACAAGCTGCCAGCTCTCCTCAAGAAGGTGCTATTGTTGGAGGGTTCTCCATCACAAAAGGAGGAAGGTTGCCCCAAGTACAAAACAAAATGCAGGGCCACCCACATACAGGAAATAGATGAAACTGCTATTCATTCATGGTTATTCCTGTAAAAGTGTTAAGCTCCTTAATATGGATATTCATGTTTAAAATTAAAAAATACAATACAACTTTTGAAGTGTGCCACAGGTGATTCAGTATTCAGATAAATTATATTAAAATTTGGGTCTTTTATTAAAAAATATTACAATATTACAATAGGTGGGAGAACCTCAAAAATAAAAACATCAGTATCATTTGTTTGCATTTGTTTGCATTTTTACAGATACATACAAAATAATAATTAAAATATTACAAATAAATTGGGAAAAAAAACAAGGTCAAGAATACAAAAATCTACATTAATTATTTTTGCATTCGATCCTTGTCTACTGAAATCTAATGATTTTTTTTTTCATTTATATAAAAATCTAATGAGCTTAAAATGTTAGGTTGTAATAAAAGATACAAGACTATATTGGCAATCCATAAATCTCTGACAGTAATTTTTACATATAGATTTAGAAACCATATTATTATTACCACTGGTATTAAACAATCAAACACAAGATCTGTAACAGAACTGATAACATTACAACAGTATTGACTGGGTCCTTATGGATCCTGGTGCATCTTGAACAGGTGTAAACTGATTGGTGTTTGTTCTTCACCACAAGATACCAGAGACGTACCTGTGGCAGGTTTCAAACACACCAGGTAACCAGAAAGACTGCTGTGTCTTCCAGGGTATCACGATGAAGGTGTTTATGCAGCGTGTGCAACCATGCTGTACACTTCATCAGAGAAACACCGATTACTTTACTGCCTTCTTGCCTGCTTGTGGAACAATACACAGGTATCATCATAGGTACCAACACAGGTATCGTCATAGGTACCAACACAGGTATCGTCTGGCCATTTATTGCTTAAGAACATTTTAAAGAGGACATGACTATTCAGTTTAAAATCTAATGGGAGAAATATACAGGTATTGATACTGGAAATGCCCCACAACTGGTACATTAAAAATAGGAAACCCACCACCCCACACATGTAGGCTACTATTGGTGCTAACATTCCATGAGTCCTTCTTTCTAGATATAAAACCAGATTGGTGTGATAGAAAACCCACTACCACACACATGTAAGCTACTATTGGTGCTAACATCCCATGATCCATTCTTTCTAGATATAAAACCAGCTATCTGAAAAGAGCTGCTTACTTTCAAACATTAGGCAATCAGTAAAACTGACAATAAAACAGACAACTTTATCCTACATTAAGCTCTCAGTCTTGATAACAGTAAGGCTTTATCAAAGAAAACAGTAAAAAATAATTTAGACTAAAATATTTAATACTCTTAAAAAATAGTAAACCGGATGATGGAGATGTATTAAGCTGCATAGAAGATGGCATGAATGAGTTGAGAAGAACAAACCATATGCGCATTTTAATGCAGATCTGCACGATTCTTATCTTTTTAATCACGTACACCAACCGCATAGCTTGTAACGTTTATATAAAAAAAACCATCACGGTGTAATGCAGTGTGTGTATTGTAGATTAGAACAAATTAGCCGGTCGTTAACGAGACACACGCAGACAAGCAGTAAAACTAATCATGGAATGAGGATTGCGCGCACACACACACACACACACAAACATGTGGAAAATTGGCTTCATTACCAAGTCTTCACATGAGAACACTGGTCTATAATTGTGCCATTTACTCACAGTATCACTGTGAGATGAATGAAATAACATTAGCTGTTACATTTTTGTGTCAAACCTGTTATAGTAACCACCTGTATCAACGAAGGAAAGGAACGTCTGTTTAACAACACCTCAGAAATGATTTTTAAAAGAATGCATTACATATATTTATTATTTTATACTGCTCTTTACAGTTTCACTATATAAAGCTTGTAACATATAACCACAAATTCAACCACAAAAATCTACTCACAATCCAAGATCGTTCTTTTCAAGGCTTATTGGGTAACTACAAAGAATTACAATCTTGACAAACTAAAACTTGTTGAACATGCAATTCTGCACTGAATGGCCCCTAATACAACGTAAACACAGACTCAAGAGGACTGCTGTCACCGATTGGTCAATGGGCTCAATAAGACTTTCACTGATTGGTCACTTTGTCCAACTGTGGATTAAATGGCTGGAAGATAACATGTTGTGACAGTGTACACTAGAGTGATGAGTGTCTGCCACTGGAGAGCTCATAGACAGGGATAGACACCGATAGACATGGAGACAATCTTGTCACAGTCCTGTGTTGGTCAGAGTCTGAGGAATCTACATCATGGCTATCTCAAACTGCTAACAGATTTGTCTCTTGTCACCGCAACCTGGCACTCTACACCTGGACAATCTATCAAACTCAAGTGATAAATAATCTCTGGCCCTGCTTGTAAAACTCTACAGGCTCAAACAGTGTCTGCACTACATTTACATGTATATAAACTATGAGCAAGACTAAAATTTCATCCTGGTTTTTAAGACTTTGTTAAGACTTTGTTAGGACATTTTATGTCACTGGCCTCGGTGGTGTAGTGGTGGTTGTTATCCAGGACAGAGGCTAATGATTAGAAAGAGGATGAATAAATGGATGGATGGATGGATGGATGGATGGATGGATGGATGGATGGATGGATGGATGGATGGATGGATAAATGGATGGATGGATGGATGGATGGATAAATGGATGGATGGATGGATGGATGGATGGATGGATACACATCATCTATTGGGTGAAACAAGTATAGTGGCTCTGGGTGGGAGATGATATGGGGATATGAACCCAGTACCTACAAGCTTTAAGACCGATGGCCGATGACCACATCACCAATTTTCACGTAAAACACATTGACCGTAAACACATTGAAGTTTGCAAAATTGATAGTTATGCAAGTTGTCAGTAATGGGTAATTTAAACAGATAAAAAATCTGTAAGAGCTAATTACTAACACCATTGTTTTGTACACTGATGCAGCCCAGTGGTTTTGCTGGTTAAACTTTGTGTCATTGCTCTTTGTGAAACATGTCTAATGTCTCAGAGACTGACAGTACGTTTTTACTGTTACACTTTCACAAGATCATCAGCTTGTTCCACTAATTGATTCCGTCTGTTTGTAGCCATCATCTCCTCCAGGGCAACAAGTGTTTTCTGCCACTCTGAGGACATACACCATGAATATTCATCATGTTGCTGTTATCACTTAAAATAACTTTTTTGTCATTGTTCTAAGTTTTGTGCATTTAACAATATTGTCATATTCAAACTGCATGTACAATCAGCAGTCATACTTGGAAGCAAATTCAATTGTTTTATCAATATTGTCATATTCAAACTGCATGTACAATCAGCAGTCATACTTGGAAGCAAATTCAATTGTTTTATCAATATTGTCATATTCAAACTGCATGTACAATCAGCAGTCATACTTGGAAGCAAATTCAATTGTTTTATCAATATTGTCATATTCAAACTGCATGTACAATCAGCAGTCATACTTGGAAGCAAATTCAATTGTTTATCAATATTGTCATATTCAAACTGCATGTACAATCAGCAGTCATACTTGGAAGCAAATTCAATTGTTTTATCAATATTGTCATATTCAAACTGCATGTACAATCAGCAGTCATACTTGGAAGCAAATTCAATTGTTTTATCAATATTGTCATATTCAAACTGCATGTACAATCAGCAGTCATACTTGGAAGCAAATTCAATTGTTTTATCCTGCAACCATCGTTTCTATTCACAGAATATGATATCGGATAAAGCAAAGTCATATCCTGATACTAGCAGAATATCACTTTTGACGTCACTCATCTGACATCACACGCACAGCTACATTACAAAATAGCTCATTTGACCTCTAGGTCATCGCACAATGTGGCTGAAATAACAGAAATAATAGCTTTTTCCCTTAATTTTTATGGTCTGCAGGATAAAGAGAATAACTAGTTAATGAAGTTGGATAGCTGCTTTATCCTGATTAGGCCGAGCAGAATTTCCTGTTCTTACCATCAGATAATAAAGCACATATCCGACATCACTAACTAGTTATTTTCTATCTAAAACTTACCAAGTTTGGAAATGGAACAAAAAGCTAATTTAATGTAAAACTGTCTTCTCCCACATACTATGCTATTTTAGAGATTAACCACTGATTAAACAATGTGCTGGGGTATTATCATACAAACAGTTAATGTCCCAACCAACCCCCATTCCAGGAACTGATTTCACATCATTTATAGCTGCTATTCTGTCTCATAATATATTTTATCATTTACTAATCCAACATATACACATAATGAGTTTTAATAACCTCATGATTTAGTAGCAATGTTAACTGTCAGCTGTCTTGGTGTAACATGCAAGTCTGTACCAATGTTGGTGAATATTTTGTAACAAAACACTGGACAATATATTGCCCACATTTGTATGTGAGTTAGTTTGGTAAGGATATTGCCCACATTTGTATGTGAGTTAGGTTGGTAAGGATATTGCCCACATTTGTATGTGAGTTAGGTTGGTAAGGATATTGCCCACATTTGTATGTGAGTTAGTTTGGTGAGGATATTGCCCACATTTGTATGTGAGTTAGGTTGGTAAGGATATTGCCCACATTTGTATGTGAGTTAGTTTGGTAAGGATATTGCCCACATTTGTATGTGAGTTAGGTTGGTAAGGATATTGCCCACATTTGTATGTGAGTTAGTTTGGTAAGGATATTGCCCACATTTGTATGTGAGTTAGGTTGGTAAGGATATTGCCCACATTTGTATGTGAGTTAGGTTGGTAAGGATATTGAAAAATTAGTTTTGTTTTGTTTTTAAGACACCACTACAGCACATTGATTTATTAATCATCGACTATTGGGTATCAAACATTTAATCAATCTTAAATGGAGTTTTGGGGGTGTTTTCTTGCCATTAGCAGCAAGGGATATTTTATATTAATTTTTCCACAGACAAGACAGACTACTCAGGGTATCTGCCAGAGGGTAAAACGGGTATGGCGCCATACCCAAATTTGTTTGAAGATTTTTGTTTAAAGTTAACCTTTTGACAAAATTAATTACTCTTATAATTACTGATGATTTTCTTAAAGGGACATTCCTGAGTTTGCTGCATTGTAAGATGTTTCTGACTAATAAAATATTTCTACGATTAAACTTACATATTAAATATATTTTCATGTTTAAAATATCAGTGTCTGTATATTCAATGTGTTTCTGGTCGTCTTAATATTTGTAAGAAGCCCAAACTGGAGTTTGTCTTCATAAAATTTTGTACGTACGAAAAAAACATAGTTTAGGAAATAAAATAAAATTGATCCTAGTACAAATATTAGAACGATCAGAAACACGTTTAATATACAGCCACTAATATGTTATGCAGAAAAATATATTTGATATGTAATTACAATCGTTAAAAAGTCTCTATCGATCAGCCGATAACATCTTTAAAATTGCAGCAAACTCGGGAAGGTCCCTTTAACTGTAACCCTAAATTTAACCCATTTTCTTTCTGGGGAAGGCCCCCCACCCCATACCCCCTGTTGTCTGGTTGCATTCAATTCCATAGCGCCATACCCAAAAATGTCTTTCTGGCAGAAACACTGACAGTATATATACCATGGCCTTTGATATACTAGTTGTGGAGCACTGGTTGATGCAGGTAAACCCCAATAACACAATGGATGCACTGACGAGGTTCAATCCTAGGACTTAAACACCTCACGTGAGCACTATACCAACTGAGCCATTCTCACCATTCGGGGAATGACATGCCACAGGAAGAAACTTAATATGCACAATCTGTACTAAATTAAAAAACTGATATGGACAGTCTACACTAAATCAGTAAATGGTTAAAGAATTAAAAAAATACTTGAGACTGTATCTTTAAACAGATCAACATATGGAATATAAAAAACTGATATGGGCAGTCTACATTACATCAGCAAATGGTTAAAGAATAAAACAAATACTTGAGACTGTATCTTTAAACAGATCAACATATGGAATATAAAAAACTGATATGGGCAGTCTACTTTACATCAGTAAATGGTAAAACAATAAAACAAATACTTGAGATTGTATCTTTAAACAGATCTACATGTGGAATATAAAAAACACCAAATCTAGCTGCATCCATCATTGTGCATATTGGCAGCGTTAATCAGCGCCACATTGCGCCATAACATGCAGCCCACTTATCTGCTGCCATAAAGCAGCAAATATTAGCATATAAAATTCGGCAAATTAACTGCGCTTTCAAGCTAAAGATTACCATCATGCCGCCACGGTGGTAAAAAGTGGTGACTAATTTTCCCCTATATATCATCCTGCCAGAGCAGTGTTGCTATACCCTGTGTTAAGTGGACAGACCTATGAATATGCAATGGAACTTCAATGCACTAAACATGCAATGAATATTTTCTCATTCCATGTTTATGACATGATAAGAGCCTTCTTGTTAATGATATGTTCAGAAATGTCACTTCCACAAATGACGTATTTTAGTTTTTATATGCACAATAATTCATTAATTTTTTTTTTTAAAGAGCTATGATTTTCACCCAAGAATGGATTCCCCCCTCCCCTCCCCCTTGAAAGAGATATTGTTCCTACAATTGGCAGACAGGGTATTATGCTGCATTACTCATGTTACGATTGACCCGACAAGGTCTCACATTAACATCTTCAGTTGGAATCTAAACAGAATGTGAAGATGATAATCAGCAGCAAGTGGTGGGGGCTTCTCCAAACAAAGATACTGGCACTAGTCTTGCACAATTGCTCATAAATGTAATTAAAGCATTTCACGCTCCAACAATCAAGGCTCTGGTGATTCATCGGTGGTGTCAATTATTCCACCAGGCAGATTGTGTATTGAAAAAATACCTCAACAATCGGACAGCGCTAATTAGGACTCTCGAGTGATCAAAATGACGGGTGAAGTCTGTGAGTCGGAACGGACCTTATCCACGGGCAAAAAGCGTTCCTGTGAACTTGACATTCTTCAACATGCAGCTTGTTAACTTTCAAACCACGCATCAAGTTTCATTTTGAAGCCATTTGAAAAACAGCTACTGGTGATTAATTCTCACTGATTGGATAACTGTGGGTCAATTCAGAACACTCTCCAATTAGAACTGGCAACCAATAATGTGGCTATGTCGTCATGTGACTAGCGCCAAATTTAGCTTTTTTTAAATCAAATTATTTTCCATGCTTTTTAACCCGTTTTAAAAAACATTACCCGCTAACACCGAAATGATAGAGAGTGCTTAATTAAATTGACAATAATTTAAAAGCCATACATTTTCTTTGATGTTAATGGATCTTTTTTATTTAATATTAATTTACAAAAATATAATTATTGGAATTACATAATCTAATCAAGTAACTTAATTTCTGTAGTAATTGTTAAAAATATATAAATGTTTTTCTGTATATTTCTAAAAACATATAAAGTTTTTTTGTATATTGCTAAAATGAAAGTTGACTGACAAATGGTTTGGTCAAACACAAAACCTATTAAACTTAGTGTTTAAGTTGTACACCCACCACTGGGGTTTTTTATTGGTTAAAAAAATTAAACAACTATTTTTTAGAATCCATTGTATACAGAAATTCTATCATAATTTACTGCTTTCTATAACAAAAGTGTGTAGTGCCTACGTATCTCATTGTGTGGCTTGTACCCTCTTTAAAATAATCTCAGGTAACATTCTTTTGTAATGATTATTTACAAAAAATTTGGGATGTTATTTTGTGTAAGCTATTTCAATTGTGGAATGTCTACATGTATACAATTTATGTTACATTAAATGATGACGGGGAAATAAAATTAAACAACAAAAACAAAACAAAATGGATGTTCCCTCCGCGAAGTGATGTCATCTGTATGTACAGACATGTATGGTCACATGACCCCTGTGAGTTATACGCAGGTCAACCGCGGCTGACGACAACCGCGCACCAGCCAGGCCCCTCGAGACGAAGCCATAAATTGTATGAGAAGTGTCCGGCAGGCAGACAGTTATTGCACTCGGCTGAGTTTACACGGCTCTAACCTGTGAGGTAATTGGATAATCAAAACTAATTGTTCACCGCAACCCATGCATCACGCTGACCAGCCGTACTGTCCAAGTCTTAATCCACAGACACTGGTGGTCTCGGTGTTCATAGCGGTTAAAGCACCAGACTTCAGACTCAAGGCTGGTAGGTACTGGGTTCACATCCTTGTACCAGCTCAAACACAGTGTAACTAGTAATAGCCAATTCGGTGTATTTTGATTCGTCAGCTTTACATTATGCATCAATAATTGATTAATATACAATAGCCTCTTACATTTGTCAACTTTACATTATGCATCAATAATTGATTAATATATAATAGCCTCTTATATTTGTCAACTTTACATTATGCATCAATAATTGATTAATATACAATAGCCTCTTATATTGTTCAGCTGATGCTAAGGTCACCTGATGTGCATAATTACCATATGCACTTAGTGATCTTAGCACTAAGATCGCTTCGTAAAACAGGGCCCTGGTCAGTAAAACCTTGCTAATTTTTATGCACTTAAAGTGATCTTAGCACTAAGATCGCTTCGTAAAACAGGGCCCTGGTCAGTAAAACCTTGCTAATTTTTATGCACTTAAAGTGATCTTAGCACTTAGATCGCTTCGTAAAACAGGGCCCTGGTCAGTAAAACCTTGCTAATTTTTATGCACTTAAAGTGATCTTAGCACTAAGATCGCTTCGTAAAACAGGGCCCTGGTCAGTAAAACCTTGCTAATTTTTATGAAATATGCTTTTTGTATTTATTGGGGGCAGGATGTAGCTCAGTAATACAGTGCCCGCCTGATGCATGATCGATCTAGGATCCATCCCCGTCGGTGGGCCTATTGGGCTATTTCTCTTTCCAGCCAGTGCTCCACAACTAGTGTAACAAAGGCTGTGGTATGTACTGTCCTGTCTGTGGGATGGTGCACATAAAAAATCCCTTGCTTCTAATCGAATCCCTTGCTTCTAATCGAAAAAAGTAGTCCATGAAGTGGCAAAAGATATTCACCATCACCCCATACATAATTTATGGTCATGTTCACAAGATATTCATCAACACCCCATACAGACTGGTCATGTTCACAAGATATTCATCATCACCCTATACAGACAGGTCATGTTCACAAGATATTCGTCATCACCCTATACAGACAGGTCATGTTCACAAGATATTCATCAACACCCCATACAGACTGGTCATGTTCACAAGATACTCACCATCACCCCATACAGACTGGTCATGTTCACAAGATATTCACCATCACCTTATACAGACAGGTCATGTTCACAAGATATTCATCATCACCCTATACAGACTGGTCATGTTCACAAGATATTCATCATCACCCTATACAGACTGGTCATGTTCACAAGATATTCATCATCACCCTATACAGACTGGTCATATTCACAAGATATTCATCATCACCCTATACAGACAGGTCATGTTCACAAGATATTCATCATCACCCTATACAGACAGGTCATGTTCACAAGATATTCACCATCATCCTATACAGTCTGGTCATGTTCACAAGATATTCATCATCACCCTATACAGTCTGGTCATGTTCACAAGATATTCATCATCACCCTATACAGTCTGGTCATGTTCACAAGATATTCATCATCATCATATACAGTCTGGTCATGTTCTCAAGATATTCACCATCACCCCATACAGACTGGTCATGTTCACAAGATATTCATCATCACCCTATACAGTCTGGTCATGTTCACAAGATATTCATCATCATCCTATACAGTCTGGTCGTGTTCACAAGATATTCACCATCACCCCATACAGACTGGTCATGTTCACAAGATACTCATCATCACCTTATACAGACAGGTCATGTTCACAAGATATTCATCATCACCCTATACAGACTGGTCATGTTCACAAGATATATTCATCATCACCCTATACAGACTTGTTATGTTCACAAGATGAGGAGACACGATAACAAAAACAAAATGTCAGTGCACATTCTGTGATGCCCAATTGCTCAAGTGACTGGCATGACTACAAAACAACATATTGTGCTGTTGGATATGTCGTTATGTGTAATGCCCTATGTACATTTTAAACTGTATATTACGCAATAACAATATGAGTATTGTCACATTTAGAAAATACCATACATAATGGTAGACCTGTGTGTAGTACCAATAATATACATCTACAGGGTGCCATATCAGGATAACTAAGCTTCAAACAGTCAGTTCTAATAAACGATGAAAACAGCAGTTAACTGTTTTTATCTATTAGCTGTCTAATATCCATTTACATCACATATTACTCTGTTTAATACCACGACTGAAACATTAAACTTTCATATAAAAATGGAAAGTAACAATTAATAAGTAATAAGTCACAATTTATTGTAATTTTAATCTATTAGAGAATCGTTTTTATCTTAATTTAATAAAAAAAAGTTTTTTAAATTGAAACAAAGAAGAAGTTTAATCAATGAATAATCTATCACATGTAAAACAAGTAACCTATGTTTAAAAACATTATTTTTTCTGAATTAAATGTCTTACCTAACAAATGTTTTCAGTGTACTATGATGAACATGTAAGGGTGCAACAGTAAACCATAGTTGACTGACCTAAGACATATATACATGTATAGTTTGGGAAAATGGATCTAAATGCAAAACATGACACCACCACCATCACCACCACCACCAAAGGAAATGTAATATATATATATATATACATCACATCAGAAACAAGAATTATTATTAAAAAAATTGGGGGGGGGGGGGACGACAAAAAGGGAAAACAAAGTGAAACAAACACATACTTATCAATTTCCAAATGATGTCCAGCAAAGCAAATACCAGAGTACGCCATGGAGGTAAGAAGGAATGAACCAATATGTAAATGAATGGATGGAGTTAGTAATGCTCAAACTGCTGGCGTCTGTACATCCAAGCCGGTTAGCCACTAGCCAGCTCAAAGCCTGTGGTTTAAAAAAAACATCCCAATCAGTATCTCATCAGATACACCTGTAATCTGTGGCCCATCTACCTGATATACCTGTAATCAGGTAATGCAGATCTCTACCAGCCTGTAGCCTGGGGTTAAAAAACCTTCCTCCCAGTGATAAAGAAAACAATTGGCTCGTGTGTATTACACAGAGCCTGTCCACTCAACACTCATCTCCCACCCAGTCCTGCCTCTGGTCACAACTCATTAAAGGTGTTACTGTATAATAAACACAGGGAAATAAACACAGGTGTTGATTGCCACTGAAACCGATGCCATGGATTGATGTGTATGAGTTAAAGGTCGGCTGATTTGTTGAGTGTATTTCACAGAATGGTCAACTTGAGAGTATGGCCAGCTTGAGAGTATAGCCACAAGTTAAGTCGTTAAGCTACAACAAATGCATAACATGGAAGTACATGTATTCAGCCAGGTGTCGTGATTAATGTATACTATACACTATGTATACTTCACAGTTCTTTCCGGGATTACCCATGAGCCACAAAGCATTTGTTTATGACAATCAGCATTGTTTATTTCTTCAAATCAAGTTTTATCATGGGTTGTTTTTTGCCGCAAGCAGTCGGGACTTCACAGAGTTGTCAAGTTGTTAAAAGAAGATTAAAATGTCTTGTAATAAAACCTTTGATTTCACACGTTTGTCAAGTTTTTAAAACTTCCTCCAGATTGGCAATGCAGTTTTCGTCAGAGCGTTAAAGAGGTCGAGATTATGACCATTTGTAACAGTTTGATTTCAAAGTTATCAAGGTTTAACAGCTTTGATTTCACACAGTTGTCAAGATGATAAAACATCCCAACAAATTGGCAATCAGGTTTTCATCCTTGGAGTGCTACAGACGTGCTGATTATAACACTTTGATGTCAGCGTTGACACGGTCTGTAACTTCAGGCATTAGCAATCACTTGCTCTACTACAAATGTGGAAAAACATGATATATATAATATTATGATAAGCTGGTTGATTTTGACAGTTGTCAAGTTTTATAACTAAGTAATTAATAAATACATTCTAAAAACCATTTCTTCTAACAGTTTGATTTCGACACATTGGTCAAGTTTAGAACTGCTGGAGTCTGGCAATCACAAGGTTGTGAAGACAGATGTGAACACACTTTACTATGAACAGAATAACGTGTGTTGTTAAGACAGACTTGAACACACTTTACTATGAACAGAATAACTTGTGTTGAGTTAAATTTCACTGATCTAAGATTTGACAAATCTTTAACGCCACCAGAAAAATAATATTGATTCATTTCAACTTATTTTCATGTTTATATCCAATTAATATTGTAGCACACTGTCCTGGGCACACACCTCGGGTGTCTGGGCTGTCTGTCCAGGACAGTGGGTTAGTGGTTGAGAAAAATAATACCTATATCTTGCCCTTTTACTTTGTAATGGTGAGACAAAACATTACTAACACTATATACATTTTTCTGTTATAAGCAAATACATACATTTTCATTTCAACTTATTTTTGTGCTTATATCCAATTAAGGTTCAAACACGATGTCCTGGACACACACACACCTCTACTATCTGGGCTGTCTGTCAGGCAAATACAAACAGAACTGCATTCTACTGTTATACTATTAACCGTTACTTTAAACAATGTAGAGAATTCTCTGGTGAGCTGCTGTATGTCCTGTCCTAATTAGCACCACAGTGTCTGTGTTATTATGAAAGAGGTCCCAGCTTCCCTGGGTTTAGTTCCACCAATTAAACAACAATGGGGTGAGCAACTTCTTATTTGTGATTAGTAAAAGTCACTAAACGCTGTAACAACAGAGCCTGAAATCCTCTTGTCCAGTGCTCAAGCCACCTGGGTTTGTGTCCCTTGCTGGCTTTGTTCAGTAATTGGTCAGCTTAACTTGGACCATTGGTTCCTTTATGTGTAAAAATAATAATTTTGTCTTATGTCTGCCACTTTTGATGATTATGCAAACAAAACTTAAAGCTGTGCCTAGGGATGTTGCAGAAATGAACACGTCATGGCTTGGATGGTGCAGTGGTTAAATCATTTGTCTAACTGGCTCCCATACAGACTGACTTTTAATAGCCACATTATCAACTTCTCTCTCACTAACCACTGTCCTGACAGACAGCCTACAAAAGTAATGTGTTTCCAAACAGCTTTCTTCAACCTTAATATGTTACAAATGAGGAAATAATTCATTTGCAGATATCATTAATTTTTGTAGATACCATTGAATAATGCAATGTTTTTTTATTTTTCTCTTTGTTTCAATGAGTTCAGAATGTTTTTTATTTATTTAATGATGCACACACTCAACACATTTTGATTGAAAGGAAGCCTGCTGCTATCACACCACAGGCAATACATTTTGATTAGAACAAGGGATCTTTCACCATCCTACATACAGGATAGTACAAACCATGGCCTTTGATACGTAAGATGTGGATCACTTGCTGGAGGGAGAAATAGGCCAATGGGCCTACAAAACGGGATCAATCCTAGACCAAGCAACATTAGGCGAATGCTTACAGGAACTTTCACCCCACTGTTCTACATTCTGCCCCTAACCTTGTATTAGGAACGGGATGTAGCCCAGTGGTATAGTGCTCGCCTGATGCACGATTGATCTAGGATCGATTCCCATCAGTGGGCCCATTGGGCTATTTCTCATTCCAGCCAATGCTCCACAACTGGTGTAACAAAGGCTATCCTGTCTGTGGGATGGTGTATATAAAAGATCCCTTGCTGCTAATCAAATGGGTTGTCATGCCACGACCAGAAGAGGTCAGGCCCTTTATCAGGGCCCTATGGGCAACCTAGGGAGACACCCAGCATCATAGAGGTCTATAATTAATAAGCTACTCTCAATTCACTAATATCAAAACCAATACTAGCTTGGCCATTTACCTTTCGACCGACCATTCAAAATTGAGCCAAATTTCCTGAATCAAAACTGCGCACCCTTTCTCTTTGGCATTAACAGCTCCATTCCAAATTCCATAGCACCACCACCACCCCACCCGCCTGCTACTGATTCAATCGGGCTGCTGGTGCTCCCTTGCACCTGCCAGTGCAGGCGGTCCCTCCTCTCCCCTCCCCCCACCTTTCCTGTCATGGACGGAGGAGCCGGCCAAGGCCGGCTCTTGTGCCCATGACAGGCATGCACTACAACAGCTTGTTCTAAATGTGCATGTAAAACCCTATGACCTGACCTGCCTGCTAATCAAAAAGAGTAGTACATGAAGTGGCAGCAGCGGGTTTCCTCTCAATATCTGTGTGGTCCTTAACCATATGTCTGACGCCATATAACGGTAAATAAAAATGTTTTTGAGTGTGTTGTTAAATAAAACATTTCCTTCCTTCTAACCTAGTATTAAGTATTAAAAAAAACTGAAATTATTAAATCAAAATTAAACAAGGTGGTATTATTAAAAAACAAAACAGTGCAGACATAGCTACAGTGTTTTAATGAAGTTATCTTGTATACCATGACAACCAGTATTCAAGAGGCAAAAATATGATGAACATGAAACAGCATCACTGCAGATAGCTATGGAGCAGACATCATCAATAACGGCACATTCCTGCTTCATGGCTCATCATCTGAAATACCTCTTCAGTCTTCTGACATCAGACATTCCCATAGAACACAAAAACTAATTGCTAGTCCCAGATGATGTATACCTGGCAGTATTTGTAAAAAGAACAATGGAAATAAAACATACACCTCTCTCAGTCTCCGTAGCCGGTAACCAAAAACATTGCATAACTGGGCCATTCTTAGCATATGCATCTACCATTCTCCTTCGTAACCATGATGGTTGTGACTACACGGTAACTAACTAAATACATATAACAATTATGGGAAAGTAGCCAGTTTGTCTGGGGGTGTGATGAGGACAGGGGTTAATTGGTAATTGTTGGAAAGGAAATCAGATGCTGGCACAAGTGCTACTTTTACCATTTAGCAGTAAGAGATTTGTCAATCACCATCGGAATACAAGACATACCACACAAAACAAACATATTCATATATTACTATTATCAGCTGTGGAGCACTAGATATTTTAATCTATAAAGTATTCTGTGTGTGCCCAGGACAGCATGCTTGAAACTTAATTGGATAGAAGCATGAAAATAAGTTGAAATGAAATGTGTCCCTCAATGAACACCCATTCAAATATAGTTCACATACGACAGGTGGGTGTTTAATACAGGTCAGAATGGAATTACCATTCAAATATAGTTCACATACGACAGGTGGGTGTTTAATACAGTTCAGAATGGAATTACCATTCAAATATAGTTCACATACGACAGGTGGGTGTTTAATACAGCTCAGAATGGAATTACCATTCAAATATAGTTCACATACGACAGGTGGGTGTTTAATACAGTTCAGAATGGAATTACCATTCAAATATAGTTCACATACGACAGGTGGGTGTTTAATACAGCTCAGAATGGAATTACCATTCAAATATAGTTCACATACGACAGGTGGGTGTTTAATACAGCTCAGAATGGAATTACCATTCAAATATAGTTCACATACGACAGGTGGGTGTTTAATACAGCTCAGAATGGAATTACCATTCAAATATAGTTCACATACGACAGGTGGGTGTTTAATACAGCTCAGAATGGAATTACCATTCAAATATAGTTCACATACGACAGGTGGGTGTTTAATACAGCTCAGAATGGAATTACCATTCAAATATAGTTCACATACGACAGGTGGGTGTTTAATACAGCTCAGAATGGAATTACCATTCAAATATAGTTCACATACGACAGGTGGGTGTTTAATACAGCTCAGAATGGAATTACCATTCAAATAATCCGTTACCTAGGTAACAATCAGCTGAACTAAATTCCAGTTACCTAAAATTTGAAATATTATTCGTTTGGCTAATGCACCTTCCCCTGGAATAGTTTAAACTATTCACTAACATTGGTGCAGATATCTGGATGTGAACCCAGCAAGTACCAGCTTTGAGGTAGGTGAACCTTAATTATGTTTTTCTTAATGACACCACTAGAGCACATTCATTAATTAATCATCAGCTACAGGATGTCAAACATTTCATACCTCTTACATTCAGAGGAAACCTGCTATGTTTCGGTTAGCAGCAGGGAATCTTTTGTATGCTCTTTCCCACAGACATGACAATCAAACTGAAATTATTTAAAAAAAAAAAAAAAAAATCATGGAGGATTGGAAGGGCTATATATCCTGCCCCTGATGCAGCTAAACTAACCATTAGCCTACTATGGCTGGCAGTGAGATCAATTATTCCAACAGAGTGTGACCACAGCTTGTGGTGCAGGAGATCGGAGGCAGACCAATCTGACTTTCGACACACCTGTCTGTTCCAAGTGACCTGTCCGTAATGATGATCCCCTAATTGGCCGGTTAGTGTAATGTCAGAGCCAGCAATTACTGCTCCCCTACCTCACCCGATCACTTCCAGCAGGCCTGCCAATCGGCATGTATCGCTTTCGCAGACAAACCAACACCAGATGAATAATGTAACACTGCTAATAACCGACAACCAGACCCCCAGTCTCAAAAAGCACCAATTTGTCCATCTAAATAATTCATGGCATAATTAGGAAATGGCCGAGCATTTACCCCTTGAAGAAGCTGGATGGCGTTCCTGACATTTAGGAAAGAATTCCTCAAGAAAACCTGGATAGGTATATGATGAATACACAGACAGGTTCATGTAAGAGTTCTTCACAGTCTTTTGGATACATATTTTATTAATATTTTACAACCACTTTTAGTTTGTCGTTACTGGAGTGCTGGTTTCCTATCAGAATACAAATTACACTTTCTAAAGTGATTACATAGCTGAATGGGGAGGTGTAAAGTCGCCATCACAAGATATTTTTCCAAGCCACTAACCATTAATCTCACACATTGGAAGTGGGAAAGGAGGTGGGGGGAGTACGTGACTGCACCTGCAAACTTTAAAGACAATGAATCGGCCTTCCTCAGATTAAAGGTGAATGAATATAAACTGGCCCCCCACCCCAAGTTGCCGATATCTTCTGATATGTTCCAATGTCTATGAGAGAAAATAAATTATATATCACTGAATATCAGTTACCAAATTTGGAACTTTCTTCTTCTTTTTTCCACCTTATATATATATTAATTTTTGTCTTCTGTATATAGTCAAAATAACACTAACAAAGTCACAAAAAGAACATAGTCATCACACTGTAATGTCATGGTCACATACTGTTTAATATTATCCAAATGAATGTTTCAGGGTTCGAAGTTATTTTATAATCTGTTTTTACTGTCTTCAATATTGGTACCAGTAAAAATTAAGCCAAAAACCCCAAAAAAATCAGTATGTTTAAATTTTGTGAAGGGTCAAGGGGTGCTAAAGTTATATACATACTGTACACACAGGCAGCAACTGATTTAAGAAGCTATTAAAAAGGTTAAAATGTTGAAACATTTTATAACCAAAAACTTTAAATTTACACTTGCAGTAGCAAAAAAACAGAAAGAAGAAATTTCAATCCAGTTACAAAAATGCCAGCCATTTTTGATTTATTATTAACTTTCTACCATCCCTCCCTATCATTAAGAGAACCATTTGGCAGGTTGAAAGGAATGCACAGGTACATTTGCATTTCACAGCTCATCTCCCAGAAGATGCAGTCAGATTGTTGTGACTGGCTCTAGCTCTGGGCCGTACTACCGACACTGCAGCCAGTCTATCCACTTTCACTGTAGCATTAGTGGTGGATACAGGACTTTTCTGGGGGCAGGGGACACTATTTAAAAAGGGTGCCTGCAATATTCAGAGAAGGGGTGCAACATCTAAAAAGGCCACAGACAGTTTTCAGGGTTGAGGTGCAACATTTAAAAAGGAAACCTACAGTATTCAGGGATGAGGTGCAACATTTAAAAAGGCCACCTACAGTTTTCAGGGATACGGTGCACTTAATAACACTTGAAGTATTCAAAAGTGCACAAACATGGATTACATAATAATGCAATCTCACCCTCCAACACCTAGCCACTGGCATAGGAAGCTGAGGACACTTTTCAGATATTTTGCTTTATATTTGCTTTATAATAGTGTAAAAGTATGTAACTATAAAAGTGTGTCCCTCCCCCCACTTTTTGGCACCTTCCTACACCACTGTCAGCTGTCTAAGGTATGACATGTCTCCATCTATAAACAAATACAGATGTTTGGAAGTACTTTTAAATTCATAAACATGGGTGTGCTCCCCCAGCACCCATCCATCCTCCATGGCTCTGCACCTGATTATGGTCAGTGGTGCTCTGCCATAAAGCCAGGCTGGTAGTACAAACAGAACATGTGGCAACCTTTAGCATGTCATAGCCACAGAGATTTATGTGGGCACTGGGAGAGCCAGGGATGCAGAGATGAGCTTCACACATTTGCTGGTTGGTTATATATGGCACAGGTGTACATTTCAGTTCCAGCCCATTCTTTGACTGTTTACTCAGAAAGCAAGCCGTCAAAATTGGCTACTTTTTTCACCTCAGCAGTAACAGAGTGATACAACTTGCTTTCATTTCCCTGTTTCCTGAGTGCTATGTTTTTTTCACCCCACAAGATCCTGTCTGGACTGCCACAGCAGGAAATAGCAAATATAGAGCCACATCTCAGAAGGGAGGCAATTACTCAAGTAGAATCCAACCTGAAAAGGGAGGTAATTATTCATGTTGAGAAAGGATCTGGTTCGAGATGAGAAAAGAACCAATTTTTTGCTACTTTTTTTTCAAAATTCCTTCCATTTTTTTTTTCCTCTCCAGACAGCTTGTTTTATTTATTTTCTTGTCCAAATCACCTCAATTACTGTTTTGGTTGAGAGATCTCCTAAAAATTGTAAATATTGGAAAATCTCTTTGGAAACTTGGCATGGTAAATTTATGACACTTATCTGAATTCCAGTCATAGTTGTCAAAGACATGAATAATAACAGTTAATTCTTAGTAACTTGTACCAGAATATAAATGCAGATGCTTAAAACATTGGTGGAATCAGCCTTGGTGGTATAATGATTAAAGCAATCAGACTTAAGGCTGGTAGGTATCGAGTTCACATTCGGGTACCAGCTCCCACCCAGAGCGAATTTTAATGACTCAGTGGGTAGGTGTAAGACCACTACACCCTCTTCTGTCTTACTAACCACTAACAACTAACTCACTGTCCTGGACTGACAACCCAGATACCTGAGGTATGTGCCCAGGACAGCATGCTTGAACCGTAACTGAATATAAGCATGAAAATAAGACAAATGAAATTAGTTGGTGGCACAAATAAATTCAGCATGAAATGCAAACTGTAATTTTGTCTGAATATTTCCACACAAGTTAGGAATGAGTTATGGGGAGGGGAAGAAATATTTTTGTAGGGGGTTTTTGGTTATTGTTGTTGATATTTTTTTTGGGGGGAGGGGCTGGGAAAGTGTAAATGGGAAGGTATTAAAATGGTATTTATTTTGTTTTAAGATTTTAATGTCACCTGTTTCTGAGCCATTGTAAGTGTTCAACAACTGGCTCTCCCACCCACCCCTTCACCAGTTCCACAGTAAAAGTCTATTGATTTTGTGCTGCAACCCGAGCACCATACTATTAGCCAACTTGTTTTCATATGGCGCCACTCTCCCAGCTCTCCGTGCTTTTCTCCTGCACGCAGACGTGCATGTAAACCTGCCAGGCAGTTGTGTAAATCGGAACATCCATTTATTAGGAAACGAGATAAAGAGCAAATATTTCTATTCATTTCCGATAATAGCACCCTAATACAGTGGGCTTTTTGTCAGATTACCATGTGTAACAAGTAGCCAGAGAGTCGACTCACAATTTGACTCATCTCCTGAAAACATTTTGTCTCAAAATAAACTTTAAGACGTTTCATTGTGAACTGGGCTATGTTAGCAGCTAGCCACATTTTCCTGTAAAGACCACCTAGATGGTGTACACTGAAAACAAAGAATCACGATGGCATCTATATATATAAAAGGTTATAATAGGTTTTTGTTTGTTTTAAAAAGAGAATCATATAGGCCTACCTGAATTGTTCTTAATACAAAGATTGTTAAGAAAGGTGCACCTCGTACAATTTCTACTTTTACATGTGTATTTTTATTGTATATTCCCTTCTAGTATTTAAACATTTATCTTCGTAAATGTGAAACTAAAACAATCTCTAAAAAATCTGCCAAATTTAATTTTTATTACAGCCTAAGAATACTAATTCCAAGTTTATATATATTATGCACATGTTTATAAGAAATCAGCTAAGAATACTAATTTCAAGTTATATATATTATGCACATGTTTGTAAGAAATCAGCTAAGAATAAGAGTTTAGGTTTAAGTCCTCATGCAATGCTTTGAAAACAAAATTACACTGCCCACAAGGCAATCATCTAAATAAATATATTTTATAAATATCTGTTTGATGTGTTTTGATAAATTGACACTAATCAGCCTGTGGGCTATTTATGATATCTTATCACTTGACAAGACAAAAGGATTACACCCATGTCACAAAGTAACAAATTGATACTTCATCCCTTATCCTTTATATCTACAGTCAAAGCTACTACAGGCCCCAGTAGCCTGTCCACAGGGGACACTTTCACTACAGGGATCTCTTATCTTATAGATAAAGGGGCTTGCTTTGTATAACACACAACTTGTCAACAGATGCATCTTCAATACAGGATCCGTGTGCATTTGTCTTGTAAATCAAATTGTCCATCTACTCATCTTTCCATCTACCCACCCAATCCATTCATTCATTCACCCATCCTTCCATCCATCTATCGATCTATACAACCATCCATCCATCCATCCATCCATCCACCCATCCATCCATCCAACCAACCATTACTCATCTATCCACCCATTCATCCATCCATCCATCCATCCATCCATCTATACACCCATCCATCCATCCATCCATCCATCGTTTCACCCACCCAAACCCACCCATTCATCCATCCTCTCACCCACCCACCAAACCAAGATTACAACAGTGGTTTGGATGATAGCCAACCGTTTTTTTTAATGGATGGCATTCCCTGAAAATGATGTTACAAATTAGCAAAAGGCAATCACTATTATCCATGCAACATTACCCACGAAGAGGCGCTGATTCAAGCATGAACAATGAAATCCTCAAAAATAGCACAGACACACACGAAATCAAGCCCAAGACTCCAACTACCACTACTGCTTAACTTCTCCAACAGGTCATAAGCTTTTCACGCTCACTTGACTTCTCCCATTGTAAAACCTAATCCCAAGTTGCAACAGTCAGGCCTGAAATTACCGTCCCCGGTGAAGGAACATGCGGACATAGACGTTATGACACTAAGCATACAGGTAAGCATACAGGTATTCATGGATACAGGTAATCGTAGCCACCCTGACAATGCCAGCTGGCTGGCCGGCTGGGACACCTGAGTTCTGCTGGCAGGTAAAGGTAATCACATCTATTAAAGGCTGACAAATGATACACCTGTTCTTACCATGTAAACAAGCTATGTCTGGACATATAGAAGCGGATACCGTAAAACCGTGAAATGTCTGTACATGTTGTTAAGAATATATGAAAATGTACAGTCTGTAGTAATGGCATGCCAAAATATAATGGTTTTCAGATGAATAATAGCAAAAATAAAATATTTTGTCAAACACGTTATAAATCAAAAAAACTATTACACAGGATATTGTTATTTTTTAATCTTCAAATGTTTTAATATTATAAATATAAAATTAGATTATCTACATGTACAAATATACCTGTACCTGTAAATGCATATAAAATTTAGTTACATGTATACAAGTTATATAATATTATGTTTTCAATATGCATGTTCTCCCCATTTAACTTCAGTCTAATAGTTGCCATTAAAAAGCTGTCTGCCATGAAATAATCAGTCAAACAGTAGACTAGTTCTGTGGATATAGTTCCGAATTTTGGTCAACCAAATGGGAAGATAACTGTGATCTGTGGTCATAATTATCTTCTCATTCGGTTGAAAAGTTACATTTTCAAAACAGAAAACTCCTCACTGTTAATGACTTCTTATCATCAGCAACTGTACATCAGAAATATTTTGATATAATTGGTTGTAAAATAAAAAGAGTACTAATCTTTTTGTTTGTTAGATCTGCACATTGTCATACTAATGCCTGTTTGATGTTATTGAATGCAAAACAATGGGAACCAGTTTGGTTCCTACAACAAAAACACAAGTACTGAATGCAGCAAAAATCCACTCTTAATTGATGTTAGAACATTTACATACAGATAAGGTACGTGAACACCCGAAGACCACCTGTTTAATTCTTCAATTAACATGGGAACCAGTGATATTCTTCACAACATCCCTGGACTGTGGTCAAGCACTTCAGCCAGTAAGGTCTGGCTGTGTCCACATGTTAGTAATGGCACCAGGCTGGTCAGCACATGTAAAAGGCACCTCTCAGTGACACCAAGTAAACATTTGTGTTAATCATTTTCACACCATATGGCCTGTATTAATTGAAATGTAGGTGCCTATTGTTACTATATGGCTGTTTGTCTTTCCAACAAACCGTGTTTACCCTTTCCAATTTTATTTCTCTAAGAGCCTCAGTTTGTATTCCACTGCAATCAGAACTTTGTGCCCCAGGATTAATGGGCTCATTCCTGTAACAAAATACCAGTATCACATTTGCTAATGGTTACACTGCAGGCTGATGTCCTTTGACATTCCATGACGTCTAGTCGTTACATTGATTCTAACACAATGAATGAATGAATACACAAATGTTTAACAACACCCCAGCACAAAAATAGACATGGGCTATTGGGTGTCAAATAAAGGCAACAATCAGGGGTGGGAATTGGTGAACTGTAAAAAAGAGGTAATCTAGAGGGGTCCTGGAAATTTTTGAAATCCTAGGTTGACATCTGTGCTATCTGACACATTTTGGAAGAAAGGACGATTAAAATGTGAGGAAATGCAATGTTCCACTAGAGAAAAACAGCTGATCCGAGGAGAATTCCCACCCCTGAACAATCCCATTATTGTTTGTGGTTACAAAAAGCTCAGACCATTACGGCAATCCCACATTTCTTTGGGGTTATACCAAAGATTACCAAGCTAATCCCATGTTTACTTGTAGTTACATTGATATCACTATTGGTATTACAACAATCCAGTTTGATTGTGGTTATATTAACGATAAACTATTAAGACAATCCCATGTTTGCATTTGGTTACATTAATTTAAGTCTATTAAGACAATCCCACGTTTGCATTTGGTTACATTAATTTAAGTCTATTAAGACAATCCCACGTTTGTATTTGGTTACATTAATTTAAGTGTATTAAGACAATTCCACGTTTGCATTTGGTTACATTAATTTAAGTCTATTAAGACAATCCCACGTTTGCTTTTGGTTACATTAATTTAAGTCTATTAAGACAATCCCATGTTTGCATTTGGTTACATTAATTTAAGTCTATTAAAACAATCCCAAGTTTGTTTTGGTTACATTAATTTAAGTCTATTAAGACAATCCCACGTTTGCTTTTGGTTACATTAATTTAAGTCTATTAAAACAATCCCACGTTTGCATTTGGTTACATTAATTTAAGTCTATTAAGACAATCCCACGTTTGCATTTGGTTACATTAATTTAAGTCTATTAAAACAATCCCATGTTTGCTTTTGGTTACATTAATTTAAGTCTATTAAGACAATCCCACGTTTGCTTTTGCAGGGTTAGCTCTGGCACTCGCCAAATTGTCCAATTGCAAATTTTTAAAACAATTGGCTAATTTTATTTTAATTTGGTGAAAGAATTTTAAGTATTAATTGATATTTTGTTATAAAATACCTGGGTATCTATAAAATTTGGAAGTTTAATATATAATTTGGCACCATTTTTTGTTGATCCAAAGCTAGCCCTGCTTTTGGTTACATAAACCTTAGACTATTAAGACATTTCCATGCTTCTGGTTGCACTAATATCTGACACTTGGACAATCCTACGTTTGGTTGTGGTTAAACTGTTCTGTGACTACCAAGATACAATGTCATGTTTTGTTTGATGTTACACTAACTGAAAGTACTTGGATAATCCCATTTATTTGTGGTTATCTAATCTCTTTGATATAGTCACACTATATAGTAAGACTAACAATCTTCTTTCATTTCAACTTATTTTCGTGCTTATATCCAATTAAGGTTCAAGCACGCTGTCCTGGGCACACACTTTATCTATCTGGGCTGTCTGTCCAGGACAGTGGGTTAGTTGTTAGTTGGTTAGTGGTTAGTGACCGAGAAGAGTGTGTAGTGGCCTTACACCTACCCAGTGAGCCTTTAAGAACTCACTCTGGGTTGGAGCTGGTACCGGGCTGTGAACCCTGTACCTACCAGCCTCTAGTCTGATGGATTAACCACTGTGCCACCGAGGCTGGTAATGATCTCCTAGTGATTGTTTCCTCTGTAACACCAGAACACTAACTGAAACTACTTAGATAATCTCATTTATTTATGGTTATTTAATCTGTTTGATTTGGTTACACTATATAGTAACACTACCGATGTCCTAGTGATTATGTTTCTTCTGTAACACCAGTACACCCTATCCTATGGGTTTAGTTTCCGTGTGTATACCTAATGACAGTTGAATGTGTTTTACAGTGGTTCTGGACCAGAGAAACCATTCAGCACACCAATCAGCATGTACTTTACCTTTCACCGGGTGAATCAATCACGGTGTCATGTCTACTGACTCCTCGTTTACTGCCTCCTTGCAGTGAAAACCAAGCTGGCTGTTTATCGGGAACTCCACCAACTACCTGATGGATGCTTTTTTGCTTACCACTACCTCACTATTAAGTTTGTTCTAGCAGGTGAGACAAAACCTCAGAGAGAAGAAGAAGAAGTTTGTTTTGTTTAACAACACCACTGGAGCACATTGATTAATTAATTACTGTCAAACATTCTGACTCATAGTCATTGGAGGAAACCTGCTACATCTTTCCTAATGCAGCAAGGGATCTTTTATATGCACTTTTCCACAGACAGGAAAGCACATACCACAGTCTTTGTCCAGTTGTGGTGCACTGGTTGCAATGAGAAAAAACACAATCAGCTCAATGGATCCACCAAGTTGGTTTGATCCTGCAATGCAAGCACCTCAAGCGAGCACTCAACCGACTGCGCTAAATCCCACCCCTACCTCACAGAGATGCATGACAATGTTGGTAGTTTACAGCTTAAAACAGGTAGTACTATCAGGTTTATCAATTGGTAACATGGATATATAGGCCATTAAGATTCCAGACAGGTGGGTGCCAGGTTTAGATCCCAGTACCCTGTGTACTGTGTGAATCCCACAGTGAGTACACAGCTCAGAGGGGAGTGTTACAGGATATAGTGCAGTGGTAGAGTGCTCGCCTGATGTGCACTGGGTTGTAGAATCAATTGCCTGTGTCATAAATGACACCCTAATCCTAAAAACAAAATGACTTGTTTCTCTCAAATTTTCTCTTTTGACCAAAAGTCGACATAACTGTCCGAGACGAAACAGATACATGTATGATGTAAAACCTGCTGAAATGTCAGTAACCAAATATTCCTTTCTCTGTCTGTGGGCAAGTGTACAACCTTTGACTTCTGTGTCCTCGATATTGAAGGTGTGTGCCCAGGACAGTATCCTTGAACCTGAACTGGAAATAAGCTTGGAAATATATTACTTCTAAAGCTGATACACTAGACCAGAGTTTCTGTGATAAAGTAAACTGGTTATTGTTCCCAAAATACCCATAAAAACTATTATGGCATTCTGCACACCTTATAAAATCTCTTGGGGATATGACTTGACTGCAATAAGTAATTTGAATTATTAGGCTGAATATAGTCCAATATTAGCTTGGTATAACTAATGATTTTGCCAGCAATTCTTATTTGTATCTAAACAGCAATGAATCAAATTACATATATTCATTATCAGATATGACAATAGCTCAGTGAAAATTCCATTGGTTTTAAAGGGACTGTCCTGAGTCCTTTGCCATTTTTAAGATATTGTGACTAGGAGACGATTTAATGACAAAAATTTAAAATTAAATATATTTTTTTAATAAAATATCAGTGGCTGTATATGTGTTTCTGATCATCCTAGTGTTAGTAGTAAATCAAACCTCATTTTATATCCTAATATATATATATTAATCATATGTAAATTATTAGGAGACCAAATCCAGTTTGCCAACATTAGGATGGTCAGAAACAAATTGAATATACAGAAAAGAAACTATATTCAGTATGTAATTTTGGAAGTTAAAATATTTTATTAGTTGAAAACATCTTAAAATGGAAGGAAACTAAGGACAGAGACATCTTAAAATGGAAGGAAACTAAGGACAGAGACATCTTAAAATGGAAGGAAACTAACGACAGAAACATCTTAAAATGGAAGGAAACTAAGGACAGAAACATCTTAAAATGGAAGGAAACTAACGACAGAAACATCTTAAAATGGAAGGAAACTAGGGACAGTCCCTTTAATTAAGAAGTTAAGAAATGTAGGGCTCTGTTAGTTCTTTGGTAAGTGACCATCTGGAAATACAGAGTATTGTAGACATTGTTCTCCATATAAGCATACCAAAATCCATGGTATGTACCATTCCACCTAATACTACAAGATAATGGTAGTAAATACAGTTATATTAGATAAAGTAGATGTCTTTACTTACAGCATACAGACGTTTGTCTGTCGACAGTACATGGCAGATATCCTCCTACATGCTACATGTATGATTTGGGTTAATATGAAAACAAACAGGAAGATGCATCACCTTGTAGGTGTGACTGTCACTAGTTCACAGTGTATACATCCGTCCGGTATATTTTAATGGTAGATCCACACCTACATAGTTCATGAAAACTGTCCACCACAGTCCAACACCTTCAATAAACACTTAATGTCTTAACAGAAATGTCCATGTGTTGTCTAGAAAATAGTTTTAAAAAAAAAAATTCAAATAGACACAGAGCAGTGAAAATATTAAAAGCGTTTTCCTGACAGCATATTAAAACATGTGCACATCATGCCTGTATCCAAACTAAAATAAGGTGTTCAAATGTTAATCTTGGCCTCCTCAGCAATATTTATGAGTCTGTGCGAAGAAATGGTGTGAAAGTTTGGCAGTTTAATGTCTCAATAAACTGAGATCTTGAGACTTCTGACACGACACCCCTTGTCTTTGACAACAAGCCATTACGTCGTCCTCCCTCTGACCAGCCAACACTGAGCATTTCTCCTGACACAGTGGGATCTCGATTATAATATCTGACAGAATAAAAGTATCAATATTTACATCACAAATGGCATTTTTGCCTCTGTTGGTATTTAAATTGCTGTATGCGAGGAAGATAATGACTGCCGAGAGAAGCTACATAATAACAGTGTATGTCTCTATGAGACCGGTCATAAAACCCTGGAGGCGATCAAACTCCAATAAAACTAAGCCGGACAGATGTAGATTCACAGTGGCAGTCCTCAGCAGGTCGTACACACACAGAATGTCAGCCGACCGGTGTCACGGTTGTCTAGATGTCAGCTTCTTCATAAACAAAAACACTACTACAATAACACAGAAAACTACAATAACACAAAACACAACAAAATGACATAAAACTACAATAAAAATAACACAAAACACACCTGCAATAAAACAAAACACAAGAAAAATAACAAAAACAAGAAAAATAACAAAACACAAGAGAAATAACCAAAAGAAAACACAACTACAATAAAACAAAACACAATTACAAAACACAAGAGAAATAACCAAAAGAAAACACAACTACAATAAAACAAAACACAATTACAAAACACAAGAGAAATAACCAAAAGAAAACACAACTACAATAAAACAAAACACAATTACAAAACACATTGAAAACAGTTAACACCTATTAACAAATGAAAAGTAAAAAATACAAAAGTAATCCCTCCCCCCCCCCCCCCCCAAAGGTGCAAAAACTTTCAAACACTAATAATATATTAAACAAAATTAGTACAACCCACTCCCCCCACAAAAAACAATGTGTAAAAAGTTAATATAAATGATCCCTTGCTGTTAATTGATAATAGTACCTTATGTGGTGGCATGTTTTCTGGTTCAATCTTTAGATACAATAATGTGCAGGGGTGTCATTGAACAAGAACGAAACAATATCTAAATAAACATTATAAAAAGACCAGAACAATCATACAATCTCAGAACTACAATACATGTACATAACCAACAGGTTGGTCCACTATACATGTACATAACCCACTATACATGTACATAACCAACAGGTTGGCCCACTATACATGTACATAACCCACAATACATGTACATAACCAACAGGTTGGTCCACTATACATGTAAGTTTATCAAGTATGTGTATTTGTCTATTCTCAGAACCACAATACATGTACATAACCAACAGGTTGGCCCACTATACATGTACATAACCCCACTATACATGTACATAACCCACTATACATGTACATAACCAACAGGTTGGCCCACTATACATGTAAGTTTATCAAGTATGTGTATTTGTCTATTCTCAGAACCACAATACATGTACATAACCAACAGGTTGGCCCACTATACATGTACATAACCCACTATACATGTACATAACCAACAGGTTGGCCCACTATACATGTAAGTTTATCAAGTATGTGTATGTGTATTTGTCTATTCTCAGAACCACAATACATGTACATAACCAACAGGTTGGCCCACTATACATGTAAGTTTATCAAGTATGTTTATGTGTATTTGTTTATTCTCAGAACTACCACACATAACCAACAGGTTGGCCCACTATACATGTAAGTTTATCAAGTATGTGTATGTGTATTTGTATTCTCAGAACCACAATACATGTACATAACCAACAGGTTGGCCCACTATACATGTAAGTTTATCAAGCATGTGTATGTGTATTTGTCTATTCTCAGAACCACAATACATGTACATAACCAACAGGTTGGCCCACTATACATGTAAGTTTATCAAGCATGTTTATGTGTATTTGTCTATTCTCAGAACTACCACACATAATCAACAGGTTGGCCCACTATACATGTAAGTTTATGAAGTACCTGTATGTGTATTTCTCTATTGCCTGTATATTGCTCATTATCCCACCTTCACAGCAGGTTTGCTTGTGTGCTTACTATCATGCTGTCAAATCTTGTCAAAAAGGAAGATTGGAGAAATGTTTTCCCCGATAAGCCACACAAATATTATCTGAAAGTTGGCAAGGCCTGGTGGTGTTGATAAACAATGGAAGGTATCTGTATGGAAGATAGTACTCTGACCACACAGATGGAGGTACGGTCTGAAAGGGTAATTTTGCAGATGTGTCTGACCCATACTGTATTATTTTAAAACTCACTTGCTCAAAGGCAAGTGTGATTTGCATTCTTACTTGCCCATGGACAAGTGAGTTTTAAAATAATTTTTCAATCCGTGCAGTCAAAACAAACAAAACAACAAATGTTAACTATATTAAGCATGCAGCTACCTGCTTTAGCAGACCAGGGACCTAACTCACTAAACTCTCGTAACTTTGCGATCTCGTAGTGCAATGCTAAAAGAATTGCAAAGAAGATGCTTTATTATCTAGCAGAGCCTAAGAGACCTTTGTGAATTAGGCTCCAGGTCACTTGCTTATAAAATGTTAAACGTCCAGAATGTTTTAAACTAGAGCACTTTATTCTTTTGATACTTGGTCTAGCAAAGAAAGGAAATGAATGTTTGGTTAATGAAACAAAGCATTTTAAACAACAGCTGCTATTTAACATTTTAGAAATGTGTATTGATATCTGAACCAAATGTCTCCTGCATGTGCAACTTTGTCATATCACGGTCTAACATGTCTGGTCGTTTTGACACAAGGTCAACAAGAGAAGAAACCTACTACAGCCACACAGGTTACTCTTTCTAAAAAGCAACAAGGGATCTTCAATATTCACTTTCCATTAGGCAGAACAATATGTATGCCTTTGGTGTATCAGTGATGGGTACTTGCAGTATGTACTGTCCTGAAGGGAAATATCAAATATCACTTGCTGCTGTTTAGTAGGAGTACCCAAAGTGGCAGCAGGTATTTTCCCTATCTCATTCTAGACCAAGTGTCAAAATAACAATATGTCTGCTTCTTCTTCTTCTGCATTCAGTTCCTTGAATTCAAGTTGTGAGTTTTACTGCCTCCATGAACTCCACAGTCAACAGCAGGTCGTCTCTTTCACCTCATGTCAGCAAAAGGCCATAGTTTAAAATGTGCTGAGGTGTCATTACACAAATATTCCTTTCCTTTCAAATCTAAACCTAGATCTACGCATCGATCCAGCTGGTTAAATCCCACGTAATAACAAATATGACTTTCAACTCGTATTAGTGGCATTCCGACTAAAGAATGAGGAATCTCATAATAGAAGGCAAACTTTGCTAAACCATCACACAAATACCAAACAGATGTCTTCACCTGCTTCTAAGAGAGAAAAGAAAAACACAAATACGGCAAAAAGCACGGAAATGTTTTGATTGTTGTGAAAACAGGTACGATCATAGCCACTCCACGGCACACCCTCCCACAGACAAGGTGTTTTGATACCTCACTAATGGTACGTGGCTTCCAGATGCAATGGGGAACACAACAAAACCATTGTGGGCTACATGTAGGTTTGAAATCAGACTGGCAATCGCTAGGTTTGAAATCAGACTGGCAATCGCTAGGTTTGAAATCAGACTGGCAATCGCTAGGTTTGAAATCAGACTGGCAATCTCTAGGTTTGAAATCAGACTGGCAATCGCTAGGTTTGAAATCAGACTGGCAATCACTAGGTTTGAAATCAGACTGGCAATCGCTAGGTTTGAAATCAGACTGGCAATCGCTAGGTTTGAAATCAGACTGGCAATCGCTAGGTTTGAAATCAGACTGGCAATCGCTAGGTTTGAAATCAGACTTGAAATTAGACTGGCAATCGCTAGGTTTGAAATCAGACTGGCAATCGCTACTCAAGTAAGAGTTACTTCCACTTGTAAAGCAGCTGAATCCTGGGCAGGGGACATACAACGTAGAAGAATGTAGCATTGTAGTTACAATCAACTCATACTCAAATCAAAGAAGAAAAATAGTTCAAAAGTCTTCCTGGGGCCTAATTGCAAAGCTCTCTAAGGCTCTCTAAAACTACACGAAATCATCATTGCAAGTCTTTAAAAGTTGTTTAAAGTTGTTTTGTTGAACAACACTACTAGAGCACATTAATTTATTATCATCAGCTATTGGATGTCAAACATTTGGTAATTTCGACATATAGTCTTAGAGGAAACCCACTACATTTTTCCATCAATAGCAAGGGATCTTTTATATGCACCATCCCACAGACAGGATAGCACATACCATGGCCTTTGATATACCAGCTGTGGTGCATTGGCTGGAATGAAAAATAGCCTAATGGGCCCACCAACAGGCATTGATTCCAGACTGACTGCACATCAAGTGGGCACTTTACCACTGGGCTACGTCCTGCCCCTGTAAGTAAATATGCAGTGCACCATGATATGGCAAAGTTGCAAGAGCAGGGAACACTTTGTTCAGACATTGATACCCAATTCTAAAATGTTCAATAGTAGCTGCTATTCAATTTTTAAGTGATCAACTGTCACTAATCAAAATTTAAAAATAAAATGTTCCCTGAAAACTTTACAGAATTAAGTCCATCAAGCAATTGACTACCGTTTTAATGGTCATAACCAATTGCTGTACAAAGACAAGAAATGCTTTTCTAATGATACCTCAGCAGCTTAATTGTTAATCAGCATCTACCAGGAAAGGAAAGGAATGTTTGCTTAACGACACCTCAACACATTTTAAAGTACGGTTATTTGTTGTCCAACATATCTTTATTTTTACACTTGACCTACAGAGAAAAGTAATCTGCTGCTCCACACAGGCTACTCCTACTAAAAAGGTGCAAAGGATCTTTTATTTGCCTCTGATGTTCCGATTGTGGGTCATTGGTTGGGACAAGATAAAGTCATGTCCATAAGGACAATCGATTGTACCACCCATCGCACCTCAGGCGAGTACTCTACCTCTACAATTCATCCTGCCCCCAGTATGTAGTATATGTCAAACCAGAAACAAAGCAAAGGTAAGAATATTATTAATTAAATGCTAAATTTTCATCATTTTTTTTTTTATATGGGGAAGGGCCAATAACATAAAACTGGAAGTGAGTTTTTATCTTCAGGGTGGGCAAGATGAAAATGTAGGATTTATTTTATAATGGCCTAGCACAATGCCATAACAAAGTTTATTTTCCTGATTAACAGATGGTCTTTTATGTGCACTTCTCCACATACCATGTACTTCAAATATTGGGCAAACGATCTTAAAGCATTCATCATCTATTGCAATAGTGGCCAAAACTGAATGTTTTACAAAGTCCAGTGACAAGACCTGTAGTTTAATAATGGCTTTGTTGGTGACCAGTTATTATCAGTTGACCCAGGCAAGGAGTGTAACTACACCTGTACACCTGTTCATCATTTATAGACAATGCGTAGGAAGTCCATAAACAGGTTATAAATACAGGCACAAGTACATCCTTCCATTTATAAAACAAACAACAAAACACAGACTTTATAGCTATTATAATAACTTCCACAGGCAATTAACTTTTAGTAGGATCATCAACGGTCCACCACAGGGTACAGATGTCCCTGACACAGTAAAGTTCTTCAAAACATCATTAACCATCACCAGAACACTGCAGTGACCAAGGAGCCAACTCAGACAGATGAAGAATCTCAAGCAAGAAACAACAGGATTTATTTAAAACTTTACTGCTTGTACAGTGAGTGTAATGACCATCAGAACAAACTGTTGCTCTTTGAAGATTCTCCCCGCAGAAAGAATGCCACAACGAGCTATATTTATTTGAGTATCTCTCCCAGTGTGGATGTAGAGATCTTTTATCAATGAGTTAAGTCTCTCAAGAAGCCTGTATATAGATAGATACATGTAACAACGGAGGCAAAAGGTCAACAATCCAGTTCAGATGTTTACCTTCAAATCGGTTACATCAGATGTCGACCAAGAATGTAGTTTAATTTGCTAGATACCTACAAAATAAGTGCAACAGACCACATGGCTTTTCTATGATTTGATGAAGCTATTGGACATGTAACTTGAAGTATGAAATCTAGGGTTTGGTTTAATAGCTGGGTGGATGACTAGATGATGGATGGATGGACGATGGATGGATGGTGTTGGTTTGGTTTGGTTTGGTTTTGTTTTGTTTTGATTGTTATCTCAAGTTAACATTTTAACAATTGTAGAAAAATACCTCTAAGCATCAAAATGCAACAATTGCCATTGTCAGAGGAAATTGCTACATTATTAAATACAATTTCAAAAGCACGAGTTAGCCAGTGGTGGACTTCAAGGTTGTCAGAAACATCTTCCAGACCATATCATGTGACTATCTTAAAGGATATTCATAATGAGCAGTACCAGGATCCATTACAGAGGGTTTACCATTCCCAAACACAACAAGATACCAACTAATGAACAGTACAGTATCCATGAGCCAACACAGAAGGGTCTATTTGGGAACCCAACACGTAAACCGGTGAAGGGACCAGAACCTGCGATCATCCAGTATGCTTCACAAGTACTAGCTCTAATTACAGAACTAAATTTATTATGCCTCACCCTTGAAGTTTTTTTCATACATACATGTAACTGATATGAACTGTGAATATTTTCACATTGTGTTGAGGACTCAGTGTTAGTGAGTCAGACTGAATTAATCTGAATCTTACATTGTCTATCTTATAGGAAGGAAATGTTTTATTTAACGAAAAACACAACACATTTTATTTATGGTTACCATATATGGCGTCAGATATATGGTTACGGACCACACAGATATTGAGAGAGGAAATCCACTGTTGCCACTTCATGGGCTACTCTTTTCTGTCTAACTTATAGAGAAAAACTTGGATGATGGCACTGCTGTCACATTAGTTTTGTTTAATCAGAATTTAATATGTTGGCATTAATTTTCTTTATGCATAATAATATGACATTTTTAAATACTTTTCAGACACAAATAATTAATCCTTCCCTACATTTCATAAACATACATGTAATATTATACAGGTTAACATTATGAATATAAAATTGAAACATTATATATTGATAATAATTAATAGAACAAACAAATACCAGTACCTAAAAGTTCAGATGTTTTCTATTAAAAGGAAATAGAAAAAAATGCAAACTTCATTGTTAGGGTTTAAAGACAATTTTAACAAACCAATATAAGTAAACATGTCCATGCACAATACATTTAGTTTTTACCTTGGTGGCTTGGTACATACACAGTTGACTCCTGAAATCATCTCAATGTTGTTTTTCTCTCAATTCAGATGACACAAAATCTTATACAGCACGAGTCCAGAAAATATTGAAGATGTCTTGGACTGCTTAAACTTCAAAATATCTCATAGCTTAATTACATTTTAACACCAGAAATCAACTCCTCTGCTAAAACTTCAAAGTATTTGATCACAGACTTAAGCAGGTACTTAAGATTTTTCTCAGAAACCAACGTCAGTTTTTTATCTATGGCATGAACCCAAGTCCATCCTCATCCTAATCCTTGGTCTACATGAGTCAATGCACCAAGTATAGACTAGAGTCAGCTCAGTCAATTATCAGATCAAAAATCCCATCCACTTGGTACTGACTGGAATAAACTTCAATACCTGTGAGATATCTATCTGACAGGAAAGTCTTCACACCTGCTGTTCGTTACCTGCCTCAGGTAAGAACTGAACGGCGTTCTGCGACAACATGATCAAGCCATAACCTGTACCTACATGATGCAGAAGCTATAAAAAGATGGCCACAAAGCGACACAATTACAGAGTAACGACATGTGTAAAAATGTTTCAGACTGTTATCCCGTGTGTGTCTCCCCAGAAACCAAGGCTGTTTGTGGTCCAACCTGGTCTTTTATTTCCTTCTATAGATAGTTGAAGAGGACTGGAATCATTTGGAGACAAGGTAATGGAGTCATAAAGGTTACCTCCAATGTCGCAGACAGTCAACCACACGGTCAATGGACCACACGCTCTCTCCAACACACACTGTCACCTGGCAACGAGGATCTCAACCACTGGTTCAGGGTTACAATTACCACTCAATTAAAGAATGTTTGTTTTCATAAAAGGAAGATGATGTGTGATTGAAATTCACATTAAACCACTCCAGACAATAGTTTAACACGTGTACTGACACAAAACAGTACAATAAACTGGGTGGTACAAAAGTCAAGGGCACCATTATTTTATTTCAGTAGTGAACTGGTTCAACAAATTTATAATAACTATAACACATGTTTTTACTGTATACATGTATACCAAGGTCTATAAAATCTTAAAGTGCAGACTAAAAGTACAGTTTGTTTTGTTTAATGGCACCACTAGAGCACATTGATTAATTAATCATCAGCTATTGGATGTCAAACATTTGGTAATTGTAACTGACTTCAGAGGAAACCTACTACATTTTGTCACTAGCAGCATGAGATCATTTCCCAGACAAGACAGCACATACAGTTCAATTCAATACCACAGCCATTGATATATCAGTCAAGGGGCATTGGCTGGTATAGGGGAAAACACCAATCAGAGTGTGTGCCCCAAGGTGGATCAATCCTATGACCAATGTATTCTACCGAATGAACCAAATCCCATCCAGACTAAACATATTGGCAAAGTCTCTGCACTTCAACTACATGCTGTTTGTATCAGCCAGACTTTACTGAAGATTTCAGTCTAGAAACTTTAAACATTTATCAGCATGGACCAGTTCAAATGAGAAGTAATCCAGTGAGTACAGAAATAGGAAACAATTCCAAGTCAAAGCACAAGGTATGGACTGACTGGTGTATTAAAGGCCATGGTATGTGCTATCCTGTCTGTGGGATGATACATATAAAATATCCCTTGAAACTATTGGAAAAAAATGTAGCAGGTTGCCTTTCTAAGACTGTGTCAGAATTACCAAATGTTTGACATCCAATAGCTCTAGTGGTGTCGTTAAACAAAACAAACTTTTTAAGGCATGGACTTAAAAATGCTAGACAATAGATCAGGCTCCGCTCAATGCATAATAAAAAAGATCTATTAATAACAACTTTAAATTAAAAAACAATGTTTAAAATTTAAATAAAATAAAACAATTTGGCATTCTTTGTCTGGGTTT
This sequence comes from Gigantopelta aegis, assembly GCF_016097555.1. Classification (NCBI taxonomy): domain Eukaryota; kingdom Metazoa; phylum Mollusca; class Gastropoda; order Neomphalida; family Peltospiridae; genus Gigantopelta; species Gigantopelta aegis. Next base: position 9,913,738 of record NC_054701.1, on the reverse strand, counting down.
TTTTTTAAAGTTGTTATATTATCAAAAACATTATGTTTCACTACTTTAAACAAATATGTCCTACTGCGTTTAAACAAATTTAAAGCAAACAGTATGTATTAAAAAAAAAAGAGAGAAAAAAGTAGGAAATCCATTATAAAATAACAAACGACTGGTTTCTGCGGAAGCAAGTGTTCGTCTAGCTGTGTGTATTTAGAATGAAGGTATATAAAGCGGTGTTTAGACCGTCTTATCTGCCCATAGATTTTCTATCCAAGTCCAGGAAGCGGCTCACATTTCTCCATCCTTGGCCCCACAAAACAGATGTTTTATTTTATTGCCTGCAGAAGTAAGCATGCGCCTGGCGTGTGCCAAATGACTTGTGTAAAACCACAGATTCACAGATCCTGCCCACAGTCGCCAACACATCAGCAGGTGCAGCAGCAACTCAGTCTGAACAGCTCATTCGGAATGAACCTTACAACAAATATACTGCACAACAGAAGAAACAGGATTATACTAAAATAGGTTTTTTTCATAATAAAATTATTGGATAAATCATACATTACGAAAAAATTAATTGAATAGAGTGAATACTTGCTCCTCTAAGTTATGGGGAGCCATTTATGATATTATCTTATTATTATTACCCATATGGTTACAAATATCTAGGTACATATCAAAGGATACGACCCACTAGAATGCCAAGTGGGACGTAACACTTTTGAAGTCATCAATTAGTGCATTACAACCTTACAGGAACGTCAATGAAACAAGATGAGTAATATAAATTAACATCGATTATGGATAATAAATATGATATTAAATATAAATATAAATAAAATTTGGTCACCAAGATCGCAGACTGCAGACCACAACCATGTGTTTATCAAACAGATTGAGATGTAAGATCAACAGTTCTTATTGGAAACATGGTCATAGGAAAGAAAAGAGTTATCTATTCAGAGAAAACTAAATTTAAAATTTAAACAGTACATCTATGACCTTTTCTCACATCAAAACCATTAAACATCAAACCTCCATGTACAGAAAAATAAAAAATAAAAGATAATGGAACAAAATTAAATTTTAATGGGATGTTTTTTATGATGGTTTTTTTTTTAGACAGAAAACACTACCATCCCAAGGATCAAACATACATCTACATGGAACTCACAAACATAAAGGTTATTTCTCTTCAAGGTGAATGAACAATACAAGAGAAGTCTTTAAAGAACTTTTACTTGGCCTGTTTCAAACTCCTTGACAGATGGCGTGCAGCATGGCATGTGATTGTGCAATTTTTCAAACGTTTCAAACACTACAAGTGATCTCCCCTGCCACATCCGACTACCTGCAGCACTAATTGGAGGAAATCAGCCCAGAACGCTTACATACATAATCTGTCACAGCTCTTTTATCTTCAATTGGACCGCTTCCCTTGGAATAAATTTATAAGAGAAATTTGTCAGACCGAATACCTGCAGGCTATTCCACATAATACATAACAGGTTGGGCACCTTGCTTAATGCAATCCTGATGCCTGTTTGGAGGTGGGTGGGTGGGTTTCTTTCCTGCGCTGGCTTGAAATAATTGTGTTGGAAGTAATTTGTCAGGTCTGATAAAGTCTGACACACGTGATGGGATTCTTCTTAAATAAGTTTCCTCTGTGTATAATAAATATATGACAAACTCTATTGGTTGCGAAATGTGCACGTTCTTGGCATTTAGTGTGTTTATTTATACTCATAGCTGTGATTGCGTAAGAATATACATGTAGTCGATCTTTTTAAACAAGGGAAGAGTTCTGTTTATGAACAGCTCAGAATGTTTTAACCAACAGCTATTTGGTGTCTAACATGTGACTTGTAAGTAAGATAGGAAACCTGTTGCTGTCATATAAGCTACATCTAACTCGAGTGGAAAAGCACTCGCTTGATGTTTGGTCAGTCTAGGATCAATCCCTGTCGGTGGACCCATTGAACTATTTCTCGTTCCTTCCGGCCAACCACGACTGGTGAAGTCAAGTGGTAAAGTGTTTGCCTGATGTACGGTCAGTCTAAGATCAAATCCTGATGGTGGGCCCATTGAGCTAATTCTCATTCCAGCCAGGAACCATGCCTGGTATATCAAAGGCTGTGGAATGTGCTACCCAAAGATCCCTTGCTACTAATGAAAAAATACAGCAGGTGTCCTCTCTAAGACTATATATCAAAATTACAGTGTTTGACATCCAACAGGCGATGATTAATATATTGATGTGCTCTAGTGGTGTCATTAAACAAAACAAAAAACTTTAACCTTCAAAAAAGCATCAAGGGATCTTAAATATGCCCTTTCCCACTGCCGGGCTTGGGATTTTGCTCAGTCAACAGAGTGCTCGCCTGAGGTGCTTTCATCATAGGATCGAACCCCCTTGGTGGACCAATTATCTGATCGGGTTTCTTCTCATCCTGACCAATGTTCCAATTGAAGACTGGTATATCAGAGGCTGTGGTATGTGCTGTCCTATCTGTGGGAAACTATATATAAACGATCATTTTCTACTAATGAAAACGTGTGGTGCATTTCTTCTGAAGACCATGTGTGACTGGTATATTAAAGGACATGGTATGTACCGTCCTGTCTTCTGAAGACCATGTGTGACTGGTATATTAAAGGACATGGTATGTACCATCCTGTCTTCTGAAGACCATGTGTGACTGGTATGTTAAAGGACATGGTATGTACCGTCCTGTCTTCTGAAGACCATGTGTGACTGGTATATTAAAGGACATGGTATGTACCGTCCTGTCTTCTGAAGACCATGTGTGACTGGTATATTAAAGGACATGGTATGTACCATCCTGTCTTCTGAAGACCATGTGTGACTGGTATATTAAAGGACATGGTATGTACCATCCTGTCTTTTGGAAAGTACATATAAAAAATCCCTTACTGCTAATGAAGAAACTTAGTGGGTTTCCTCTGAAGATTGTCAGAAGTGCCATATTTCTGAAGTCAATGGTTAATAAATCCATGTGCTCTAGTGGTGTCTTTCAACAAAACATACTTTAAGGTTCCCATAGCTATTATGTCTGGTTTGGATGGGAAAAAATACAAGGGTCCACCAATGTTTTTGCTTGTGTGGCTTTTTATACACATAATACTAACAAACACTAAATTCCTAGTTAAAAAGGAAAGTAATGTTTATTTAACAACAGCACAACATTTTTAATGTACTTTTCCACAAACAGTACATAGCCATTCATCACCTTTAGTACATTAACTTGTAGAGTACAGGCAGAAACAGTCTTCTATATTAAATAGCAAAACATATCGGGGTACTAAACCAACAAAGGCAATCATCTCACAATTACCCGATCCCAACTGATGGGATTCCACACACCTATCTATATGTGACTTGACGTAATCAGAAACAACAACTGGTAACCAACACCTGGCATTCCTGCCACAAGACACACAAACACATTACATACACACACAGCAAAACAGCAAAAACTTGATGAGTGTAACTGCTACAGAATTCCGCCATATATTCTTGCGTACAAATGACAGCCCAATTACTCTGGCGTATAGTCCAGTGCGTCAACTTGTCAGCAGATATGAGATGCGTGCCAAAGCGATCACCTTTTCACCAGTTCTCTTCAAAGAAACTCTTACCTGCTTCCTGTCTAACCCGACACACAAAACCAACGTATTCTTTAAACCCTAAACCGGTTATTTATTTTTTACTGACAGTTCAATAAGGAAAGTACATTCTGGCTTTAGATGTCCTAGCCACCAAGAAAATTCTTTGTATTTCCCGATATTATCTATTTGGGAAAGCAGCTCAGATAATTTAACAGTAAAAAATACTCAAGTGACAAAATGTTCCTTATGTTCACAAGAAATAGTGACAGGATAATTATTAAGAAAACCAATTCTGTCACCAACATGATTCAGGTAAGCTGCCACAACACTTCTTTCTGCTCTGGACTCTGACATTGGCAATGACAGTTAAAAAAGGTTTGTTTTGTTTAACAACACCACTAGAGTACATTGATTTATTCATTGGCTACTTAAATGTTAAATATTTGGTAATTTTAACATATACATTGTAAGTCTTGGAGAGGAAACCTGCTATATTTTTCCATTAGTAGCAAAGGATCATTTATATGCAAAGTGTTAGGTTGCTCATTGATGTGCACATCTCATAGGGTTTTTTCCACATCCCAAAGAAAAGTTTAAAGTTTTTTGGTTTAAGTGGAGAATACTTATTTCTTAATCATCATCATCTGACACCCAATAGCCTATGTATTTTTCATGCTGGGGTGTCGTTAAACATCCAATCTATTCTATTAATCATCAGGCTATTTTTGGATGTCAAATATTTGGTAATTTTTTTACTCGTCTTTACCTGCTAACTTTTTGCATTTGCAGCAAGCGATCTTTTATATGCAATTCCCACAGCCAGGACAGCACATACCATGGCCTTTGATATACCAGTCATGAGGCTAGGGACTAGGAAAAACCTCAATGAAATAATGGGTTTAGTGAGGTGATTCAATCCTACAATGTAAGCATCTCAGTCAAGTGTTCTATATTCTGCATCTCCATCCAACCAATGTCACACGACTGGTACATCAAAGGTCATGGTATGTACTGTCCTGTCTATGGGGAAAGTGCATATAAAATATTCCATGCTGCCTTTTCAGTATGAGTGGCTGTGTACATGTAGCGGTAGTAAGTTTTTCCCTCACACTATCTCTCAACCAGGTGTCACAATTACCATATGTTAGACACCAAATATTGTGGCTTTAAAACATGCCGAGAAGTCATTTAACGAACATTTCCAGCAGAATGTATCACACCTGGTTTTCTTAATACAGATGTTCAAGAATTATAAATATATGTAGTAGTTACACATGTTCTAGACAAAGACAGACTTTGTAAATGGGGGGGGGGGGGGGGGGGGGGGGGGGGGGGGGGGGGTGGGGGTGGTGCGGGATGTAGCCCAGTGGTAAAGTGCTCACTTGATGTGCAGTCGGTTTGGGATCGATCCCCGTCAGTGGGCCCATTGGGCTATTTCTCGCTCCAGACAGTGCAAAAGATCCCTTGCTGTTAACTGAAAGGAGTAGCCCATGAAGTGATGAAAGCAGGTTTTCTCCCTCAATATCTGTGTGGTCCTTAGCTATATGTCCAAAGCCATATAACCATAAATAAAATGTGTTGAGTATGTCATTAAATAAACCATTTCTTTCCTTCCTTCTTTGTATATTTGGTCTCTTTTCTTTCCCTAGACTGTATGATGGTATTGCATTATGGTATTTCAACATGTCAGCTCTGATAATTGAAAATTGCTGTAAGCCATTTATGGGTAACACAAAAACAAATTCAGGGAACCCATTTTGTTTTTGCATAATCCGTCATCACCATGTAATTTATGTCCTAAATTTAATGTGCAAAGGAAAAATGGGCAATACAAAAGCAGACTGGCACAATTGTTGCACGAACGAACTTTGATTTTCTCAATTTTAAACTGATGCTCAAAGTAGCGAGCTTGTACTTCCTCACACAACTCCATCACCGACTTTGTAGGCAAGTTGCGATAAGAGCCACAATGTTTTCACTTCAAACACATCGCCTCATCTACACCTCTAACCCACAAACTGCTTTTAGCCCGGAACGTGGCCAATCACTGAGATCTCATCAGACTGATCTAAGATGAAACCACAGCTCCACGTACGTCTCAAATACTCGGCATAGTCAAAGCACAGCTCCACGTACGTCTCAAATACTCGGCATAGTCAAAGCACAGCTCCACGTACGTCTCAAATACTCGGCATAGTCAAAGCACAGCTCCACGTACGTCTCAAATACTCGGCATAGTCAAAGCACAGCTCCACGTACGTCTCAAATACTCGGCATAGTCAAAGCACAGCTCCACGTACGTCTCAAATACTCGGCATAGTCAAAGCACAGCTCCACGTACGTCTCAAATACTCGGCATAGTCAAAGCACAGCTCCACGTACGTCTCAAATACTCGGCATAGTCAAAGCACAGCTCCACGTACGTCTCAAATACTCGGCATAGTCAAAGCACAGCTCCACGTACGTCTCAAATACTCGGCATAGTCAAAGCACAGCTCCACGTACGTCTCAAATACTCGGCATAGTCAAAGCACAGCTCCACGTACGTCTCAAATACTCGGCATAGTCAAAGCACAGCTCCACGTACGTCTCAAATACTCGGCATAGTCAAAGCACAGCTCCACGTACGTCTCAAATACTCGGCATAGTCAAAGCACAGCTCCACGTACGTCTCAAATACTCGGCATAGTCAAAGCACAGCTCCACGTACGTCTCAAATACTCGGCATAGTCAAAGCACAGCTCCACGTACGTCTCAAATACTCGGCATAGTCAAAGCACAGCTCCACGTACGTCTCAAATACTCGGCATAGTCAAAGCACAGCTCCACGTACGTCTCAAATACTCGGCATAGTCAAAGCACAGCTCCACGTACGTCTCAAATACTCGGCATAGTCAAAGCACAGCTCCACGTACGTCTCAAATACTCGGCATAGTCAAAGCACAGCTCCACGTACGTCTCAAATACTCGGCATAGTCAAAGCACAGCTCCACGTACGTCTCAAATACTCGGCATAGTCAAAGCACAGCTCCACGTACGTCTCAAATACTCGGCATAGTCAAAGCACAGCTCCACGTACGTCTCAAATACTCGGCATAGTCAAAGCACAGCTCCACGTACGTCTCAAATACTCGGCATAGTCAAAGCACAGCTCCACGTACGTCTCAAATACTCGGCATAGTCAAAGCACAGCTCCACGTACGTCTCAAATACTCGGCATAGTCAAAGCACAGCTCCACGTACGTCTCAAATACTCGGCATAGTCAAAGCACAGCTCCACGTATGTCTCAAATACTCGTCATAGTCAAAGCACAGCTCCATGTACGTCTCAAATACTCGGCATAGTCAAAGCACAGCTCCACGTATGTCTCAAATACTCGTCATAGTCAAAGCACAGCTCCACGTACGTCTCAAATACTCGTCGTAGTCAAACCACAGCTCCAAGTATGTCTCAAATATGCAGTCTGTAAGTCAGTGTTACTGGTAGGGCATCTGTAAGTCAGTGTTACTGGTAGGGCATCTGTAAGTCAGTGTTACTGGTAGGGCATCTGTAAGTCAGTGTTACTGGTAGGCAGTCTGTTAGTCAGTGTTACTGGTAGGGCATCTGTAAGTCAGTGTTACTGGTAGGGCATCTATTTGAAGTGTGGTGGGCTATAGGATCAAACCCCATCTCAATCACCCTCAGTGAAGCCAGTAATATTTTTTCCCCATCCCAACCAGTGTCTCACAACTTTCAGCCAGATATGAAGAATTCTGGACAAGTTGAAGAAAACCCAGACACACTTTAAAAATCCATAACTCTGGATAAATCCAGAAAATGTTCACCTCTAACTTGTGCAGTGTGTGTTGAAATATTCACAAACACCCAACAGAACACCTTATAGGCAGATGTGCACATTTTAGCAACAAAACAACAACAATACCTGAAACCTGTCCAGGGGCAGGATCAATGGGGTTACTGTACCTTCCACAGGCTCCATCCGTTTATTTTCACAACGGTTTGTCTTATGAAAAGTGATTCAACACTAGCTGCTAAAAATAAAATGCTAAGTAGATCTGTTGTAGTGGGGGGGGGGGGGGGGGGGGGAGAGAGAGAGAGAGAGAGAGAGAGAGAGAGAGAGAGAGAGAGAGAGAGAGAGAGAGAGAGAGAGAGAGAGAGAGAAATGATGAAGCAAGTAAACATTATTTCTGACAACAAGCATGCATGGAGACGAGTGTTTGATAGGATGTACTAACAGGCAGGTCTCAACCAGTGCTAAAATAACATGGCTTTCATGCCACCAAGCTTTCTTCAATTGCACATCGAGACTTGGTGTATTAAAAAAATCAAGTACATCACGTTACAGAGCAAGAACTACATGTGTATGTGTTCTACACCTCAACTACATCTTCGCAAACTATTCAAGTAAAGATTGTTTCAGTTAACAACACCACTAGAGAATTAGGATGTACCCAAGCTATGTCGAGCTGGGTAAGGCCATCCACCACTCCAAACTGTCACTTGGCCAATTTCGGCCTTTTTTCCGGAACATATTTTGTTGATAAAAAAAAATTTGATTACTAATCATCAGCTATTGGATGTCAAACATTTGGTAATTGTGACACGTAGTCTTCAGAGGAAAACCGCAAAACATTTTCACTAGCAGCAAGGGATCTTTTATATGCATCTTACCACAAACAGAACAGCACATACCAGTCTTTGTTATACCAGTCATGGGGTACTGGTTGGGACCAGAAGAAAACCCTATCAGAGAATTTTACCACCAAGGGAATTTGATCCTTTGATTCCAACACCTCAGTGGAGGCGGAACGTAGCCCAATGATAAAGCGTTCGCTTGATGTGCGGTCGGTTTAGGATCGATCCCTGTCAGTGGCCCCATTGGGCTATTTCTCGTTCCAGCCAATGCTCCGCAATTGGTGTAACAAAGGCCATGGTATGTACTATCCTGTCTGTAGGATGGTGCATATAAAAGATCCCTTGCTGCTAATCGAAAAGTGTAGCCTATGAAGTGGCGACAGCAGGTTTCCTCTCTCAATATCTGTGTAGTCCTTAACCATACGCCATATAACCATAAATAAAATGTGCTGAGTGCATTGTTAAATAACACATTTCTTTCTTTTCCAAACACCTCAAGCAAGCACTCTACCAACTGATCTAGATCCTATCCCCATTGCTGCCTCGTGCCCTGTAATGAATGGAATGCAGGTTCCACACAGTAGATACCTACTCGATGTACTAGTTTCTATACTACAGTATAAAAAGTTAAAGTTTGTTTTGTTTAACGACACCACTAGAGCACATTGATTAATTAATCATTGGCTAATGGAATCGCAGTCATCAGAGAAAACCTGCTACATTTTTCCTTTGGCAGCAAGGGATCTTTTATATCCACTTTCCCACAGACAGGAAAGCACATACCACAGCCTTTGACCAGTTGTGTTGCACTGGTTAGAAAGAGAAATCCCCCAATCAGTTGAATGCCAGTGTAGAAAGGTCACGTTAAGATTGTCACCAGGAAGACTATACAGCGAACTTGTCATAGTTATATGCATACACAATGTACACACAACTTTATAGCAGGCGGGTCACATGATTCATGTTTAATAGTAACTTCAAGTCTATCTTAATGGATTTCCGCAACATAAAAATGCCACAAATACCATTCAAGGCCCATGTCCTGCCGAGCTATGTTTATTTACGAATACATTTTAAGCACATATAAGTGTCACAAATGTACCGCTGTAAGACACGGATTTTATTTAAATGATACATGTTGTGGGATGCGACAGTGTCATCAGGTTAATATTACATCATGGTATTGACAATTAAACACACAGTGTCATCAGGTTAATATTACATCATGGTATTGACAATTAAACACACAGTGTCATCAGGTTAATATTACATCATGGTAGTGACAATTAAACACACAGTGTCATCAGGTTAATATTACATCATGGTATTGACAATTAAACACACAGTGTCATCAGGTTAATATTACATCATGGTAGTGACAATTAAACATATGTGTCATCAGGTTAATATTACATCATGGTATTGAAAATTAAAAACGTGTCATCAGGTTAATATTACATCATGGTAGTGACAATTAAACAAATAGTGTCATCAGGTTAATATTATATCATGGTAGTGACAATTAAACACATGTGTTATCAGGTTAATATTATATCATGGTAGTGACAAACACAATGTCATATCTAAATTTTAATGTTACTTTATTTGTGATACGTGCATAACAACACACGATAATGTTATGTGTGGGTCATCAATTTATTTAAAGTATATTTACGGAATGCTGTCATTAAGTTTATAACAATATTCACAAGCTATCAACAGGTAACAATCTCAAATCAATTAAAGGTAAAGGAAAACAATATGTCTTGTTTAATAACACCACTTGAGCACATTGATTTTATTAATCAGCTACAGGATGTCAAACATTTAGTCATTCTGACATAAAGTCTTAGAGAAAAATTGCTATATTTTCTCAATAAGTGATCTTTTAAAGGCATCTTCCCACAGCCAGGACAGCACAGACCAGGCCTTTTGATATATCAGTCACAGGAAAGTACAAGAATATTTGTTTAATGACTCCTCACTCATTTTGTGAACTATGGCTATTTGGTGTCTAACATATGGCTATTTTGATATTTAGCCATTAGAGTATCTTTTATCAACACTTTCCCATAGACAGGACAGTACATACCATGACCTTTGATGTACCAATAAGGGAGCACTGGATGGGGAAGGAAAACCCCCAGCAAATCCATAAGGTGCAATAGATCCTGTGACCCACTGCACCTCGGGTGAACACTGAACTACACCATACCCCAACCTGAGGAGAAACAAGGCAGCTATCAGACTATTCAAATGAACTGTCTTTCTTGATTTATTTGTCTTGTGGCCTGGCAGGTGACACTCACACGATGTATGGGAAAAGTCACTGCACCGTAATATTACAGGTATATTACAGGTATATAGCCACCAGAATAGCTTTCTTGAGCAATTAAGCCAAAATTATGGTGCCAGAACCTGAATTTTTTTTAAATTATGTATAGCAACAGCTGTCAAAGTCCTTGGCAACAATTGTCTAGCTGTAGACAACAATAATATAATGGGTGTCACATTAGCCACTGAAATAAGTGGCAGAAGATTACATGTAATTTGTGAATCATAACCTGCTGAAGATAACCTTTAAAAATATTGGTTTGTGCATGGATGGATGGATGGATGGATGGATGGATGGATGGATGGATGGATGATGGTTCGTTGATGGTTCGATGACGGATGGATGAATGATTCAATGATGGATGGATGGATGGGATTGATCAATGGGATTGATCGATGGATGGATGGATGGATGGATGGACGATGGTTCAATGATGGATGGATGGATGGACGATGGTTCAGTGATGGATGGATGGATGGATGGACAGATAGGGTATGTAGAGGGACAACCGTATGCTACATGTCTATGCAACATCTAGCATTAATGAAATGAAGTGAAACTAAAGACTAAAATGTGATCCAGTAGGTATATTTTACTTCACAGGGGACCACAGGTGTCACGGCACCAACATAATCTGTAGCTGTCAGACTCTTTAATATTTAACATTGACATAACTTACTCAAGCCAGCAAAATAACACAACCCTCACACTCGGTCAAACAGACCAATCGTGTAACCAAGCGGAAAACTGAATCAACAGCTCTCATGGACTAAGCTGATAACTATAATCAGCTCCTACCCAGACCACTCCCCTCCCTGCCTGTTCCCATTCAGACCTGGAGGCACCTTAGACTTTACGGAAATAACCTTACAGTGTCCGTCAGAGAAAAAATACAAAAAACAAAAACAAGGTTTCATGACCCTATATGTATTGATAAGATAATAGATATACCCCAGACAAGAAAAGTTAATGGACAGACATATGGATGAATGGATGGATAAACGGACTGATGGACAGATGGACAGACAACACTATACCATAATACAACCTGTCAAAGACAGGCATATAAACATAGACACACAATGTGCAGACACATGCAAACAAACACCCATTTTAGATCTTACTATTGTCAGGCATTGCAAAACAAAGTCTGAATTTGTTTTTAATAAATCTCCTAAGTTCAAGGGCCATAACTCTGTTAAAAAAAGAGAAGAGTAAATTGCCATTGAAGTCAAACTTGATCTGCAACAGAACACGATAAAGCTATACACAAAATTTCAACTCAATATATATATTTTTAAAAACCATCCAGAAAACTATATGTGGGACAGACGGACGGAGATAAATACATAAATTCATTCCTTGGTTTATTGTTTACTTTATACATCAATAAAATGCACCAGTGGTTATTCTAACTGTACATGTGCATGTAATAGAGAATTTCACAGTGTAAACACATCATCGTGTTCCCGGGACTGCAGGTGACAACTCGGACAACTGTAATCAGGAACAACAACCAGGTTAGACAGGGTGCAGTGTGCTAGGGTATAACCCTAATCCATACCTGTGACATCACACTATTGTTCAAGGTATAGATTATTTTTCAAGAATCAACACCTGCGAAACAATGCAATTTGAACTTTTTATGAGTCTAGGTCAGGGATTCGAACCCACTATTGACAGAACTTGTACATTGTTAACAAGTCCAATGCTTTAGCCCATGAGGCCAAGTATCTGCATCATCAAATGAACTTGTAATTTAAGCCTTATAAACCCGATACTAGTGATAGTAATGTATTCAGGCGGAACACAACGAAGACTAGGCGGAACACAACGAAGACTGTCGGAAACTAAATTGGAAATCACTGGTTACATGTTTAGCACGTGCATCACGCTTAATGCCAGCTATCCACTCCTGATGTTAATATTTAACATTGACATAACTTACTCAAGCCAGCAAAATAACACACCCCTCACACCCCTCTTGACTGAATCCTTCAGGTTAGGTCCAAAAGGATCCTACCATTTTGTGTTATTAGTTTTGTAAATATTCTTTGCCAATATTTTCATTAAAAAAGATCAAATGGAAGTTAATTAAGCAGTCACATAATTTTTAAAAACGAATAATGGATTAAGTTGAAGAATGCACTTGGAAGTGTAGATTCATAAAATATAAATAACACACCCCTATGAGGCTCATGATTTAGTTTTCACAAATCTACACCTCCTCATACATTCTCCATTATTTAATTAATTGATTTAATTACACCAATTCACTTCTCATTGCTGATAATGATAACATTTTAAATATAAAAATGATGTAACCAATGAATCAGTTCACTTGGGTAATATTCATATAAAAATTATGGCGCCTCACATTTAATAAATTTGCAAGATGTCACGTGGCATTTAAGAGTGTTAATGAATACTTAAGTTCTGTATTGGCAAAACCCACTGTATCCAATACTAATTTTAACCTCTGTATAATAAATAAAAGTAAATTAATTTATTAGAAATAGGTAACAAAATCGACACAAATAAATACTGTCACATATTATTACCAACTAAGATCTGCTGTTGCATTTACTCCATAAAGATGTCCACACCTACCTTAATGAAGCTACCGGTGTTGTTTATGATCTTCAATTAAAGGATTGTAAACTTACCTGAAAATAAAATATAAATAGCATTAGTAAATCAAATAACAACAAGAGTTAACGAAGAACAAAGATTAACTACTGTCTTAATGTGACTAACTCTTGTATCTTCAAATCATCCAGAACACAATCACCTGTAAGGGCAGGATTTAGCTCAGTCGGTTAAGTGGTCGCTTGAGGTGCTTGCATCGCAGGATCGAACCACCTTGGTGGATCCATTCAACTGATTGGAGGTTTTCTCATTCCAACCAGTGCACAACAACTGGTCAAAGACTGTGGTATGTGCTTTCCTGTCTGTGGGAAAGTGCATATAAAAGATCCCTTTCTGCATTATGAAAAATGTAGCGGGTTTCCTCTGATGACTACGAGTTAGAATTACCAAATGTTTGACATCCAATAGCCGATGATTAATTAATCAATGTGCTCTAGTGGTGTCATTAAACAAAACAAACATTTAACAATGACCTGTATTACGTGGACATCTGTCTTAAAAGGCCATAAGTTGATGCTATATTTGGTTGCTTCTTAACACAAGTTCGACAATAATAATACAATGTAATTAAAAGAAGAAACAATAAAGCTAATTTCACATCATGAGTACTTTTAGCATCTCTACCAGTCTGGTACCTTGATTTGCAGGGTTCCAGGTTTTTAACACACCCACAGAATAAAATCTTATTTAAATACAAAGTGTAAAACCCAATCAAGCCAAACACAATGAGGTGCATAGGGGACAGTAACTAACCTTGATGGTGGAGTGGTTAAGCCATCAAACTTAAGGCTGCTAGGTACTGTGTTCTCATTCTGGTACTGGCTCCCATCCAGAGCAAGTTTAGTGACTTCTCACCCGCTAACAACTAACCACAAATCACTGTCCTGGCAATGTTTCTGCCAGGAAGAAATTTTTGGGTATGGCACTATGGAATTGAATACAACCACACTCAACATTGGGTATGGGGGGCCCTCCTATGAAAGAAAATGGGTTAAGTTTAGGGTCAGGGTTAAGAAAATCATCCAGTAATGATAAGAGTAATTAATTTTGTCAAAAGGGTTACTTAAAAAACCAAAATTTGCACCATACCTGTTTTACCCTCTGGCAGAAACCGTGACAGTCAGATAGATGAGGTGTATGTGCTGAGAACTGCATGCTTGAACTTTAATTGAATACAAGCATGAAAATAACTAAATGCAGTGGGGAGTGTGCCTGACACTACAGATAAAAAAATATCAATCACGGTTCCTCTTGCATCACACCATGTGATAAGTTCTAGACTGGACCTTGTAAGCATGTACTATATAAAGTTGATTTTGTACTTTTTCTACCAGACCATCTAAAATAAGGCCATACTAAACTAGTGTTGTTGATTTTTTAAGTGTCACCAAAAACATAAGCAAAGTCAAAGTTCAGGGTGTGTGTGTGCTTAAATCATTGTTTTACATTACATAATTATATATATATATATATATATATAATACATAATTATAGCTATACATTTATGAGCATATAATGCACTTTCTTAAATATACAATCTATATTTAACTCAATAAAAAACATACTTGATCATGTGTGAGTCACACTACAATAATGTAGTTGGTAGATGGTATAATTTTATCTATTTATTTAGAAATGCCACATAAATTAGCATCATGTATGTTCTGCACTGATTGCCACAGGTAGGTGTAGATGTACAGGCATGCTCCTGATTACAACATGGTGAACGTGGCTGTGTGACGAGGTCAGAGATCATACTGACAGAAAACAAATCTCCCGACTTGAGCTTTACCAAGTCTTTCCACCACGAGTCAAAGATCAAATTTACCTTTTAACTACATGGCCACCAATCCGACACTTCCAGCCTGACATAAGGTGGCTTACTTTACAACAAATATGAACACAAGTGGCCAGTCCTGTTTGTTCGCTTCAACCCGCAGGTTTACTCTACAAACATGTAGTGCTTCGTTGATGCAAGCGGATCCCAAATAAATACAAAACTAAAACAAATTACACACAAATTTAAAAGATGAAGCACCTTTCGTTACATTCTTATTTGTTTTCCGACTGGTATCCAATTAAGTAAGGTTCAAGCATGCCGTCCTGGACACAGACCTGATCTATCTGGGTTGTCAGTTCAGGACAGAGGTTAGTGAAAAATGATTGCTCATAGTAGGAAAGTATAGTAGGTGGTTACAAGTGTCTCTTAATGCCAGCGGTATCTACTGAACAATCTCCAAAATAGTCAGACTAAGTATACACCTAAAGCTGATGGGGAATGGCAGGTGTGTGGCACAGATGGCCACAAGAAACAAGCACATGTCGCAGTTGGAGAGACATGGACTGGAATGTAGAGAGGGCAGCAAAAAAGGTTGAAAGATAGGAGGAGTTGCCAGAAAGGATTTTAGTTTTTTAATGAAATATTATAATATATATTTATTTTATTTTATTATTAACGTTCTTAGTGAAATGATCGCCTGTTGTGGAGTTTAGTAGGTGGTTACAGCCTTTGATTTACGAGTCATGTTTGGGATGGAAACAACTTTATCAAACAATGGGTTCACCGAGGGGTTTTATCTTCCAACCCAAGCACCTCGGGTGAGTATTCCAGCCGCATGTGTTTCTGATATAGCCGAAGGTAAGAATATCGTAAGATGAAGTATGGAAGTTGACACCGTGTTGGTAAGGATGAAGCAGCTTCTACTAACATGCATTACTGCTGATTGCAAATGTCAGGATCAACTAAACCATCCAGCTGACACTTAAACAAGAAACTAGCATCAGGGTTTGCTGCCAGTGCATAGTCTCTGCCTCCTATATGGTATTACGTATATTGAAGTACATGTACATATATCCCCTCTAAACTGGACACACACGGAACCAAGTAGAATGACCACTTTCCAGTGTGTATCCAGTTTAGAGAGGTTCTGTTTTGTACTGATATTTAAAAAGCGGTTTTGAGGAAATTCAAGTTTACAGAGAAGATTCATGAATAAGGATGCTAGTAAAGTACATCATCACAATCACTATCAGCACTACTACATGTATTACCATCACAATCACTATCAGCACTACTACATGTATTACCATCACAATCACTATCAGCACTACTACATGTATGACCATCACAATCACTATCAGCACTACTACATGTATCATCATCACAATCACTATTAGCACTACTACATGTATTACCATCACAATCACTATCAGCACTACTACATGTATCATCATCACAATCACTATCAGCACTACTACATGTATCATCATCACAATCACTATCAGCACTACTACATGTATTATCATCACAATCACTATTAGCACTACTACATGTATGACCATCACAATCACTATTAGCACTACTACATGTATGACCATCACAATCACTATTAGCACTACTACATGTATTACCATCACAATCACTATCAGCACTACTACATGTATTACCATCACAATCACTATTAGCACTACTACATGTATTACCATCACAATCACTATCAGCACTACTACATGTATTACCATCACAATCACTATCAGCACTACTACATGTATCATCATCACAATCACTATTAGCACTACTACATGTATCATCATCACAATCACTATTAGCACTACTACATGTATGACCATCACAATCACTATTAGCACTACTACATGTATGACCATCACAATCACTATTAGCACTACTACATGTATTACCATCACAATCACTATTAGCACTACTACATGTATCATCATCACAATCACTATTAGCACTACTACATGTATGACCATCACAATCACTATTAGCACTACTACATGTATGACCATCACAATCACTATTAGCACTACTACATGTATTACCATCACAATCACTATTAGCACTACTACATGTATCATCATCACACTATAGCACTACTACATGTCATCATCAATCACTATCAGCACTACTACATGTATTATCATCACTATCAGCACTACTACAATCACTATTAGCACTACTACATGTATGACCATCATCACAATCACTATCAGCACTACTACATGTATCATCATCACAATCACTATATAGCACTACTACATGTGTATTACCATCACAATCACTATCAGCACTACTACATGTTGTATCATCATCACAATCACTATCAGCACTACTACATGTATCATCATCACAATCACTATTAGCACTACTACATGTATTACCATCACAATCACTATCAGCACTACTACATGTTTTACCATCACAATCACTATTAGCACTACTACATGTATCATCATCACAATCACTATTAGCACTACTACATGTATTACCATCACAATCACTATCAGCACTACTACATGTTTTACCATCACAATCACTATCAGCACTACTACATGTATCACCATCACAATCACTATTAGCACTACTACATGTATTACCATCACAATCACTATTAGCACTATTTCAACCCCTGCTACTGCCCACTGCAATGGCCAATGCCATAGAGATTGCCATCAATTTGTTTTCCTTTTTCAACAGCACTTTTTAGCTGTGGACTATATTCTTGGGGTGTTTTCCAAAGTATGTTTTTTTCCGTAGACATTTTCTTAATTGCTATTATTATCATCATTATCACAATTATCATATTTTTTGCATAGCATTTGGTACAAGGCTAAGTATAAAATTCAACTCATTATAATGCAAATCAGTAACTTTTTGCACTGTCCCCTTCCCTGCCCATCAAAAACATTTAACAACAAGAAAAACAAGGAAAGAAAACAAAAACAAAAAAGAAAGAAAGAAAAAAAACAAAAAACAGAAAAAAACAAATTTGACATCAGAGAGTTTAACTGACGTCTGCATGTTCTGTTAGAGAAGAACGCAGGGTGCAACTGTTTTAATCATCAATAAACTCTACACCAGACCCCGAGATTCCTGATTCGGGGCAACAGGTGAACGAGTATTTGCAGAACAATGAAGACTTGCAAGAAGTGCACCCTCGCTGGCACATGTCACGGGGCTAATGATGAAAGGTGAATGCCAGCAAACAACCCATGCTGAAGACAGAATCATTGCACAAACACCGGTGAACCTGGTAGACCGATTCACTGAACAAACTGTTTGTGAAGCATCTGCAAACTTCACAAACAGTTTGCTGAATTAATGGCACCAAAATATAATTTTTTCACCTTCTGTATTTAAATGTCCTCGGACACACTGCTGCTGCCACCAACAAATCACAGGTGATTTTTTCAAGATGTATGTAAGATTATCTCACCTACTCTTTAGCTTGTAATTCTGTTATATTTTAATTCCATAATGCTTTAAAATACATTTCCGAGGTCCAATTTCCTTTTACATACTATCCCAAACCCTTCCTTCACCACATGCTCCTGCCACTAATATTTTCCAATTATTATTTCACTAAATTATGTTATTACCATTGCTGCTTATACAACTACTATTTTGTGTTACCCATTAGGGTCAAAGGTTAAAGCCATGGACAGGTGTAGGAGGCACGTTACATTGTGTACATGTAGCTATCTCTCAGAAGTAAAAAAACCTAATTTTGGCATTCCTTCAAAGAAAGAGAAACATGAATTATGTGGTCACAGACGCAGTTGGCAGCTCTTTAGTGGTTTCTCTGTCATAAATCAAACAGAGTAATTAAAATAAATTTGTTAACTAAAATCTTAAGATATACCTTCAGTTGGGATACCAAAATAAGCTGAACTCTGCTGTAAAATATACACAGCAACATTACTTTAGTTTTGATTCACATAGTCGGCATTGTCGTGGGAATCCCATTACTTTCGAATACTTATATTATATCCAATTAAGATTCAAACATGCTGTCCTGGACACACACCTCAGCTATATGGGCTGTCTGTCCAGGACAGTGAGTTAGTGTTTAGTTGCTAGTGGTTAGTGAGAGAGACATTTGTTTTGTTTAACAAATTGATTAATTAATCATCATCTATTGGATGTCAAACATTTGGTAATTCTGACCCATAGTCATCAGATGATACCCACTACATCTTTCCTAATGCAGCAAGGGATCTTTTATATGCATTTTCCCACACAGACATAAAAGTATATACCACAGCCTTTGACCAGTTGTGGTGCACTGGTTGGAACAAGAAAAAAAACAATCAGGTGAATGGATCAACCACGTTGGTTTGATCCTGCAATGCATACACCTCAAACGAGCACTCAACCAAGTGAGCTAAATGCTGCCCCAGTGAGAGAGAAGTTGGTGTAGTGGTCTTACACCTACTCACCGAGTTGTTAAAACTCACTATGGGTGAGAGCCGGTACTGGGCTGTGAACCCGGTACCTACCAGCCTTATGTCCAATGGTTTAACCACGACACCACCGAGGCCGACTGGAAGACATTGAACAAGACACCAGTACTGCTCTAGTGTCCACACATAAACATTATGACCCAACACTGTCAACTACTGAATAATAATACAATTTATAAAACCTTACTGCCAATTACATGACATCAAATTAAATTGCAGATCATCGGTTCAAACAAAAGACATATTTTTATGGTGTGTTTTGGGAGGCTCTTTTGTTTTCGTTGTTTTGTTCCTGCTCTGATGTCATTAAAAATGTACACATATTTTGTTTATTTATCTTTATCATAACCTTCCAGAGTCCCTGAAGAATGAGTGTCCTTCACAGTCGCCCACAAGTACCGGCTCAAGTCAAATTCCAATCAACACGTCTTCAACACAAGCATCCCTCAAATGTGGTGTCTGCTGTCCCTGGGGTTCACGGAGTGTCTTAGACTTAATATCAAAGAGCAAGATGAGGTGGCCATCTGTATTCAGGCTTTATAAGAAGGTGACTGTACCGACTCCTTCAATAAACAGCAGATAAATAAAGTCTGCAATATCATTCTAGGACGAATGTGTACCAACCTGGCATACCATCATGTGGCAACGCCCTGGAGAGGTTTGCAACAATTAGGGGGAAATGAACTGTCAGTGTATATTTTAGTCATTAGTCTACTAATTGAGGGCCCTGTTGTACACCTGCTATGGTCAGGATGAATATTAGATTGAATATTTTGTAGGGCAGGGATTACAAAAACTGTCGTAAGTAATGGAGGACAAGTGAGAATTCTAATTAAAATCCTTTTGAAATTTCCTTCTTGGATTTAAGATACATGTTTGGCTTTGTTACTGAAATATTCATGCCACAAATGCGTCAAGTTTGTGGATTTTTGGTTAGATATAGTGAGAAATATTCTGCATATTTGTTAGTAAGTAAATAAATGGATGGCTGGATGGCTGGATGGCTGGATGGATCAGGGAATCGATGGATGGATGGATAGATGGATGGATGGATCAGGGGATCAATGGATGGATGGATCAGGGGATCAATAGATGGATGGATGGATGGATGGATGGATGGATGGATGGAAGGTTAACACCACACCACTTTAAAGTAGGCATCATCTACAGAGTGGATGTATAATGAAACATAGCCTTGCCAGCTATCCTGGTTGCCTACTGAACTACAAAACACTGATTAACCCAGGTACATATCTTCAGCATCTGCACACCTTAACTTCAAAACTGACAAGATAAAAACAAAAACTGGGGGAAAAAAAAAAACTCATAGCAAGTGAACATTTGTTTGGTTGAAGTAAAGCCTCATAAAACTGACAGGTTGGCTGGCATGTCAGTTGAAACTGAAGCTGGTGTAACAAACGGTTTTACACCACCAGACATGATCTTCATGGTCTCCCTATGGGACAGGGTTCACCTCAGATCTCCGGGAACAAATCTCTCACACTCACAAACAATCTCTCACACTCACAAACTATCTCTCATCTCTCTCACTCACAGGTCACCTCTTATACTCACAGGCACAACAGCTGAGTTGTAGAGGCCACCCAGACACCCAGACAATGCCTTATATCTATGGACAAGAGGTCTTTATGAGGTGGGGGAGGCACCAACCCCCTGAACAATGCCTTATGAACAAGAGACCTCTATACAGAGATGTGGGATCAGGAGGGGCAGGATGTAGCTCAGAGGTAAAGCATTCACCTGAGGTAGCATGGGTCATAGCAGCAATCACTCTAAGTGGAAAGAAATAAGGGAAGACATAAACAGTAATAACAAATATTGAATGTAACCAAAACCCTCGTCCAGCGCACATCCTGTCTATAACCAATTTAGCCAATTGCTAATTTTATACAAAAAGCCTACAACATTTAGTCTTTGGCTAATGAAATTCTCATAAATTAACCACATTTTAATAAATTTTTAAGGAAATATTCTTGGCTTATATATGTAAATATTGGCTAAACTAAACTGTGTTCCAGTGTGGGCCCTGCTCATCCACAGTGTGAGGACGTTAACCATGTTACTGGCAGTCAGTCCCACGGCACATATTTATTAAGGCACACCAGTATATTATTTCTCCGCACAGCCCAAACCAGTGTTCCATGACTGATATTGTGGGTCATGGTATGTGATGTTGTGTCAGTGGGGATGTGCATATAAAAGATCAATTACTGCTATTTGTTACGGCCCCTATGGGCAACCTAGGGAGACATTTCAACACCTACTATGTCCCCTTAACAAGCTACTCTCGGTGCAGTAATCTTTCAAAACTATACGTAGCTCCCCTTTTTACTTTGTGACGGACCATTCAAAATTGCGCCTAACTTCCTTCACAAAAATGCACACCATTTCTCTTTGGCTTAATCCTACGGGACATTCCAAATTCCAAAACACCATACCACCCTCTGCCTGTTACCAGCCCTGGTCGGACTGCTGGTGCTCCCTTGCACCTGCCAGTGCAGGCGGTCCCCCCTCCAACCCACCCCACCCCTTTTCTGTCCTGGACTGAGGTGCCCAGGACAGACATGCACTACAACAGCTTGCTCTAAATGTGTACGTTAAACACTCTGACCTGATCTATTTGTTAGAAGTAGCACATATGCCAAAGACAAGATAGTACATACCAATCTTATGACCTATCTTACTTTAGGCAACCTAAAGTTAAAAGAGTATTTGTAACAAGAAGAAAAGAACATATTTGGCTATAATGTTTTGACATCCAATAGCCTATGATTAATAAATCAATGTGCTCTAGTGGTGTTGTTAAACAAAACAAACTTTATTAATGTGTCCATGCCTTTGTATTATTTGCATATAATTGTTTTGAATAGGACAGAAAGACAAGCTGCAAGTGTCGTCTAACAGTCTTCAGACTTGCAGATTTACCATCATCATTTGCAAGGGCTCTGAATTTGCTAAACACACAGATGTGATGCCCATTTAAGAAATAAATGCTGAAATGATGATCCTTTAAAAGCAAAATAAATGCTGAAATAATCTTCTGAAAAGAGAAAACTATACCAGACTCATATCAAGCTCATTTTTAACCAATTGAAATCCAGTCCAATATACTTTGTGATAATATTTATTTATGCAAAAACAAAGATATTAATTTTTAAAAAAGAAGCAGATATCAAATAAAAAGCCGAAAGAAAATTGGTAAGTAGCTTCAATCCATCCCTATACACTCAGGCTCCATATGTTAGCACAGCCAGCACTATAAACTTCATATACATGTATAAACCATTGAAAGAACTCTTTGTTAAAGAAGCCTCCCATCCGTCCCTATGTGCTCAGGTTCTATATGTTATAACCGAGGGCACTATACACCGCATTACATAAACATGCGCTTCAGAACATCCTCCACTGAACAGACCCTGGCCACTTTGATCTACCTTCAGCTGTGGAGGTGAAGGAACTGAAAACAGCACTTTCTCCTGTTGCCATGCACCAACTCCCACCAGATAATTGCTCATGGCACTTCCATTTACTGGGGAGTTTGCAGAATTACAGCATAATTCCAGTGAAAGACAATATGTTGAGGGGAGAAGACAGCAATAAACTGTGTTTACCAAACAGCCAGCCAAGGGATAATCTTCGTGGCTTTCTTTAATCTCGGACCATCAACGGTTATGAGCGTCAGGAATAACAATTGTACCTCAGGTTTCAGTGTGGTCTTCTGCAGACATCACAAAGTATAACCTGCCTCAGATATTTGTAACTTCCAGTGGTGGATCCAGCGGTGGATCAAGAGTGATGCCTGTACTCAGTGTGAAAAGGATGAGTTTATATACCCGTACATGTGATTTTTTTTTTTGGGGGGGGGGGGGGGGGGGAGCATTTATTGGGGACTTTTAAATGGCAATGCAAAATTATTTTATTTTATTTTTTATTATACAAAAAAGAACACATTAGTAAACTGATGAATTCCACTAATTCAAAAAGATTGGGAATACATGTAAATTTGTTTTTAAATAAAAATGAGAAATTGTTTTATTTTCTTATAAATACATAATAATATACATCTGTATGGTGTTTAGGGAACTGCTTTGTTCTTTTAAAAAAACAATAAAGCTAAGAAATATATACTTAAATCAATATTCAAAATCTCTTCAAATACAAAAATCTTAAGGTTATCCCAGAATTGCTGGACCTGCTATAGGGGTTCCCAACAGGAATTTAACCTTTGTTGTCCAGGTTCAGCTACACACATTCAATAATAAATTCTAATTTGCATAAAACTGACATTTTGACACTGCCTCCAGATAATAAGCTGACCAAGCAGTATCCAGTGAACTTCCCATTAACACTAATGTTCACTCATAACGGAGATTATAAAAACTGATTAAGTCCATGTATTGTTGAACACAGCAAGAGGCTGCAATTTGTTTCCACCTCCAAACACCCATACTTCATCATTTAATGCCACCATTTATTTCTCTGGGTTCAAAGAGCAGTTTGTAGGCCATTATCCAATCACAATTTAGTAACGGAATTTAAAATTGAACAGATAAAAAATTTAACACTCTAACCAATAGAGAACACTCTTTTGTCCGATAAAACCAGTATAGTCTGAAATACAAAAGTAGGTCAAGTCATTTGTTCAAACCTCTTTTAACTGAAGAGTTCCATGTGACCAGACAGTTTTATCTTTCCTAAAGGTCTAACTGGGTTTTATGTCTGACTGGATGACTTCACGCGAACCTCATAACGCAACACGTTGACAATGGGATACCTGTGGTAAGCAAAGGATATGAATCTTCCACTTGAGCTGTTCTTTGTAACCAGCAGCAAGTGGTCTTTTATACAGCCAAATATTAAAGGGACACCCATGGTGGACATTTGAAAGAAAGGAAGATGATGTTCCCGATAAACAAACAATTTTCAATTAGCAGCAATGGGTCTTTTACTATAAAACATTTTAACAACAGGATACATGTTCAGTACAATAGAAATAAGAAAACAAAATAAGTTATTCGTTTCATTACCAAGAGGTATTTTATGGGAAACTTCCCACCAAAAGGGCAGAACATGCTATTCTTCATATTATGTAAATTGTAAAACAGTGATTAGATTATAGATTTGCATACTACAGATGATTATGAATATTACTATTCTTTATATGTGAATTGTAAAACAGTGATTCGATTATAGATACTACAGATGACTATGAATATTTATTAATATACAACTGAATACAAAACCCTCAACTTATTGTCTTGTCAAACCTAATTTTGAATATTATTTTTCATTAGGTTTTGTTTTCATAAATGTTTTGTTTTTCTTGTCTATTTATCAATAAAGTTCCTTATGTATAGGATGATTTGGCTGAGAGATGCGTGGTGAACACTGAACTCGATAACACCTGTCTACAAAGACCACTCATAGTATTCAAAGGCTTGGTCTTTATGTGCATATGAATTTTATAAACAAGAAAAACACATTATTTTATAGGTAGCTGTTACAACAATGTCCCATACATTTAAATGGTTATGCAGAGCACTTTTAAGTGACTGATTTACAACAAGTATTTGCAGGTGGATTTATTGGGCATTCAAAAGTGGTGCACAAATAACAATATGGCTCGTAATCTTCAGAAAACAACTTGTATGTTAGTAAGTACAACATACAAAATAGCCAGGCAGCACTCAATACAAATTACACTAAACAATGAAAAACTTAATGCAGTAAAATCGCAAAAGGTACTTGGTGTTTATATAGATGAGTCACTGACCTGGACAGTACACATTAGAAAAGTGATTTCAAAACTGGCGTTGACTATCTCACTTCTCAGGAGACTTAATATATACTTAAATCAAGCTGCCAAAACAGTTTTCTATAATGCATACGTTGTTCCAATTCTCGACTTTGCTGCTACTGATTGGGGACACTGTGCTAAGGAACAAGTGGTTCAAATTCTAAAAAATGCAAAAACGTGCAATGAGAATAATTTTAAACAAACAATTAATAACTCCATCTAAAGACATGTTCAGGGAACTAAATAGTTTACCTTTTCCTGACAGAATAAAATACCACATCGGCATAATGGTATATAAAGCACTAAATGGCTTCTCCCCAGAATACATTACATCTCTCCTTACCCCAATATCTGAAACCTGTAATTATAACCTAAGATCCTCTAACAAAAACAAACTTCAGCTACCAAGGCCTCATACTGAACTATATAAAAAATCTTCAGTTACTCAGGTGTTCAGATATTAGACA
Source organism: Gigantopelta aegis (assembly GCF_016097555.1). Lineage (NCBI taxonomy): Eukaryota > Metazoa > Mollusca > Gastropoda > Neomphalida > Peltospiridae > Gigantopelta > Gigantopelta aegis. The sequence goes on along the minus strand of NC_054701.1, from coordinate 9,887,957 downwards.
CCAGAAGTCAGTTGCAAACTTTAAATCCAGCCTGAAAAATATGTCATGGATGTTTATTTGGCTGATTAATTTTTATTCTATATAATAATTATGTTTTGAGACTTTAGTGTCAATATTACACAACTAACAGATGTCTGTTAAATGTAAGATTTCTCTAGTCAATATGTATGTATGCATTATTATAATAGTATAGTACTTAGTATATATGTATTTTCTTTTCCAGTATTTCAATGTATTGTTGAGGGCCAAGTGGAAGATTAGCTTGTGCTAAACCTGTCACCCTCATTAAATAAAGTTATTATTATTATATTATTATTATAAATATTTTGGGGACAGACATGAAAATTTATAAATATATTTAGGCAACCAATTTCCTGTTTTCATGTAAATTATGTCATAACTGTAAAGCACAAACAAAAAACAGGCTTGCACATGGTTACTGTATGGGTGCCCATTAAGGACAGGTGACTGTTATACAAGAAATCCTTTACAGACAAATGGTTGTTACACACAAAATTCTATATAGCAGATATGACTATACATGTATTTTGAGATACAATTTTCAACTGAACCATCTGCACAAAGGAAGCTCAGCATTACAGTGTCTGTGGTTATTATAATGAGGGTCCATTAAGGACAGGTGATTGTTATACAAGAAATAGTTCAAAACAGACAGATGGTTGTCATACACAATGCTCTATATAGCAGATATGACAATATACACTGAGATACTATTTTCTACAGGACCGATCTGCACAAAGGAAGTTCAGCGCAGCTGCACTGCGGTGTATGTGTGGCAGTTGTTCAAGAACGGGCTGTTGTATAACTCTTACATAAACACGGCTACAAAACCGACTTCAGATGTTCAGGATCTCGAATCACTCTGCTCAGCCAGGGAAATAATGCAAATGTTATAGTGAGAAGCAGTGATCAGAGAAAGAATTCTAAATAATGAAGCAGGTAAGTCAAGAGCAGGAGACGCAGAAAAACAGAACCATCAGAAATGCCATGCAAATCAAAGTCAACAGGTGTGGTGAATATACAGACAGTAAATGGGGGTGTAGACAAAATCATTTCAGATGGTATACAGAAGGTAATTTCATTTACTGTACATGTATACCGAAACATACAAGCATGCACATGCAATTTACAGTAATCTAATCAAGTGTTAAATATCAGACCAACTTCATTTATTTTATAGTAATGTCTTGTCTTTTTTTCCAAGTCATTTTTAAATAATTATTTTTAATTTAAAAGAAGAATTTCATAGAATTCAACATCTCATCTACCATAAATGATTTTGTGTTGCTCATATGGAAAACCCCCAGTCTATTGTAATTCTATTTTGTTTAACTTGCTATATGAACATCCAAAGGTTCACTGTCTGTCTGTCTCTCCTCTGTCCCTATCAGCATCTCTGTCTCTATCTGTGTCTGTCTATCTGTGTCTGTTTGTGTGTGTGTGTGTCTGTGTTCTCACTCCATCACAGGGCGCAAAGCAGCACTTTATATTTACTTGCCAACTGGCTAGTGAATGAAAAAAAATACTAGCCAACTAGAGATTGTTACTCGCCAGGCAACATAAGAAGTGCATGTATTAGTATGGATGATTATAATAACATAATTAAAGAACTTTAAACACCAACCTCATCCTATTTTGTTTTACTTTCCTTTGTAAACCGTTTTTTAATTGGGTTACGCGATTCGACAAGTATACCGACGTCTACAGTTACCGAAACTAGGACGTATTTTATTTATTTATTTATTTTTGTTCACGATATGCTATCGTTACCAACAACTTTCTCGAACGTTTTAAAAAAAAATTATTTAGCATATTCCCGCCATGTAACATTTAGCTTAACTTTAGGTGCAAACAAATTGGCTGCGAAGCAATTGGTCCAATGCTTTGTGAAAACTCATTTACAATCGGAAAACCCCGATGTGTCACGAGGCTTTCCGAACACCTCGATCGTCAAGTCGGCCGGAGAGCTCCGAGTGTGATATCCGCAAACAGGGCAAAATGCGGAAGTGTATGTTTACAGTTTCGATCATTAGTATATGTGTCGTCTGACTGATTAGTGAAATAAATGTTCCAGTGACAGCTTTATTCTGAAAAAATAATCTACTCGCCAAAAGGCTAGTGTTTTGCAAATTTAAATCGCCATAACAGAATTTCACTCGCATAGGTGAGTGTTTCACTCGCAGTATTGCGCCCTGCATCATGCAATATTAACTGGATATTTGAGATATGTGCTTCTACTAGCAGTAGCTAGTGGGTATTTCCCTGTTAGCTCAGCTAGTAAAGCAACAGACTCTTAAACATTAAGTCCATGGATCAAATCCTTTCAGTTGAGATTCATTTATGTCACATTAGCTTGAAAATCCTTGTGAAAATGGATTCTCCACAAACACCTCATTGTTCAGCACCACAGAGAAGCACCACTTAATGGATGACATCTCAATCTGCACACTGATTAGTCTGGTATCAGGTTGGACCTGCAGTACTAATTTCTGCTCACCTAAGGCTCCGAGCCTAGGCAGACTTGCCACTTGAAAGATTCTCTGACTTGTAAGAGTAGATTGGTGCAAGATGTTGACAGAATAGTGATAAACATTGATGGACTCTGTGATAGATGCCCATAAACTAATTCCCAGCGTTATTTGATCATGGGGTAGGCCAGATTGGCAGATTGCACTGGGTCAAACTGATGTATGTTTTTTTTTATGGCTCAGCCACTGACATGAACATCAGAACAGGGGTTGATTAAAACACTAAACACTGTGTGCATTAGATATACCTCTTTTGATTGTCATATCGATTAGATACACCTATTTTGATTATAGGCATTACTAAAACAGATCTAAAAACTGAAATCTGAAGGGTTTTTTAGTACGTTGGTGGAAGTCTGCAAACACACGATGTGTTAAATGGGCATTCTTAATTATAACAGGATTACAGTTAATCCATACAATTAACTCAGCACTAGATCTAGCATTTCTGACATGGGGGAATTTTTTTTTGTAAGAGGTCATATTTTTTATGCTGATGTTCAATTAAGGTTCAATTTTATCATGCTGACCTGGGCACACACACCTCAGCTATCTGGGCTGTTTGTCCAGAACAGGGTTTAGTGGTTAGTGAGAGAGAAATTGGTGTAGGGTGTATACTTTGAAGGGTGTATACTACCAAATCAAATCCCACAGATGACAATAGTAACATATGTGGCTAAAACTCCTACCTGCAACGTATCAATCGACATAAACACCACAGATATAAATACTACCACCCCTCACCCTTAAAGTGAATCAGAAAAAATTGGGGGTGAAGCTACTCATTTCAAAGATAACGGGTAGCATCTATGACTATCCTAGTTCCATACAAAATTTTATTACTTTTTGTTACAGATACCCCATACATGTTTCAAGCACAAGGCTACTTGACACAGTGGTACTAGATGAAATAAATTTGCAAACATTTTTGCCCAGATGAAAGTTTTTTGGTTTTTTACAATCAACACACTCCCATTTATTTCCAATCACAGGACTTGTGGTGTTAACTTCTCTATTAAAAGTTGAGTGCATCTCGAACTTTGACCGAGCCAGAAGTTATTTGGTTTAGTACTACCTGAAGAGAGCCGATACCGCTATGTGATCCCAGTACCAACCAGCCGTAAAGTGACAGACCCCAGTTTTTAAACACTCCGACATGTTTTTCACTATTAAAGCCATTTTTGATAACCGAAATCAAACAGTACTTAGATTTTATTATTTAGATTGTCCATTTCCATACATCCGAAGTGTTTCGGGTCATCTTGGTGTTTTTAATACCACGGAATGAATTTTTCATATGTTTAAAAACTCTGATAAGTAATGATTATGAAGCTAGAGATTTAGTCTACATTTTAAAGGTATTTCCCTGGTTCAACATCAGACTCTTGTTTCACTGTATTGTAACTTTATGAAAATGTGGTACAGGTTTGTAGATTAACCAAACTTAGTGACCATTTTCACAGGTTGAATCTAGGGTCTGCGGCTTTATGGTTAATGGCTTGACTAATATTCCACCAATGCTGGCAATGACCTAATTTTTCAAGCACTGTACCAGAGCATATCAATTATGAAAGGATTAAACTTCTAAATTACAGTACTCAAACCCCATTAGGTGAAAGCCAGACAAACACAATATGACTTTATCAACAGGGTCTGCAGGCCTCACACCCCGGTCTCTGTTAAAAGCCCATCAATCTGGGCTGCCAATACAACAATCAGTTTAATGCCATGATTTTGGGAATTCCAACAATGTCAATTTATCTCTGGCATAATCAGGCAGCCAGCAATAAATCAACAAACTTCAGGATTCTCCTGCTGACCAGGAATCCAAGGATCCATGGCTGCCTGGGTGTGCACATTTGGCCTCTTCCAGTTCAGGAATAGCACAAAAAAAGCAAAATACTTCCTGCCTTTCAAGCTGCCATAAGGTCCACCACCAGTGGCAGAGGAAATCTTTGAAGATGATGTACGAGTTAGATTTCTGCATGTACTCGCCACATGCAGTGCTTTAGGATGTGCTATATTAAAGGGAGAGCATTTTTAGCATCACCATAAATTCTGGGGATTTTGTACTCTGTGAAAATACAGGAATGTAGTTCAGTGGTAGAATGCTTGCCCCAGTTGTGATAGGCATGTCATATTATTCACATCCCAAACACTTATCCAGTACTGGTGTATCAAAGACCATTGTATGTGGTATGTGGTGTCCTGTAACATAAATTCTGGGTTTATTGTACTGTGTAAATACAGGAGTATATCTCAGTGGTCGCCTCAGTTGTTATGACTTGTATCATTGGTCTTCTTCTGTGAGCATGTCATGTTTCCCCATCCCAAACACTTATAGAGGCACTGATTTTCCACGATCACGGAATTGCGGAAATACCTATCTGAAACGGAATTCCCGATTTTTTTTCAAAATATTATTTAACTTTAAATAGCACATTTGATTAATTAAAATTAATTTTTCGAACTAGAAACTATGGACACCGACAGCTGCCTGTGCCACACTACGACACTAGTACCTTTGTATGTTACGCCAAATGTTTAATGTAGAGTATCTAGACGTTTTACCAGTCGTGTTTTCTTCGCTTATTCCCGGCGATTTAACGGGAAAAACCGAACATTGTGAGCTAAAATTGTCTGATATTTACTCAAGTGAAAGATATATTATGTTATGTTTGCTTATTAATTTTTAACATTTGCGGCATTGCCATATTTCCGATCTCACAAAGGAATGCAGTAATTGCATATTGTATGCCAGGCTTTGTTCAAAATAAATTATACAAGGGAAGTGGTTTATAGTGTGATCGTTTGTAATTATTTTCCCGATCATATTGTAAAGAAAACTGAAAATGTCTGAAGTCTGTGTCGTGGCGTATTCGTGTTTAAATTTAAACCAAAAATAAATACAAACTACTGACTATGTTTTGCCTCATTGCATATTTATTTATTTTATAGCAGCAATTAACTGTGGTGTGTGTGTGTGTGTGTGTGTGTGTGTGTGTGTGTGTGTGTGTGTGTGTGTGAAACAAAAACAGAATTTATTTAATACTGAAACGGAAAAACCCCGGAATTTGTAACATTATGAAACGGAAAAGGGAAAATCTGAAACGGAAAATCAGTGCATCTACACTTATTGAGTACTGGTATATCAATGTCATGTTTCCCCTGTCCCAATAACATATTGAGTACTGGTATATCAATGTCATATTTCCCCCGTCCCAAACACTTACTGAGTACTGGTATATCAATGTCATGTTTCCCCCGTCCCAAACACATACTGAGTACTGGTATATCAATGTCATGTTTCCCCCATCCCAAACACTTACCGAGTACTGGTATATCAATGTCATGTTTCCCCCATCCCAAACACTTATTGAGTACTGGTATATCAATGTCATGTTTCCCCCGTCCCAAACACTTATTGAGTACTGGTATATCAATGTCATGTTTCCCCCGTCCCAAACACTTATTGAGTACTGGTATATCAATGTCATGTTTCCCCCGTCCCAAACACTTATTGAGTACTGGTATATCAATGTCATGTTTCCCCCGTCCCAAACATATTGAGTACTGGTATATCAATGTCATGTTTCCCCCGTCCCAAACACTTATTGAGTACTGGTATATCAATGTCATGTTTCCCCCGTCCCAAACACATATTGAGTACTGGTATATCAATGTCATGTTTCCCCCGTCCCAAACACTTATTGAGTACTGGTATATCAATGTCATGTTTCCCCCATCCCAAACACATATTGAGTACTGGTATATCAATGTCATGTTTCCCCCATATTGACTACTGGTATATCAATGTCATGTTTCCCCCGTCCCAAACACATATTGAGTACTGGTATATCAATGTCATGTTTCCCCTATCCCAAACACTTATTGAGTACTGGTATATCAATGTCATGTTTCCCCGTCCCAAACACATATTGAGTACTGGTATATCAATGTCATGTTTCCCCCATCCCAAACACATATTGAGTACTGGTATATCAATGTCATGTTTCCCCCGTCCCAAACACTTATTGAGTACTGGTATATCAATGTAATGTTTCCCCCGTCCCAAAGACATACTGAGTATTGGTATATCAATATCATGTTTCCCCTGTCCCAAACACATATTGAGTACTGGTATACAGTGTTCGAGATTAACGGTATCCCGATATCCCGGGGATACCAGAATTTAATTTTGGATACCAGACCCAGTATCCCACCGGGATACCATATAATACTAAATTCTCAGATGGGATACCAGATTTTGAAATGTTAGTATCCAACTGGGATACTGCCCGAAAATTTTAATCTTGAACACTGGTATATCAATGTCATGTTTCCCCCATCCCAAACATATTGAGTACTGGTATATCAATGTCATGTTTCCCCCGTCCCAAACACTTATTGAGTACTGGTATATCAAAGTCATGTTTTCCCCGTCCCAAACACTTATTGAGTACTGGTATATCAATGTCATGTTTCCCCCGTCCCAAATACTTATTGAGTACTGGTATATCAATGTCATGTTTCCCCCGTCCCAAACATATTGAGTACTGGTATATCAATGTCATGTTTCCCCCGTCCCAAACACTTATTGAGTACTGGTATATCAATGTCATGTTTCCCCCGTCCCAAACACATATTTAGTACTGGTATATCAATGTCATGTTTCCCCTATCCCAAACACTTATTGAGTACTGGTATATCAATGTCATGTTTCCCCCATCCCAAACACATATTGAGTACTGGTATATCAATGTCATGTTTCCCCCATATTGAGTACTGGTATATCAATGTCATGTTTCCCCCGTCCCAAACACATATTGAGTACTGGTATATCAATGTCATGTTTCCCCTATCCCAAACACTTATTGAGTACTGGTATATCAATGTCATGTTTCCCCGTCCCAAACACATATTGAGTACTGGTATATCAATGTCATGTTTCCCCCATCCCAAACACATATTGAGTACTGGTATATCAATGTCATGTTTCCCCCGTCCCAAACACTTATTGAGTACTGGTATATCAGTGTAATGTTTCCCCCGTCCCAAAGACATACTGAGTATTGGTATATCAATATCATGTTTCCCCTGTCCCAAACACATATTGAGTACTGGTATACAGTGTTCGAGATTAACGGTATCCCGATATCCCGGGGATACCAGAATTTAATTTTGGATACCAGACCCAGTATCCCACCGGGATACCATATAATACTAAATTCTCAGATGGGATACCAGATTTTGAAATGTTAGTATCCAACTGGGATACTGCCCGAAAATTTTAATCTTGAACACTGGTATATCAATGTCATGTTTCCCCCATCCCAAACATATTGAGTACTGGTATATCAATGTCATGTTTCCCCCGTCCCAAACACTTATTGAGTACTGGTATATCAAAGTCATGTTTTCCCCGTCCCAAACACTTATTGAGTACTGGTATATCAATGTCATGTTTCCCTCGTCCCAAACACTTATTGAGTACTGGTATATCAATGTCATGTTTCCCCCGTCCCAAACACATATTGAGTACTGGTATATCAATGTCATGTTTCCCCCCTCCCAAACACTTATTGAGTACTGGTATATCAATGTCATGTTTCATGTTTCCCCGTCCCAAACACATATTGAGTACTGGTATATCAATGTCATGTTTCCCCCGTCCCAAACACTTATTGAGTACTGGTATATCAATGTCATGTTTCCCCCGTCCCAAACACTTATTGAGTACTGGTATATCAATGTCATGTTTCCCCCGTCATGTTTCCCCCATCCCAAACACTTATTGAGTAAACATGTTTCCCCGTCCCAAACACATAGTACTGGTATATCAATGTCATGTTTCCCCCGTCCTAAACACATATTGAGTACTGGTATATCAATGTCATGTTTCCCCCGTCCCAAACACATATTGAGTACTGATATATCAATGTCATGTTTCCCCCATCCCAAACACTTACTGAGTACTGGTATATCAATGTCATCGTATGTGGTGACCTGTCTATGTGAATGTGCATATTAAAATATGTGGGTGCTATTTGCTAGGAATAATAGTCATCCATTAAGAGAGAAAAATTGGGTATATCACTCAAAAAGATACAAAAGGTAAATGAATAATTGATGTGGTGGCAGTAGCTTTCTTTTGTTATTTAAGTATGCCAGACACCAACTGACATTCTCAATGACAACAAAGAGAGACAAATTGTATACAGCACACCAATTCCACCCATCTATCTATCCACCCATCTATCTATCTACCCATCTATCTATCTATCCATCCACCCATCTATCTATCCACCCATCTATCTATCCACCCATCTATCTATCTATCCATCCACCCATCTATCCACCCATCTATCTATCTATCCACCCACCCATCAACCCATCTATCTATCCACCCATCTATCTATTCACCCATCTATCTATTCACCCATATATATATCCACACATCTATCTATCCACACATCTATCCATCCATCTATCTATCCACCTATCCACCCATCTATCCACATATCTATCTATCCACCCATCTATATATCCACACATCTATCCATCCATCTATCTATCCACCTATCTATCTATTCACCCACCTATCCACCCATCTATCTATCCACACATCTATCCACCCATCGATGCATCCATCTATCCATCCATGTATCTATCCACCTATCTATCTATCCACCAATCTATCCACCCATCTATCTATCCACCCATCTATCCATCCATCTATCCATCCATCTATCTATCCACCTATCTATCTATCCACCCATCTATCCACCCATCTATCTATCCACCCATCTATCTATCCACCCATCTATCCACCCATCTAACCACCCATCTAACTACCCATCTATCCATCCATCTATCCATCCACCCATCTATCCACCCATCTATCCACCCATCCATCTATCCACCCATATATTCACCCATCTATCCACCCATCTATCTATCCACACATCTATCCATCTATCTATTCACACATCTATCCACCCATCTATCCATATGATAATGGGCTTGAAATAGGAAGTATAAGCCTGCTGTTATAATACAGCACAGGGTGAGGGGAAGGTTTGGGATAGTATGTGACAAATTAGGATCTTTGAGATATATTTCAGAGCATTATGGAATTAAAATATTACAGAATCTTGAGCTAACTAGCAGATGAGAGAATCATACATACATCTGTCTTTTGAAACATGACTTGTGATTTTGTTGTGGTTTTAGTAGGTGACTTTCTATTTCACCATCAGCTAATTCAAGTCCTGTGATGACAGCAGCGGGTTTCTACTTTTTCTCCATTGACCAAACATTAAAACAACCATATGTTAAGACACCAAATACACATAGCTTAAAATATGCTGAGGTGCCAATAAACAAATATTTCTTTCGACAGTAGGCAGTAACTGTAAAAACATCATGTCCATGAAAGCCGACTATTCGACAGTAGGCAGTAACTGTAAAAACATCATGTCCATGAAAGCCGACTATTCGACAGTAGGCAGTAACTGTAAAAACATCATGTTCATGAAAGCCGACTATTAGACAGTAGGCAGTAAGTGTAAAAACATCATGTCCATGAAAGCCGACTATTCGACAGTAGGCAGTAAGTGTAAAAACATCATGTCCATGAAAGCTGACTATTCGACAGTAGGCAGTAAGTGTAAAAACATTATGTCCATGAAAGCCGACTATTCGACAGTAGGCAGTAAGTGTAAAAACATCATGTCCATGAAAGCCGACTATTCGACAGTAGGCTGTAACTGTAAAAACATCATGTCCATGAAAGCCGACTATTCAACAGTAGGCAGTAACTGTAAAAACATCATGTCCATGAAAGCCGACTATTCAACAGTAGGCAGTAACTGTAAAAACATCATGTCCATGAAAGCCGACTATTCAAACTGAAGCATTGAGATTTCCTTTATGCAACAGTAAATAACTGGACAGTGAGTACTAATCGCATAAACTGATATCTCAGTTGGACTATCTGGTGTCACAAGCGATATAATCAAGAGCCCTACACTGCAATTCATAAAAGCCATCTGACTATATATCTGACACTGAATAATGTGATAAGGTGTAGAAAGACCCTTTACTTGGTGTGTGCGCGTGTCTGCGTGTCGCTAGGGGTCAACGGCAGCCTGTGTATTGTTTGCTGCATACACAATGGGGTCCTCGGCCAACAAACCATCAGACATTGAGTGGAGACGACAGACGGCAGGAACGTGAAGACTGCATCATGGGTGAAATACGAGGTTAACATGTTCCGTACACCAGCAGCAACAGATGACACACACAGACTACGCAGTTAATATGCATTAAACTGTGTGCACATGGATACATAGTAAATGGGATGGATGGATGGATGGATGGATGGATGGATGGATGGATGGATGGATGGATGGATGGATGGATGGATGGATGGATGGATGGATGGATGGATGGATGGATGGATGGGGAACATTTTGTTCAGTTTCACGTCATGATTCGCTACTCAAGTTTCAGAGATCGTTACACAATTTTACAACATTAAACAGTAGTTGCTAATCTACTTTATATTGACTAGAAATATCACTAATCAAGATTTTGAATGCAAAATGTTTCCTGATGGATGGATGGATGGATGGACGGATGGTATTGAGACAGATGTGGATGGAAGGACAGATTAAACTATGGACAAAATGAAGGATAAAACAATTTCTTGCAACTTCTACACTGTTCACATCTCTAAGTGTTACACAAAATTAATGGTGGCACATAACCCGCAGTCAAGACCTTATTCTCACAGAAAACTAATTTTTAACATCGAGGATCCTAACACCTAGATCTTGACAGAGCCGAACAGCTGCTGAATTTTTAATAATTAACACATCATTTTGAAAAATATGGTGGTATCAAGATTGCCCTCCCTAAGCCAGCATACCACGGATCCTGACTAATCTAGCATGGCAGCATTTTCTGGCAGACGCATCTGCTGGGAGCAGGTCTACGAAGAAGCCATGAAAGAGTGATTATTGCCTTCTCATTACCGCGTCTGCTCCGCCTTATATGTTTAACATGTCCACTTGCCGTCTGCAAACATAAAATGCTCCACTGGAAAGGTACACAATCTGTTTCGAGTTTTCATTAGAAATCCAGCCACGTTTGTGACATAGGGAACCCATCCCTGCATTACATTGTAGTTTCATAGTATGCATGTCTGTATGTATTTTCTTAAGAAGTGTGCTTGAAAAAAATAAGTAACTCCTGTATAACCCGGGATGCCACAAATGAACTTCTGTTATAATACTAATCCTAAATGAGTTTGTGTAAAGTTTGTAAAACATGCTAATAACTTTTCTTGCTTTTTTCTTTTCTGATTTTTACAGCTGTCAGTAAAATTATTTATGATGCCAAAAGAAAGAACGTCTTGGAAATAATCAACATATGCATGTATGTAAATGTAACATTATAGCAAATAAATATTACCCAAAAACTACCAATCTGGGGGGGGGGGGGGGGGGGGGGGGGGGGGGAGGGTGTCAAAATTTTGCAACTACCGTATATCGCTGTGTATTAGCCGACTTTTTGATACAAAATTTATCAAGTCAAAGGCTGGGGTCGGCTTATCTAAGGAGTCAACATTTTATTGGAAATGTAAAGTTAGAATAGTGACGTCACGGCTCGACTTGATCTATTGTCATTATTGTGCTCTGCATTTCCGCTTTCATAAAGGTTTAATATTGCATTTTAACACAAGCTATTACAAATAAAAGATATTAAAATTGTATATATATGTTCATCTTTAATAAATGTTGGTGTTTAAAAGTTATTTAGTAATATTTATCTGTTTAAACAACAATAAATGGTGACCGATCAAAACAATTTCGGAAAACTTCGCAGGTCACATGTCATTACAAAACTGCTTACTAAACCGGTGAACATGTTAATTGTTCCAGCTTCATTTGTTTTGTTTGTCGGCTTGGGATTAATCGACACAGGTGGTTGGGTATGGTAGGGTATAGCCGACTACATGTAGTAATGAAAAGACCGATTAGCACAATCAACAATGCAAACAGTCACTGTGTTTTTAACGTGTGGCTGCAATCAAGAATGTTTAGGTATATTTCGCTATCTTGGTACTTATATTTTACGAGAAATAAATTAACCGGACACCGTTTCTATAAATAGAAATCGGCTACTGCTTCCGGATAAGTTTGCTGTGACAAATGACGTTTGAAAGCAGATGTACTTTGTCATTTTGTAGACCACACAGACATCTGACTTGGTTAGTTTTATATAGGGGGGTCGGCTTATATACAAGGTCTATAATTTTAAAGCCGATTTGGAGGGTGAAACTAGGGGGTCGGCTAATGCATGGAGTCGGCTAATACACAGCGATATACGGTACTATTTAATATTTAGAATTGTTTAACGATATTTGAAATTTGCATAGCTAATCAAGACAAACTTTTTTTTACAAAATGTTCACTGCAATTATTGTTAAATAAATTTATTAGAAAGAACATCATTTGTAATGTTCAGGCAACAATTAGGTTGTTCAGAAAATATACTCATTTGGAAAGGTTTAATAAATTAACTTTATAAACCAACTAATACAATATTTGGTTGTATTAGGCACCAACCGGGTCTTTAAAAAATAATAATCATTTACAAAGATTTGATAACTCATGAATAGCTTTAAACACCAATTAATACAATATTTGGTAACTCATGAATAGCTTTAAACACCAATTAATACAATATTTGATAACTCATGAATACCTTTAAACACCAATTAATACAATATTTGATAACTCATGAATACCTTTAAACACGAATTAATACAATATTTGATAACTCATGAATACCTTTAAACACCAATTAATACAATATTTGATAACTCATGAATACCTTTAAACACCATTTAACACAATATTTGATAACTCATGAATACCTTTAAACACCAATTAATACAATATTTGATAACTCATGAATACCTTTAAACACTAATTAATACAATATTTGGTAATTATTAATACATTTACTACAGGCAATAGACTTCCATAGTTGAACTGTTTCTTTCAACAAATGTATTCAGTAATTTTCTTTTGAGCTCTAGCTGTATTGTTAGTGTTAAATATATTTTCCATCTGGTGGAGAAATCAGAAGTAGTTGTGTAGAATATGTTCTGTCACCTGAATCAGACCATAGCATTACATACATCAGATAGCACATGGTACATAAATAATGGGGTTCATATATAAAAAAAACACAGTAAGGTATAAAAAAAACATAGTAAGGTATAAAAAAACATAGTAAGGTATAAAAAAAACCCACAGTACGGTATTAAAAAAACGTATGTATTTTCCAGGAACCTAACCCTACCTACAAAAAAGGGCCGAGCATAATGTTTTTTTCAAGTTTTTTTCAATTTATTTCAATTTATTTTTTAGTATGTAGGTGAAAAGAATGCATACATGTTACATTTTACGGATGAATGTTGTAAACTCTTTTTTTTTTATAGCCGACCTATTCTACCTAATTTTTTTAGGCATGTTCCCAGAATAAATTATTTTTCTTTAGGCCTAACATGTACAGGAAAGCCAATATATTAATAAGGTGACTGACTAACAATTTCTCAAATTAAACTTTGTTATCATTAATAACTTTATCCATTTTTTCCAACTAATATAAATTTGGTTGTTGTATTTTATTTTGTTCCACTATTTACCAATAACAGATTTTTTGTATGAAAAGTAATATCAAATGATAAGACAACACGTTTTACAATTTGGTACTACTGTATTGAACTTTAAAAGTAAGCAACAATTAATGACAGTTATGTATTTCATTTTGTATTGATAATCTCCTGATACTTACACCGACATACAGTGCATCAATTAAACCCATCATCTGATTTCAGTACTTTTGGTAGTTTACTTTAATATAGCATTTTGGTAATACACTGGTAGCTTAAATTTGCTCTGAACATGGTACAGCTACAGCCTTGTAAGTGACACTCACGCAGACCAAGGTTATGACCAGTTAATTTTCGCTAAGTGCCCGAAAACATGACATTTGCTTCTTAAAGTTCACCATTTGGTAGCATTAAAAGTTAGCCGACTATCGCAAGCTGTGACATATGCCTACTGTCACATGTAGCAGAGTCGGGCTGTCACTGGTAAACCTAAAGTCGGAAGATTATACTAAACTAATACATAGCCTTGAGGAGGCTAACAGGCTTATATTTATGTAAGTCTTTACATTACAGACTGGAGGAGGCTGTATTCCTGTAAATAGTCCATGAGACACTATGGTCCGTCAGTATCATTCTGGACTAAAATTAAATTTTGTTTTCATTAATGACACCACTTGCTAATAGAGCACATTGATTAATTAATTAAATGTCAAACATTTGGTAATTCCGACCTGTAGTCTTTAGAGGAAACCTGATACATATTTCCATTAGTGCCATAGTAAGGGATCTTTTATAGGCATTTTCCCACAAACAAGACAGCATATAACATGGCCTTTGATATACCAGCAGGGCTCAAACTTAACGGCGGCACCGATGGCAATTGCCATCGTTAAGATATAAATTGCCGTAGGTAACATTTGCACATTTAAAAGATGTCTACATATAACAAGATAGCCTTTTAGTCAGGTTTATTTTCTGCAAATGTCACTTGTAAAAAAAATGCCATAGGCAGGCTCAAAATTGCTATCGGTGGACTGTTTCACCCTTTGCAATTCTTTTTAAAATTGCCATGGGAGACAAATTCTTAAGTTCGAGACCTGTACCAGTGACGGGTAAAGGCTTATTGTGATTTTTAACAATGTACATAGATCACTAGGATGTGAAAGCATTATAGTAGTGGTAATGTTTTACAGTTATGACCCCTACCTTATAATAGACATTTTCACGAAGGGGCAGCACAAGCTATTACAATAAATTTCTATATACATGTAGTCATTTTTCATGACCATAACAGTACAATTTGTGACATCTGTGTATATGTTGAATAGTGTTTAATCGTTATCGGTATGTTTTTAACATGCTCCTATACCACTAAGGTTTCGAGCATGTCCACCCCGGGTTCAACCTCTTGAAGCCAGGGGTCCAATCCGGGGCAGAAAATAGTGTTTAAGACTGCATTTATTCAATATCAAAGGCCCATTAAAGTTAGTAGGGCCAACAAATATAAATGCTGCACAAAAATGTCTTCGATCAGCAATGCTAAAAGCAAATATTTTTAGAATGAAGTCATAAACCGTGTGAAACCATCATCCATAATGCAGTCTACTGTCGTGTCAATGTGTTGGTGTTCACATTACCGTGTATTCCCTGGTCTTCAATTATGCCAATGTACTGGCAGGCCGATACAGCAGTGTGGATGGCTCAAAGGGCAGATCACTTTACAGGGTAGGGTGTAAAGGCTGTTCACCTCTCACAGCAAACCAGCTAATTTGTTACTTGTCTCGATGGCATGCAGTTAATGTGATGTGGCATTCGCTGTTAATATGATGTGGTGTACACTATTAATATGATGTGGTGTACACTGTTAATATGATGTGGTGTATACTGTTAATATGATGTGGTGTATACTGTTAAAATGATGTGGTGTACACTGTTAATATTGTGTGGTGTACACTTAATATGTGGTGTACATTGTCAATATGATGTGGTGTATGTATACTGTTAATATGATGTGGTGTACACTGTTAATATGGTGTGGTGTACACTGTTAATATGATGTGGTGTATGTATACTGTTAATATATGGTGTATACTGTTAATATGATGTGGTGTACACTGTTAATATGATGTGGTGTACACTGTTAATATGATGTGTTTATATGTGGTGTACACTGTTAATATATGTGGTATGTGTATACTGTTAATATGATGTGGTGTACACTGTTAATATGATGTGGTGTACACTGTTAACATGATGTGGTGTACACTGTTAATATGTGGTGTACCATGTTAATATGATGTGGTGTATGTATACTGTTAATATGATGTGGTGTACACTGTTAATATGATGTGGTGTACACTGTTAATATGGTGTGGTGTATATATACTGTTAATATGATGTGGTGTACACTGTTAATATGATGCAGTGTACACTGTTAATATGATGTGGTGTACACTGTTAATATGATGTGGTGTACACTGTTAATATGTGGCATCCACTGTTAATGTGATGTGGCATCCACTGTTAATGTGATGTGGTGTATACTGTTAATGTGATGTGGCATCCACTGTTAATATGACGTGGTGTACACTGTTAATGTGATGTGGCATCCACTGTTAATATGACGTGGTGTACACTGTTAATGTGATGTGGCATCCACTGTTAATATGACGTGGTGTACACTGTTAATGTGTGGCATCCATTGTTAATATGATGTGGTGTACACTGTTAATGTGTGGCATCCACTGTTAATATGATGTGGTGTACACTGTTAATGTGATATGGCATCCACTGTTAATGTGATGTGGCATCCACTGTTAATGTGATGTGGTGTACACTGTTAATGTGTGGCATCCACTGTTAATGTGATGTGGTGTACACTGTTAATATGATGTGGTGTACACTGTTAATGTGATGTGACATCCACTGTTAATATGATGTGGTGTACGGTGTTAATGTGTGGCATCCACTGTTAATATGATGTGGTGTACACTGTTAATGTAATGTGGCATTCACTGTTAATATGATGTGGCATCATCCACTGTCAATATGATGCCAGGACAAACCTATCTCCAGGGAGCAGGGCTCCTATCATCAAGGGGAAGGAAGTTAAGGTTAATGTTTGCTTTTGTTTAACATCACAACTAGAGCACATTGATTTATTAATCATCAGTTACTGGATGTCAAACATTTGGTAACTTTTGACTTCTAGTCTTCATAGTAAATTCCACTACCGTTTTTCAATAGCAGCAAGGGATCTTTTATATGTATCTTCCCATGAACAGAACAGCACATACAATGGTCTTTGATATATCAGTGGTAAAGCTCCAGCTGGGCCAGAAAACAAAACAATCAGAGAATGGGTCGACAGGAGTACAACTAAAGCACCTCAGTGAGCATGATGTCACACCAAACCCATCTCCACAGTAAGGAAGAAGGAAGGAAATTGGCTTATTTAACAACGCATTCAACACATTTTATTTATGGTTATATGGCATCAGATATATCATTAAGGACCACACAGATATTGAGGGAGGAAACCAGCTGTCACCACTTCATGGGCTACTCTTTTGTATTAGCAGCAAGGGATCTTTTATAGGCACCATCCCATAGCCAGGATAGTACATACCACAGCCTTTGATGTACCAGTCGTGATGCAGTGGCTGGAGCGAGAAATAGTCCAATGGGCCTACTGACAGTGATCGATCCCAAACCGACCGTGCATCAAGCAAGCACTTTACCACTGGGTTACGTCTTGCCCCGAGTAAGGAAGAAGCCCAGAAGTAGAACATGAGCTGTGATGGACCATAGGTTTCATCACCCTCAGTGCATTCAATGCAATCTTGGGGCAGGATGTCAACCACTCATAAAGCACTCGCCGGATATCTACGATCAATCCTCTTTGGTGGGCCTTATTTTGAGCTATTGCTATTTCCAACCAGTACCACTCACTTGGTTTAACAAAGGACATGGTATGTAAAGGTCATTGCATGTACTACCTTGTCTGTGGGAAGGTGAATATAAACAATACTTTGCTGCTGATCGAAACGAGCACAGTAGCCAAGGAGTGGTCGTAACGGGTTTCCTCTCTCATTGTCTGTAATTATATGTCAGGTACCATATTTATAACCATCAATAAAAATGTGTTCTTTCTTTCATTACAGGGCATAAAAAGATGCACATGATGGTGAACACTTAATGATCTGTACATGAAACTGGCACCTACCTTCACCAGGAATCGCTATCACAAGTATCACAAACACAACTATGTCACTATGACTTACCTGAAAAAAAGAAGAAAACGTATATTAGAACATACAGTAACAACATTCCCATAATAAACATGCTATGTTATTACAGTGAAAACCAGACCCAAGCTTCTGAAAATTGCGAGAGCAATAGTTTTGTTTGTGCGTTGCTCATGTAAGCATAGTTTGCGTAAACCCATTTTTCATTCTCACATTGAATTTATGACATCACCTATGGGTTATGTAAAAATTAAATGGGTCACCTGAATTTGTTCTTGCGTAACCCATAAATGGTTTACGCAAATCTTCAATTCTCAAGAGGCCAGCAGACCCTCTGTGAAGTGGACTTCCCTCATAACCAGCCATGTTAAACAGTCTTGCTGAAATCTAAGTACAGAACATAACCTCTCTAAACCAGATGCACCTTAACACTGAGCTTTAACACTTGGTCTCATAGTTGTCCACTTTACAGAGGTTTCACTCTATTTATTATTGCAGTAACACACACTTCGTAATAAAAGTGGAACTACATACAGGCTCCATTACTTTGACGGTTTACCAGTTTCAAGTTCCAGGTAACAATGCAACAGAAACCTACATGACTGTAATTTGACCTTCAAACCATGACTACAACACAGCCCATCTACAACTGAAAGGTTAGACACGAGGTCATGTTCAACCATGACTACAACCCAGCCCATCTACAATTGAACGGTTACCCACACGGTCATGTTCAACCATCATTACAAAACAGCCCATCTACAATTGAACGGTTACCCACAAGGCCATGTTCAACCATCACCACAATACAGCCCATCTACAATTGAACGGTTACCCACAAGGCCATGTTCAACCATCACCACAATACAGCCCATCTACAATTGAACGGTTACCCACAAGGTCATGTTCAACCATCACCACAACCCAGCCCATCTACAATTGAACGGTTACCCACAAGGTCATGTTCAACCATCACTACAACCCAGCCCATCTACAATTGAACGGTTACCCACAAGGCCATGTTCAACCATCACTACAACCCAGCCCATCTACAAATGAACGGTTACCCACAAGGTCATGTTCAACCATCACTACAACCCAGCCCATCTACAATTGAACGGTTATCCACATGGTCATGTTCAACCATCACTACAACCCAGCCCATCTACAATTGAACGGTTACCCACAAGGTCATGTTCAACCATCACTACAACCCAGCCCATCTACAATTGAACGGTTACCCACAAGGCCATGTTCAACCATCACTACAACCCAGCCCATCTACAATTGAACGGTTACCCACAAGGTCATGTTCAACCATCACTACAACCCAGCCCATCTACAATTGAACGGTTACCCACATGGTCATGTTCAACCATCACTACAACCCAGCCCATCTACAATTGAATGGTTACCCAAAAGGCCATGTTCAACCATCACTACAATACAGCCCATCTACAATTGAACGGTTACCCACAAGGTCATGTTCAACCATCACTACAACCCAGCCCATCTACAATTGAACGGTTACCCACAAGGTCATGTTCAACCATCACTACAACCCAGCCCATCTACAATTGAACGGTTACCCACATGGTCATGTTCAACCATGTATTGAAAAGGGAAGAAATGTTGTTTATGACTTTGTTTAAATAGCAGCTATTAGGTGTCTAACTTACTGACATTTGGTTTAGAGAAGAAACCTGTTGCCACATTGTCATAGCCAGGTTTCTTTATTAGAGGACTACCCACATTGGGGGTGGGGCACTCAATATGTCTATGAGCTGTATTACTGGGCGATAGGCAAATATAGAAGATGGTGGTGGAAAAAGATAGTGTGATGGGTAGGGGATGTGTGTGTTGCCATCACATAGGCTGCTACCAATCCTAAATATTCCATTCCACACAAGGCAGTGCCTATACCACTGGGTTCATACCAAATGACATCAACCATACAATTCATCTGAGGTGCATACAAATATCACTTATGTAATATATGTTAAAGAATAATTAATGGTGGTGTGTAACCTAAAATAAACTATTAAAAAGCAAGACTGTATACTACAGACCTTGATGTGAAAACAAACTGAGGGGAGTGATTAATTGCTCCCCTGACTTAAGATTATGGGGAGCCATTTCAGATATAACAAATCGACACCCAATAGCCGATGTGTATTTTTGTGCTGGGGTGTCGTTAAATAGTCATTCATTCCTACAGATAAGAAAATGTCTATGGCCAAAAATAACATGCTATTTCGACGGGGAAAAAATTAAATATATTCTACAGCTAAAAAGTGCCATGGGAAATTAAAAACTCAATGGCAATCTCCACGGCATTGCGATTAAAATGGCCAATTGCAGGAGTTGTATTACCATAATGTGTATTGATATTTAATCCTTTTGTAGTACCGTTTTTTAGTTCATAAGCTAAGGAGATCTAAAAATTACTCTCCTTGAACAAGTCCCAGGAGAGTGATGGAGAGTGGAAGTGATAACTCCCTTAAACGGCGAGGTTTGCTTTGCTTACTTGAATTTAAAACTGTAACCTTGTTAGTAATAAAAACACAAAATGTATACTGATGAGTCTTGAACAATCCATGCCATTTAATAACCTACTACACCAAGCGACGTGCCATTTAACAACCTACTACACCAAGCGACGTGCCATTTAACAACCTACTACACCAAGCGACGTGCCATTTAACAACCTACTACACCAAGCGGCGTGCCATTTAACAACCTACTACACCAAGCGGCGTGCCATTTAACAACCTACTACACCAAGCGGCGTGCCATTTAACAACCTACTACACCAAGCGGCGTGCCATTTAACAACCTACTACACCAAGCGACGTGCCATTTAACAACCTACTACACCAAGCGACGTGCCATTTAACAACCTACTACACCAAGCGGCGTGCCCATTTAACAACCTTCTACACCAAGCGACGTGCCATTTAACAACCTACTACACCAAGCGACGTGCCATTTAACAACCTACTACACCAAGCGACGTGCCATTTAACAACCTACTACACCAAGCGACGTGCCATTTAACAACCTACTACACCAAGCGGCGTGCCATTTAACAACCTACTACACCAAGCGACGTGCCATTTAACAACCTACTACACCAAGCGGCGTGCAATTTAACAACCTACTACACCAAGCGGCGTGCCATTTAACAACCTACTACACCAAGCGGCGTGCCATTTAACAACCTACTACACCAAGCAGCGTGCCATTTAACAACCTACTACACCAAGCGACGTGCCATTTAACAACCTACTACACCAAGCGACGTGCCATTTAACAACCTACTACACCAAGCGACGTGCCATTTAACAACCTACTACACCAAGCGACGTGCCATTTAACAACCTACTACACCAAGCGACGTGCCATTTAACAACCTACTACACCAAGCGGCGTGCCATTTAACAAACTACTACACCAAGCGACGTGCCATTTATCAATCTATTATGTTAACTGCAAGGCCAATCAGGATGTCTATATAATCCAGCAGAGGGGGAAGTGTTACTAATGTATTATATGTGCACCAAACTATATTGCACACATGTAGCTCGTTACATCATACAAGACATGTACAGCATACATGTGTGTCTGCTGACATTTGTATGAGCCATAAATTTTCCCGTAACCATCCATGTACCTGCAAATATGTCGTCACGTCACCTCTCCTACCAATATACAAGCCAGCTCAGAACCGAGAGATATTTCTCTCTTGCCAACTTACAAACTAGAGCATAACCCAGAGACATTTCTCTCTTGCAGACTAGCACATGTATAGCCAGAGGTAGAGACATATCTCTCTGCCAATATACAGACTAAAACATAACCAGAGGTAGAGACATATCTCTCTGCCAATATACAGACTAAAACATAACCAGAGGTAGAGACATATCTCTCTGCCAATATACAGACTAAAACATAACCAGAGGTAGAGACATATCTCTCTGCCAATATACAGACTAAAACATAACCAGAGGTAGAGACATATCTCTCTTGCTGATATCATATACAAGCCAGCACATAAGCTAGACATTTCTGCTGCAGGGGAAAAAACATATATGCAATCAGAGAATTTATGAAAACACATCCAGCATTTTGGCTAATTTATAAGAGCTGCCATTCCCAGCATGCTGCAGGAAATCTTCTGAATTACTGACATAGTGATTGGATGAAAATAAACAGCGAGTGTGTGGCTCCCTGGCAGACAGGGATAGGCATCTTGTCTGTCTGACATGCAACAACACAGAATGTCAATAAACAACAATAAACATGACAATGCATAAACAAACACAAATTATCAGCACTCAGTGCTGTTGCCTCAGTTTGGTGGAGTCATCAGAAGAACTGCAGACCATTCATAATGGCTGAATAAAAAAAAATTGGTAATATCCAACTGGAAGATTGTGATAGCTGATTGGAAGATAGTATCTTGATGGTGTTGTCAAAACCAATATTTACTTCCTATTGTCAAGACATGTACCAATTACTAACAGCCACAAATGTACCTTTCAGGGATGTGAGACCCATCTAAAAATAAAAGCTGCAATGATCTTTTAAAAGCTGCAACCACTACATCATATCTAAATAACGGTCATCTTTCAGCATTTCAGACCAAATCCAATCTACTTTGTAAAAATAATTTTACTGAAAGCTGAAATTGATAAAAAGCTGAAAAATTACATCCCTGTATATACTTGAATGTGCTCAGAAATTGTTACTTTTCACTATAAAGTTTTAAGTACAATTTAATTGTAAGAAATGGATTCTAGTCCTAATAAATGCAGACCTCGCCACTTATGAGAACCTATCACTCTCACTCCCCATTGCTCCCCTAAGACTAGTTCAAGGGGAGTAATTTTTAGCTCTGCTTTGCATGTGAATTCATATGTCAGTATGGTGATATCTTAAATGGCTCCCCATAATCTAAGTTAGGGGAGCAATTAATCAGTCACGTTAATTTGTTCATGTTAAGGTCTGCAGTGGTAGATAACAATGGATGTAACTGACAAGTTCAGCTGCCATTTACTCACAATAAAACAAATTCTCTTGGAAGTGGTAGATAACAATGGATGTAACTGACAAGTTCAGCTGCCATTTACTCACAATAAAACAAATTCTCTTGGAAGTGGTAGATAACAATGGATGTAACTGACAAGTTCAGCTGCCGTGTACTCACAATAAAACAAATTCTCTTGGAAGTGGTAGATAACAATGGATGTAACTGACAAGTTCAGCTGCCTAGTACTCACAATAAAACAAATTCTCTTGGAAGTGGTAGATAACAATGGATGTAACTGACAAGTTCAGCTGCCGTTTACTCACAATAAAACAAATTCTCTTGGAAGTGGTAGATAACAATGGATGTAACTGACAAGTTCAGCTGCCGTTTACTCACAATAAAACAAATTCTCTTGGAAGTGGTAGATAACAATGGATGTAACTGACAAGTTCAGCTGCCTAGTACTCACAATAAAACAAATTCTCCTGGAAGTGGTAGATAACAATGGATGTAACTGACAAGTTCCGCTGCCGTGTACTCACAATAAAACAAATTCTCTTGGAATTAACTCAAACGAAATCTCAGTACAAACAACTGGCTACCAACTAAATGTCTCATGAAAACGTACCAAGCAGTAGCTGAACCAATTTGCACATAAAGATCAAAAGCATGAGTTGAAATATATGTAAAAATAAACACGATGACATTTTCAACAATTGGGATAATTTTCTGTTGTAAAAGTTAGTATGAAATAGCTGTATTTGGGTTATCCAATTTCATCAAGCACTGCTCACTTGACCAACAGTTAAAGTTTGTTTTGTTTAACAATACTACTAGTGCAATTCAAGTGTATATTCCTTCTCATGGTCTATTCCTTGATGTGGTGATGGGGCTTGTCTGTGTCTGTGACTCAGAGACCTATGCCACAGGAAAGAAGGAAGAAAATGTTTGATTTAACGACGCACTCAACACATTTTATTTTCGGTTATATGGCATCAGACATATGGTTACGGATCACACAGATATGAGATACGAAACCCGCTGTCACCACTTCATGGGCTACTCTTTTTGATTAGCAGCAAGGGATCTTTTATATGCACCATCCCACAGGCAGGATAACACATACCATGGCCTTTGATATACCAGTCGTGGTGCACTGGCTGGAGCGAGAAATAGCCCAATTGGCCCACCAACGAGGATCGATCCCAGACCGACCATGCATCAAGCGAATGCATTACCACTGGGCTACGCCCCACCCCCTATGCCACAAAAGCTTGGATTGGTCAATGAGTAGTCAAGTGCCATATGGACCAAGATAACGGAAACCTGGAGTGCTCAAGTCACACATATCGGGCTGTAAGATGCTCTCCAATAATGGTAAAGTTTGTTTTCTTTAATGACACCACTACAGCACATTGGTTTCTTACATATATAGTCTCAGAGAGGAAATCAGCTACATGTTTCCATTAGTAGCAAGGGATCTTTTATATGCACCATCCTACAGACAGGATAGCACATACCACGGCATTTGATATACAATGTACTAGTCATGGTGCACCGGCTGGAACGAGAAATAGCACAAGTGGACCACTGATGAGGATTGATTCTAGACTAACCGTAAATCAGTGCTTTACCACTGGGCTATGTTTCGCCTCACACTAATGAGTCAACAGCTTCTATGACTACACTAAGTCACAGGTATTGAGCTGCAAGGCACTTTCTAGTAAATATATTATTACATCAATCAAATAATGGTGCTATATCAGTGACTAGTGAAAGCAACAGAAGAGGTGTCACTTCCTTAGCTGAATGTTGTATTACCACTGCAGTCAAGTTGCTTGATAAAATGACATCACTGCTCTTACACAGTTTACACTCAAGTGCTCAAGGGACTGTGCATGTTTTTAAAGAAAATAGGCAAAATCATGAGTTATATAATATTAATGAACAGCTCAACTGGTGTGATATGACTGCAGGCTTTACTTGATGAGATGTAAATCATATCTGACAAAAACGAAACAGGAAATGAAATATCCTCTATCTACCTCCGTCTTCCTCCATCCCTCCCTCCCTCCCTTCCCCATCATGTATCTATTGTTTTGTTTGTCTACAAGGTATGTTCATTTAAGAATTGAACGCCAAAACCGTTTTACACACTGTATGAATGACGTAGCGCGTTAGTGCGAAGCCGTTCATACATAAGTGTGTAAAATGGTTTTGGTGTTTATCATCGCATGAACGTCAAAAATATAACATTCAATTCTTATAATTCCAAATGCATTAATATTGCAATTATACAAAACTATATTAAAAAACTCAATTGATCTCTATTCCACAATGATTTACAACTGTATCAATACACAAATAAGGTAATTCCCGTAGAAAGTTACATTCGGGTTTTTTCCATCAAATCTCTGATTCATTATAATGATTTACATAAGATTTTATAAATTTAAATTTTCTGAATCAAATGCAAATAAAAAGTTATAAAATTTTAAATAACTGAACATTCTGTTTTTATTTGTTTATCGAAAAAGTGCAGTTTTCACGTTCATGGAAGAATGAACGTTGGTTGTTAAGATCACATGATAGCATTTTAACCAATCCAGATGCCTATTACAAAACAGTAATTATAAAATGGAATTATATATTAACAACCTGAATTTGTACCAAACATACACATATAAACCAATTATAATGTATGTATATATTATGTACATTTATACATCCTTATATACATTGTTAGATAACGTAAATAATTGGAATTCTATGTAAAAAAAATTATCATGTTTTGCTATGGTAACTTGGTTACGTATGTATTTTGTACTGGTTTTACTTGGGCCTTTTCTACAATACAAATATTACCGTAATACTAGTGGATATAAATTATACTCAACAAAAATAATTATGGGCCAGTAGATTATTTTAGCAAGTTCTGATTACTGATGACTTTTAAACAAAATGCTGACAATATCTACTGGCCCTTAATGTTGTCAAGTATATGCAGACATTTACTCATTATTATTTGCTAAATAATATCTTAACCCAAAATGTAAACCAAATAACAAATTTATTTTAAAATTCAATCACTTTCTCTCTTAAGTCAAAGTTGTTGGGGTTTTTTTCTCCTTTTGTTTCCAACAACTTGTTTTTAATCTCTCCCGTCTAACTTCATGTTAAAAAGAATTGTTTTTCAGACCTAAATCTCTCTTACAACAAATTGAAACTGCTGACAGATTAGCAGTAAACAGAGAAATAGTTTTCTCATTTCTAAAAATAGTTCACAATTGTCAATATTTTCACACGTGTACAAAATTAGGTGTACTTTTTTCTACTGCCTTCTGAAAATGTTCATAAAAAATATACACTTCCCAATGGAAATCTTCAACAATGTTGGGGGGGTTGGGGTTGAGGTTTTTTTAAAAAGCATGGGCTGGGGGAAAAAAAACCTGCCACCCACCCCATTCCACTCCATTAAGCATAGTTTGTATTTTTAAAAATTATGTCTACATTTTTTTCTGCTCCCTTCTAAAAGTGTAAATAAAAAGATATACAATTTACAATGGGTACACATGTATTTTAACAACTTTTTTAAAGCTTAGGTTGGAATTAACCGCTGCCACCTCCCTGTGCCCCACCGTTATGAAAATGCTGATCTTGCAAGTAGCCCCTACCTCCAGACACCGATAACACAATTAAAGAAACTATGCCAAAAATGTTCAAACATCTCTGGCATCATCACACGGCTGGGCGCACTGTCTTAGGATGGGCGCACTGTTTTAACACGGTCCCACAATATGTTGTTTTCCAGGCCAGGTTCATCCCAAGTCTTACTTCTAGCATGCCGGTACAGACTCCTGCTGAAGACTTCCCTGTGGAAACGATGGCTAATGGCTTACAGTCAACACTGGCACCTCCATGGTAAGTCCCGGCTTTGTCAGCCAGCCACGACAAGAGTTTATGAGAAGGACGCAGTAAGCTTCAGACCACAAAGAATGTTTTCAAGTTTTCAACACTCGGCTACATACCAACTTGTCCATTGTTGATGTCAACAACAGCATATTAAAAACAGTCAGAGATAAATAGTGATGGTATTATCTTATTTAAATACTGTAGGTAAAATATGATTTTGTTAAAATTATAAATGTATACATTTGGTGATATAATAACAAAAACAGTCAGAGCCAAATTGTGATGGTATTATTTATTTAAATATGTAAAGTATGGAAATATTAGTTTTAAGTATGAATATATATATCATATATTTTGTGATACAACAACAAAAAAAACCTGTCAGAGTTAAATTCTGACAATACTATATCATTTCGATACATGTAAATAAAAAAAAGAATCAATACCTAAACAACTTTTTGTGGTGTTTTTTGTTTTTTTACAAATAAAACCTGTGATTTAATTAAATAATGTAAATATGACAGCTATCTTAGTTAAACAAATTGTACATTTAAAAGGTGCATATATAAGGTAAGACAAACTGCACTGAAAATCATTGCTAAAAAACATGTAATTATCAGGAAACTGGAAATGCATATACAGTAAAGTACTTGTACATGTATTATAAACACGGTTACAACACACTACCGGTCAGAACGAGCTGATCGTAAAGTCCTGTTTTTTCTCCTATACTGTATTATAAACACGGTTACAACACACTACCGGTCAGAACGAGCTGATAGTAAAGTCCTGTTTTTTCTCCTATACTGTATTATAAACACGGTTACAACACACTACCGGTCAGAACGAGCTGATACTAAAGTCCTGTTTTTTCTCCTATACTGTATTATAAACACGGTTACAACACACTACCGGTCAGAACGAGCTGATCGTAAAGTCCTGTTTTTTCTCCTATACTGTATTATAAACACGGTTACAACACACTACCGGTCAGAACGAGCTGATCGTAAAGTCCTGTTTTTTCTCCTATACTGTATTATAAACACGGTTACAACACACTACCGGTCAGAACGAGCTGATATTAAAGTCCTGTTTTTTCTCCTATACTGTATTAATAAATTTTAATGTGTAGAACGAATTACGTATAGCGAATTTACTGTTAAAACGAACCAATTTGTTTGTCAAAATTGTGAATTTCAGTGTTCATTAATGTATATACAGTGAACCGAGCATCTATATTTTTTTCTTATATGTATCCTATCAGTCAGTAGCATTAATGGCAATGCATTCAAAATGATTTCACCGATATTGATGATAATAAATGAAATATTAAAACAAAACCCCCACTAATTATTGTGTTTAAATTTGAAAACCCCAAAGTGGCCAACTTCCTGAATGAAAATGGCGAACTTCCACAAATGTATATAACAAACTACTGCTATAACGAACCAATGAATTTGGTCCCTTGCAGTTCGTTATAAGAGTACTTTACTGTATATTACATTTTCTTAGGCCTAATAATTTAAATATTTTTAAGTCTGTCGTCATAAGAAATGCTTGAATATGCAAAGAATACACTAATTATAATGATAAGTATGAGAACACACGGGCGGGATTTAGCTCAGTTGGTTGAGTGCTCGCTTGAGGTGCTTGTGTCGCAGGATCCAACCACCTTGGTGGATCCATTCAACTGATTGGGGTTTTTCTCGCTCCAACCACTGCACCACAACTGGACAAAGGCTTCATTAGGAAAAATGTAGCAGCTTTCCTCCGATGACTACGAGTCAGAACTACCAAATGTTTGATATCCAATAGCCAATGATTAGTTAATCAATGTGCTCCAGTGGTGTCGTTAAACAAAACAAACCCCATATGATAACAATATTTACATACATAAATAACCGAATCTTCTTGGGTTAATTGGTATATTTGTGCCTCTGTTAAGCCTCAATCTGTGCCCTATGTTAAGCCTCGATCTGTGTCCTCTGTTAAGCCTCGATCTGTGTCCTCTGTTAAGCCTCGATCTGTGTCCTCTGTTAAGCCTTGATCAGTGCCCTCTGTTAAGCCTCGATCTGTGTCCTCTGTTAAACCTCAGTTTGTGGAATAGCCGATCGTTGTTTAACTGTTTATGAGAGTCAAACAGTTTATTTTGAAATGTTTGTTCTTGTCTCCGGTATTTGCCGTTTTCAGATCATTTGTATGCTACACAAGTAATGCAGATTTCCCTGTTGAATTAACTTAATACAGTTAAAGTTCAACACATCCAAAGGGAAGGAAAGGAAAGTTTGTTTAATGAAGCCCCAGCACATTCTTCAGCATGCAAATTGCAATCATTTGTATAAATAATGAAAGAAAATGCATGAAAAGAAACTATTCTTACAAATTAATTAGCAGACAGAGCAGCACCTACCATAGTCTATTTATGTCAGGGAATACTGGCTGGAATGGATAATAATGGTCCATTGATGGTGATCTATCCGAGATGGCATGTCTGTATAATTTATTCCAAATGTCCGTTACTGCACAAGTTTGCTACTATGAAGACATCCATAACATGAAGCCTTGGGTCAACTGGATATTCAAATGGCCTTTGAAATTATAATTCGTCTATCCTATGTCCGATCAAAAATCAGATGAGAGCTGTATTTGCCTCCTTGACATTGTCATATTGATCTGGGGCAATAATAATTAAATATATATATATATATATATATCAGCCATTCATAAATCAACTAAAAAAAAAAAAAAAAGCTTTGCCAATCTACACTACTATTAGTATTACACCATGCATTTTTTAAATAATAATAAAAGTTTGGGTTTTCTGAGAAGCAAATGTCTTTTTTTTTTTTTTTAACTTTGCCTTCATTTTAAAATGGAAGTTTTCATTTAAAGTAACATTTTTAAAATTCTTATTCTAATATACAACAAATTTAACCTGAATGAAAAAAAGAACAGTGGTTTTAGAATGGTGGGTTTTATGAAGGGGGAATTACTGACACATAACCAGATGTGCATCAGAGCTCATGGAGTTGGCAGCAACTACCAGTGACCAATTGCCTTTAAATTGGTATGTAATTTTAGAAAATAAGAACATGGCACCAGTGGTAATTTCCCCCAGTCATTTGATGCCCAGCAGGTCTCGGTAGGTGTACAAAATGGGGAGTCAGAGGTGATCATTTCCAGCAGCAGAGGATTGCAGCACCAACAGCTGCAGTTACTTCACTGCCCCCCTCCATGTACAGACAGCATCATCATGGCCAATATTAAAGAAGTTGCGATTTTAGGAATTTCTGCATGTGGCTTAATTCCTAGCTGTAAGCAGCCGTCAGATGGCTGCTGTCAGATGAGCCATCACAAGAAGTAGGCTTCTCATTAGCTATATATATTTAAGAATTTACCTCATATTTCCAGGGGCGGGATGTAGCCCAGTGATACAGCGCTCACTCAATGCGCGGTCGGTGTGAGATCGATCCCCGTCAGTGGCCCCATTGCGCTGTTTCTTGTTCAAGCCAGTGCACCATGACTGGTATATCAAAGGCTGTGGTATGTGTTATCCTGTCTGTGGGATGGTGCATATAAAAGATCCCTTGCTGCTAATCGAAAAGAGTAGCCCATGAAGTGCAACAGTGAGTTTCCTCTCTCAATATCTGTATGGTCCTTAACTATATGTCTGACGCCATATAATGGTAAATAAAATGTGTTGAGTGTGTCGTTAAATAAAACATTTCCTACCTTCCTTCATATTTCCCTGAATTATGTCACCTAAACACATGTGCATTAAATTCAATGGGCCATTGGTCAAGGGCAGTGTTTCTGCCAGAAAGACATTTTTAGGTATGGCGCTATGGAATTGAATGCAACCAGTCAACAGGGGGTATGGGGGCCTCCCCTCGGAAAGAAAATGGGTAATGATAAGAGTAATTAATTTTGTCAAAACGTTAACTTAAAAAAAAAAAAAAAATCTGCCCAAAAATTTGGGTATGGCACCATACCCGTTTTACCCTCTGGTAGAAACCCTGCAGTGAGTTATATGTAAAAAAAAATCCATTTCACCTTGAATATTGTGTTCGAACCGTGTGTGAGGTCCTACCGACAACAGAATGACAATTTATGTGTACATCTTGGGTAGGTCAGTGAAACCCCTCTAAACCAGACACCCATGGAAACAAGAAAAAGTACACTTTTAGAGAGATTGTGGTCTGTACTGATATTTAAAAAGGGAATGTGAAAAACATCCAGTTTGAGATAATTTCAGTTCACAGTGGGTCCAGTTTTGAGTTCACTGTACTCCAGGGCTTCTAGAATTTTTATAAAATTCACTAGTCATGGGATCACAGTGATATTACACATTCACTAGCCATGGGATCACAGTGATATTACACATTCACTAGCCATGGGATCACAGTGATATTACACATTCACTAGCCATGGGATCACAGTGATATTACACATTCACTAGCCATGGGATCACAGTGATATTACACATTCACTAGCCATGGGATCACAGTGATATTACACATTCACTAGCCATGGGATCACAGTGATATTACACATTCACTAGCCATGGGATCACAGTGATATTACACATTTACTAGCCATGATTTAAAATTCACTAGCCCAACTTTACATTAAGTTAATACAATTTTATAAATAATAGCAATAATTGGATATGTCATCTGAAGAGGGAGATAGAGCTTAAAAACACTGACATTGGGGTTGGGGTGGGGGCAGTATACGTATATTTACAAAACAGACTTAACTGTAACATTTGATCTCTTTTTTTTCACTAGCCATTGGGCATGGCAATAGTAGTTATTTATTAGACCAACATTGAATATCACTAGCTCTGGTACCCACAACATAACACTCTTTCTTTCTATGGAATGAATATATATATATATATATTACTATTATGGTCTATGAGATTTGATTTGGTGATGTACACCTATTATGCCACACCTGATGACTGCTACAGGAAAATGTTTCCAAGGTAACCCCCAATTTTTTTCTGTGATATACATATTGCTTGATGTAGCAGTTTTAGATACTGGTACACGTATCTTACTATTGTAATTTATGAGATTTGATTTGGTGTTGTACACCCCGAGCACCTGAAGACAGCAGTAAGAAGATGGTCCCAGGTAACCCTGATGAGCTGTCATCACATTGGTGCAGTAGAGCAGCCCAGCCAGCGTGTGGCTTGTATCAATTAGCCTGTTGACAGAGTTACACAACCTGGCACAGCCAGCTGCAAATGCCAGTCTGTGATCCAAGTTCAACACCAGCCAGCGAGGAAACAAACAAGAGGAAACACGAGGAAACACGGCTCACTTCTCCTGTTGTTTCACAACTCATCCTGGAGTAGTCTGCCATTCAGTCTATTCCTGGCATACTTGAACTACCACATAAAACACAATCAGGTTTTTCTTGTGTTTCTTTTTTGGTTATTTTCACTTTGATATTATGGTCAGTTTAGTGAATATCATAGCACCTATCTTTCTTATTCCAGTTTTACAATAATAGCTATGTTACCAGATTAAACAGAACCAATCGTTATCTTTTTTTTCTCTTGTGGTTTTTCTTTGGCATTGGATTTATACCATCTGTTGAGAACTTTAGAGACTGGGAGCTAGGGAGGGTTTCATACCACTTGCCTTTTCCTTGTAAGTTATACCACATTTTTTTGTAAGTTGCTAGTGAATTAAATTAAAAGAGAATCAGTCATTTGTTTCCTTCAGGTTTTTGATTTTGTCTGCCAGAAACATTAATAAACCCTATATTACTGTAGCCCATCAATGTGTTCTATAAATCTATGTAATGTAATACAGTGTAGCTCCAGGTAGGTATGTAGGCAGCCAGTGACTGTAGAAACAAAATAGAGAGAAGATCTAAAATACCCACATCCATTATACCACGACAATTTGCAATAAAATTCACAAATTCACACCAAAATTTAACAATATTTAAAATTTTCATGAATTAAAATTAATGTGAGATATAACCAGTATATACATGTTATGTCAAATGACCCTGAATAATATGTGTTTATTATGCAAAACCATAATCCAGCCTGTGCTGGTGCAGTATTCAAGTTTGTTCATGATTATACAAGTATTGTCCTTATTTAGTCCTTAGTATGATGTTTTGTTTGTGTTTTGTTTGTGCATATCTTTTGCATCTAGTTTCGTATGTGGAATGTCTATATACAATAAAGTTTTATCTTTATCTTTTATCTTTATCTTTATCAAAATATATGTACATACTGTTGATTAAACCACAAGGATAGTAAACACATTTATCAAATGTATTTTTTCACCTGATCACACATTTTTAAAAGCTTTTTTTTTTGGGGGGGGGGGCTTTCAACTTTCTGACATTAAAGATTTATTTTGCTTATAAATATATCTACTGTTTGGATTTCTGTAACTTTTAAGATTGCTAATATTTTATTATTTACAGTAATAGGAATTGTAAACGTGATAAATGTGTCGTAACCACAACTGTGTGTTACCAGACCTGCATTTTATGGTAACCTATACATGGGTTACCACACACTAAAATATTTTGATGCCTGAATAAAAACATCTCAAGCTATTGAAGCTGATCACAACACCTCAGATAAAGATATGACACAAGTGGAAGTGTTTGCATGTAGGTCTGCTGGCTTTTCCCCTCAAATACATCTTACTTTACTGAAACCCTATCCATCCATATCAAAACCTTTGCCAATTGGTGATAACAGCCAGTGTGTGGAGCACACGCCAGCATCAAGTATGAGGTCTATCCAGTGGCACTCTCTGGCTATCTGATTAGGGCTTGGATCAGGTGTGATGGAATTGAGTCACTGCACCCAGTGGACCCCAGCACCCCACCATGCCACCCTCGGTGTCCCTGAACAAAGTCTGATACACCATAATGAACATTTCCTATATTACCTTCATCCCAACAGCCAGCATGGCCAGTTGATTCCAGTGGTTCTGGAAGAACATGTAAAAAAACACAACCACCTGATGATGCTAACTGATAATGCTATGGCTGGTTTGTGATAAAAAGTAAATGTTTAAAGGGCTGAGAAAACCATATATTGAAAATCTAATATACTAAGACAAACAAATGAGGCAACACTTAGTATTGTAGTGTATTATTAGTACAAACATGCATGTGGTATGTCATACAAACATGCATGTGGTATGTCTGTATATAATACAGTGAAACCTGTCTAAACCGGACCCTGAACAAACCGGAATCCTGTCAAAACTGGCCACATTTCATGATCTCAAATGTTCTAAATTCTAAAAAGTGATCCTCTAAACACTGGATCCTGTCTAATGGCCCTGTCACACTATAGCATATGAGTGAAACGTATGAGTTGCGTATGAAAATTCATAAAATAATTTTCATACGCACAAGAAGCCCTTGAAAATGCAGAATTGTGCGTATACTTACCGTATTTAACCTATGAGTAGCATATGAGTAGCGTATGGCAAGCGTATGGCAAGCGTATGGCAAGCGTATGACCAGCGAATGTCAGGAAATGTTAGCCTATGGCCAGCGTACTCTGTGTATGGCTAGCGTATGACAGCGTATGACCAGCGTATGTCAGCGAATGTCAGGAAATGTTAGCCTATGGCCAGCGTACTCTGCGTATGGCTAGCGTATGTCAGCGTGTGGCCAGCGTACTCTGCGTATGGCTAGCGTATGACCAGCGTATGTCAGTGTGTGACCAGCGTGTGGCCAGCGTACTCTGCGTATGGCTAGCGTATGAGTAGCGTATGACCAGCGTATGTCAGCGTGTGACCAGCGTGTGGCCAGCGTACTCTGTGTATGGCTAGCGTATGACAGAGTATGACCAGCGTATGTCAGCGTGTGACCATCGTGTGACCAGCGTACTCTGCGTATGACTAGCGTATGACAGCGTATGACCAGCGTATGTCAGCGTGTGACCAGCGTGTGACCAGCGTACTCTGCGTATGACAGCGTATGACCAGCGTATGTCAGCGTGTGACCAGCGTGTGACCAGCGTACTCTGCATATGACTAGCGTATGACAGCGTATGACCAGCGTATGTCAGCGTGTGACTAGCGTGTGACCAGCGTACTCTGCGTATGGCTAGCGTATGACAGCGTATGACCAGCGTGTGACCAGCGTGTGACCAGCGTGTGACCAGCGTGTGACCAGCGTACTCTGCGTATGACTAGCGTATGACAGCGTGTGACCAGCGTACTCTGCGAATGAGTAGCGTATGAGTAG
This sequence comes from Gigantopelta aegis, assembly GCF_016097555.1. Lineage (NCBI taxonomy): Eukaryota > Metazoa > Mollusca > Gastropoda > Neomphalida > Peltospiridae > Gigantopelta > Gigantopelta aegis. The sequence continues at coordinate 9,852,278 of NC_054701.1, read as the reverse complement.
CGTATGAACTGCGTATGTCCAGCGTATCTCGATCATGTGACAAAGTGCCTATATCGATCAACGGCAGTCTTTCCAGATTGCAGCATTATTGCAGTAGACGTCACACTACCAAGATGCCTCCCAAGAAGAAGACATCGTCTACGAAGAAGTGAAGAAGAGCTAAAAATGGGAACCTATATGTACACTTTCTCAAAACGCTGGCAATACGCTGGGCATACGCTGGCCAGACGCCAATCATACGCTAGTTGTACGTTAATTACGTTACTCAATTGTCAGTAACGCCAAGATGTCTATATACGTTGCAGATACGTCAGACATACGTTAGAAGTACATTACACATGCGCTATCAATGTGCTATCAATACGCTAGCTATACGGTACACCTTCATGTCAGCGAATGTCAGCGTACGACCAGCATACTCGACCTAGGAGTCACATACCTCTAGCGTACCTCTAGCATATTCAGCGTTTGCCTAACATATGCTTAGCGTATAAACCATAAGTCGGAGTACGCACAAATTTTTTAAACATGCCTAAAAATAATTTTCTACCTCGCCGTATGCCAGCATATGCCACCGTGCTTCAAACGTATACAACCTATGCCTAATGTACCCCTAGCGTATGTCAGCGTATACCAGCGTATGAGTGATATTCTTCATACGCTGACATACGCTAGTACGATACGCTACAGTGTGACAGGGCCATAAATCAGATATATATTAGGTCCCCGATATGATCCGGTTTAGACAGGTTTCACTGTACATAGATGTAATGTGGACTAAAGCAGGGTTCATACACTTAAAGGAAGTCAAAATTCCAGGGTTTTTCAAGCACTTTCCAGGTCAACTTTACCAAAATTCAAGGACCGTACCGAGTTTCCACAGGTCGTTAAACACGCAAGTGCCAACCATCTTTGTGGGTTTACAATAGATTCATTAACTTGACACGCTCCCTGAACTTGCTAAATACCCAGCAGCAAAAAGTGACAAACTTTCTTTTCCAATATGGCGACGCTGTCGCTTGGATCTCGTGGCTGCGTGATCCTCACATCGCAAGATAAAAAACAACAACAAACATTCACACGTCAACTGAGCCGGTAAACATCGATTGGCCGGACGATTGGCATTTGATTGTGCCACAGAAATGAAAAAAATAATTTAATTACATGTTAAATAAAGTAAATAAAGCCTCCGTTTTAGGCGTTTATATTTTATTTGACATCAAATTATAATTTTCAAGGGTTTTCCAGACCGCAAGATGATTTTCAAGGGTATTCAAGCACTGGAATACATTAGTTTATTTTTAAGGGTTTTCAAGGGTTTTCCAGGCGCATACAAACCCTGCTAAAGGCATGCGCTAAAACAGCTTGCTCTGAGTGTGCAAGTTAAACTCTATGACCTGTGGATTGAATGTCAGTAATATGAGATACCATGGATGTGGATATTGGCTGCAGTCACTCTCTTGTCATCAGTCTTTCTGCAGTATCTTATTTATTTCCATCAGTATAATATGTATATAGGTTCCTGCAACCGATTTGGTTTTTTTTACCTTAGTGGTATAGGAGCATGTTAAAATATATTGCACTCTTTACCTTTACATCAGGACTGCTTCAGAATTTACCTCAAGGAGAAGATTGAGGCACAGGTCTTAATTATTGTGAATCTACCAGCCTCCGCGGTCACATGGTTACGCCATCAGACTTAAGGCTGGTAGGTACAGGGTTCGCAGCTCGGTACCGGCTCCCACCCAGAGCAAGTTTTAACAACTCGATGAGTCACTACACCCTATTCTCTCTCACTAACCACTAACAATTAACAACTAACCCACTGTCCTGGAAAGACAGCCCAGATAGCTGAGGTATGTGTCCATGACAGCATGCTTGAACCTTAATTGGATATAAGCACGAAAATAAGTTAAAATGAAATGAAACAGTGAATCTGATCATATTTATTTCCACACATTTTTGGTTTAAATAACATTTTACTTTACGAGGTGGTTGTTAGGAATAGAAAAAATGCATCCCAATTTCCCCATAACATTATGATTTTAATAGCCATTATCCAAACTGAATAATAAAAATTAAAATTAGTTTACTTCAAGTCCATTATCATCAATCAGACAGCTTCAGTCTAAAATTATAGTAAATGTCCCAGTCAATGTTAATAGAATCAAATTGAATTTTATAGATAAAATGTTAAAACAGTTGTTTTATTTTACCTATCAAATCCAGTTTAATAACTTCACTTTAAGATAGCAGTCTTCTTTACGTCATAACAGCTATATATACCTAGTTAATATATGTTTATGTATCGACAATTGTGACATACGAACACTGTCAATACACAAGCAAACCGAGACCTGAAGGGCCATGATACAATAACTCAAGGGGTAAAAACCATTAAGAGATTATACGTACTGTACAAACACCACATGATTAGGTCACAGCGAGACACCATTTGAATTTACCTGGAACTGAAATTTGTATGAATGGCTGTCTGGTAATGGTATATACTTTGTCAAAAAAATATAGTACCACACAAAAGCCTACAGGTACAATTTATCTGGTAAAAACATTGTTCTGAAAAAAAAAAGCTATGGATCAATGAACTCTTTACCTTTCTTTGCCACCAACTAAGCATATGAGGGCAGATGTATCGCCAGTGGGGTGCGACAGTCCACCTACAGACAAAACACAGGACTGTGCTTCAAAACAATGTCAAAACATACCTTCCACTCAGCTAAGTGCAGAGATATGATTGTTTTTATGTTAACAGTTTTGTCATTCAGAATTAGTTTATTATGTACATGTATATATGCAGTGAAACCCTCATAAACTGGATACCCACAGGACCAAGTACAAAGTCCAACTTTAACAGGTTTCCAGTTAAAGAGACATTATGTTCTGTACTGATATTTATAAAAGGACCGTAGTTTTTTCCAGTTTTGAAGGAAGGAAGGAAATGTTTTATTTAATGATGCACTCAACACATTTTATTTAAAGTTATATGGCGTCGGACATATGGTTAAGGACCACACAGATATTGAGGCAGGAAACCTGCTGTCGCTAATTCGTGGGCTACTCTTTTCAATTAGCAGCAAGGGATCTTTTATATGCACCATCCCATACAGGATAGCACATACCACAACCGTAGATATACCAGTCTTGGTGCACTGGCTGCAGCAAGAAATAACCCAATAGGCCCACTGATGGGGATCGATCTCAAACCGACAGTGCATCAGTGCGAGCGCTTTACCACTGGGCTACAACCCTCCCCCTTCACAGCTTTGAGGGAATTTCAATTTACTAAGGATCTGGCTTTGAGGGAATTTCAATTTACTAAGGATCTGGCTTTGAGGGAATTTCAATTTACTAAGTATCTGGCTTTGAGGGAATTTCAATTTACTAAGGATCTGGCTTTGAAGGGTTTCACGTGTATATACATATTCCAAAGTAATCACACATTGGGAATGCAGAAAACACCATAATTATCACTTGTTTTTTATGCCTGGTGATTCGCTGCAATTTTTGTGTACAGATGCATACTTGGTTTAAAAACCTTTTAGTTTACAGGGGTTAGTACAAATCCGTGGCTGGCATGCCACCCATCCATATGACCAATTCAGGAATAGCTCTAAAGCTTCTATTGATCTGACATTTTAATTAATTAATTTCCAGTGAAATTACTTGTATATGAGCATACTGAAGGGAAATAACACTAGTAATGGGGTTATTACATTATACTTTCAATTTCATTGCAATTGTGTACTGTGAATAGCAAGCAAAGACAGGGCTTGAAAGTAACAATTTGTTACCCAAAGTATTTTTTTATGTTTTAATGCTTACCTATGGCAATTGTAAGCCTGCCTACTGCAATTTTAAACCAGTGAATTTTGCAACAAATAAACACAAAATTAAAAGCCTTCAACTTAAGGCAATAAGTTTTAACCAGCAGCACAAAACTGCCATCCGTAAAGCTTGTGACCTACCAAAATTCATACCACAGCTACAGCAATTGCTGTCAGTGCTGCCTTTAATTTTGAGCCCTGCAAAGGCTATAAATGTACAGTTATATGTTTATTATGCGTGTATTCAAAGGCTATAAATGTACAGTTATATGTTTATTATGCGTGTATGCAAAGGCTATAAATGTACAGTTATATGTTTATTATGCGTGTATTCAAAGGCTATAAATGTACAGTTATATGTTTATTATGCGTGTATTCAAAGGCTATAAATGTACAGTTATATGTTTATTATGCGTGTATTCAAAGGCTATAAATGTACAGTTATATGTTTATTATGCGTGTATTCAAAGGCTATAAATGTACAGTTATATGTTTATTATGCGTGTATTCAAAGGCTATAAATGTACAGTTATATGTTTATTATGCGTGTATGCAAAGGCTATAAATGTACAGTTATATGTTTATTATGCTTGTATTCAAAGGCTATAAATGTACAGTTATATGTTTATTATGCGTGTATTCAAAGCTTACAAAAGAAGAAAATCTGCTATCAAACATGTGCTGGTGTATTCACTCAGTAAATAATGTGAGTACATAACTATACCGATGTGAATATTACGTGAACTGACTATACTTGACGTCTAGTAGACGGGTATATCACTACTGCTCATAATGCATTCTGTTCTTACAGCACACAACTCTATACAAAAGCAAAACATGAATCTGTTAATGTACTAAGCTATAGGTACATGTCAGGTATTAATGCTCTATTTACCACTGCCTCTTAAAAAAACGCTCGTAAAGAGTCACTGCCAACAAATTGTGTTTGTAAATATTTTTTCAATATCAAATATAAATTGGGTCCGTGTGAAACTGATAAAATGTTTGGAGATGATCTAGTTTAATTAAATACCTGTTTTTATGAAACAGATTACTTTTCCAGATAATGTACCAGTACTTGTATGTCTATTTGCTACCCATTTTTGTTCTGATTTAATGAAAAGATTTACTAAAAGATTATGAAATGACTGAAATGTTAGTTTGCCTAGCTGTGATGTCAAAGAAATGTTTTATTTAACGACGCTTTCAACACATTTTATTTTCAGTTATATGGCATCAGACATATGGTTAAGGACCACACAGATATTGAGAGAGGAAACCCGCTGTCGCGACTTCATGGGCTATTCTCTTCGATTAGCAGCAAGTGATCTTTTATATGCACCATTCCACAGACAGGGTAGTACATACCACAGCCTTTGATATACCAGTTGTGGTGCACTGGCTGGAACGAGAAATAGCCCAATGGGCCCACCAACGGGGATCGATCCCAGACCTGGAGAGTTGTTGTAGTATATATGTAATAATTGTTTTTAAGTTATATAAATTTACAATAATAAATGAATTAATAGTTTTCTCACTCTAGTTCATTCAGTTTTTCAAAGACTTGGCCAAATATTAAGTTTGTTTTCTTGTTTCCAAATGATTTAGTTTATGTTAAATTTAACAAATTTACAATTCATAAAAATGTCTCCTTTAACTAGTAATTAATTCATCACACCTTGATACCAACAATATGAAAGAAGAAAAAAGATAATTTGGTTCACTTATTTTGAAATACATTTAATATTCATACAATTCACCATAATGTACCCTCGTTAGTAATTAATTCATCAAAGCTTGATGCAAGCAATATGGAAGAAGAAATTAAATTGTGTTCACTTCATCTGCAATCTATTGATTCATCTATTGAATCAAGGATCAGAAACACTTAATTCTCATGCTGTAATTCACAGAAAAATCTCTTCATCTAGTAATTAATTCATCACGGCTTCGTGGAAACAAAACACGTAAGAAGAATGAGGTGCCTTCAGTAGCAGCCTAATTAATTTACATTTCGTGAAGACAACCCGCCTATCTATCACTATGTCAGTGTCAAACAGTTCAGACTGCAGATTAACTATGCTCACCATGCAAGCCCGGTTATGGCGACTTTTGAAATGAAACCTCTTTATGATTCCCAAATGCAAAAGCCAGCTGATGTGTGCCTGGGCTGGGGCTGACATATCACAAGGTGAGAGCCGGCCTCACTTTGATGCACAATGCAGAGGAAGTTTGGATCAAGTTCACCAATTTATTGCAGTCATCAAATGTGTTTACTGATAGAAGACAATTTCAACATCTGGATTTCACAGGCTTAATGAACGCCTGGCTGTAGCCTGGGAAAGTTTTCACCTATCATGGATCTCCAACAAGCTTACATATATATATTATTAAAGATTTTTTCTTAAATTGATTTTTTATCATAATATCCAGTATAAATGGTGAAAAAGATTTTTGTAAATGTATAGGATTCCCTTTGGCATTTAGCTCAATCAGTCATCATTATTCAATTGGTATATAGTTAATTTCCCTAATGTGTTTGACGTACTTGATAAATGACTGTAATATATTGATGACTAACAATCAGAATTGCAAAAATAAGGGTAGTTTCCTTGACGGGGTTCCTATTTTAATGCTGTTATGGGGGGAGAGGGAGTATACATGTAATAGGACTGATGCAAAGCTGCATAGTAATTTGCACAAAAAAACATTTAAAATGTTTCTTTTCTGCTTTTTTCATAATTGTTTAAACACCAACATTTGTTTTTCTACAAACCATGACTCTGGACATGTGGTATGTACTGTACTGATTGTGGGAAAGTCCACATTAAAAAAAAAAAAATTGCTAATGGAAAAATGTAGTGTCACAATGTTCAAATGCCTGACATCCAATAGCTGATGATTAATAAACCAATGTGCTCTTGTGGTGTCATTAAACAAAACAAACTTTACCAGTAAACTTTAACTCTTATTACACTTCAGGGAATATTTTATTTTCATGTGATACTGAACAAGATGTTCCCTGACTTCTTGCAAGCACTCTAACCACTGAACTACAGCCAACTCATTTAAGACACACCAGGCTATGGTGCCATACCTGTCAGCCTAACCCCTGACACTTTCTGATAACACATCCAGCCTGACCAGTCAAACAAGCGGCCACATGCTGACCACATAGCCTCTTGGAAACAGACCCGGTTCTTCTCTTTGGAAGCCATGTGCCAACTGATGCCCTGCTGAAACCATATCGAGATTTCCCATCTTGATAGATCCCCTGGACCATGGGCTATTGCCACAGGTGTGGTCAGTGTTTTAGGAACGGAGATTCAGCTTGACATGCAGTGATATACAGACCTTTAGTTTTTGTATGAGAAACTGCACCACTTTCAGATGTTTAGTGCTGAACAATAAATGACATTCCAACCCTTGTTTAGAGTGGTGCTACTGATTTACTGTCTGCTCTTGTTAAACCCAGATACTGTTCTTTGTCCCCAAAACCTAATCTGGGGAAATGTACATTTTTATTGCATTTTGCATTCTGTTTTAATTCTGTTTATCCTTAGTTTGACATCTAACAGCTGATGTATGTTTTTGTACTGGGGTGTCGTTAAACTTGTATGCATTCATTTTGTTTATATTTCCATGAGTAGAGATATGATTTAAGATGGTGCAATTTATGAAAAAAGCACCTGCATATTCCAAATTAAATAACATGTATATAGACCAAAATATTACATTTCTTCCACTAAAAAGATTGAAATGTATTATATTCAACTATTAAACATAGAATTTTAAGGACACTAATTTTCGCTAAGCACCTCTTTAATCTATGTCTAATTTCATTAAAAATGCAGCAGTGTCTTTTAACCTAGAGTGACAAATTGAATTTTTGATAATTATAATTATACAAATTCCAGTACAGACAGTGCATTTTATGTATTCTGAATAACGTGTCCATGTACTGGAATTTGCAGAAGTATAGAGATTTGTTTTAAGTTTATCAAGTGCTTTTTTGGTTCATGTAATATTAACATCAGACATGCAAGTAATACTGCCTCTTAACATGCAAAATGTACAAACTAATAAAACTAAGGTTGGTAGAAAACTAAATTGTAAGTATTATAGAGCATACATGTATGACCAACATAATGAAGTTTAATTGTGTATTATTACAGTATGTGATCAATCAAAACTAAATTTTATGATTTTTTTGCTTACAAGAAAAAGAAATTTTCACTACATGAGATAGATAGTAGATACTAGCACCTTTTTTTATTAGGTCAACCAGAAACACACTGATATTTCAAATGAGAAAATGTACAATTAAAAAATAAAAATGAATTAATGAATATTTTATGACACGCCAGCATACAAAACACAGACTACTGGGTGTCAAACAAAGGTATATGATAATATTAATTTAAAATTAAAAAATATTAATAAAAATAGTGTAGTCACCTATGAAAGAGTCTCATTTATTACAGACACAACGAAGCATATTCATTAACATTACATACCAAAAAATAAAAATCTTCAACAAAAAAACAAAATGGACACCATGGTCAGCTATACTACTTAGGACAGTGTCTTTAAAACCCCACCTCCACACCAAAGTTAAAATTTGTTTTGTTTAACGACATCACTAGAGCACATTGGTTTATTAATCATCATCTACTGGATGTCAAACTTTTCATAATTCTGACATACACTGTATAGTCTTAGATAAAAAAACCCACTACAGTTTTCCATTAGTAACAAGGGATATTTTATATGCACTATTCCACAGACAGGGTAGAACATACCACAGCCTTTGATATACCAGTCATGGTGCACTGGCTGGAACAAGAAAAAGCCCAATCAGTGGGGATCGATCCTAGCCCAACTGTACATGAGGAGGGAGAGTGTTTTACCACTGGGCTACGTCCCACTCCACCTCTACGCCATGGCCAGTAGTGTCAATAAATATGTCTGTGGTGAGGTCCCCAGACTGATCTGTTGATGGGCCCACTGACAGACACAGCTCTGACAAGACAAGAGAGATGTTGTACAGGTCAGCCCCCACACTCCAGGCAGTGTCGTAAATCCACTGATCCACGCAGCACAGAACCTTACAAGGTGTCGTAAATCTGCACACTTCAATCAGACATCTCCCAGTGATGGCGGTGTGTTCAAAGTGGTGTTTGTGCTCACAAGTTGTTAAACTCAGCACCATGGGTACCACTTTCGCAGGGAATTGCTGGGAACCCTGACTGGGGACACAAGGTGATGATGAGATAAGGCTGAGGTGCTCAGCAGACAAGGGTGGGAAGTTGTACCCACAGGGAGCAACAAAAACATTCTTTCAGGGAATTATCACCTCTTCATAGAGGACTCCCCATGTTCCACACTGTGTAATAAAAATTGTAACGAGTCCCTGCTGCAGAGAAATACCAGATTATACCACAGTGGTTAGACCAAGACTGCTGCAACAGACCTGACTGTTAAAGGACCCCCCCTGAAACTAGTTCTAGAAGAAGAATTTTAGGCTCCTCTTAGCTTTTTTAAAAGTCCTACAAAAGGATTAAATATTAATGCTCAATATCATAGTATCTTAAATGGGTCCAGGTCTTTTGCCCCCCCCCCCCCCCCCCGGACATTTGCCCCCCGGACATTTGCCCCTAGGACATTTGCCACCCTGGACATTTGCCCTTTTGCTTAATGAAAATCTGGTCATTTGCCCCCCACCTTCAATTTTTTTTTTATTGTGTAAATTATTCAATATTTTTCTTAAATATTGCAACTGAGATACATGAAGGCATGAATATGTATGTGGCTTCCTTCCATTTATTATGGAAATAAATTAACGAATTACGAAAAATATTTCTAGAATCACACACACGCACCTATCATTGCCAGTGAGCTTTGTTTGTGAGCTTGGGAGTCCCAGTCAAATATTATATCGATCGGTATTGTCAAGTGAAAATCATTTAATCTACTTGATAGTCATGTATCAGACTGAAGTGAAAACCACCCTGAAGGGCATAGGCCATTGTGAAAAAGTGCTTTGTAATTATGTCATGTAGTATTGAATAAAATATTGTTGTTTCGTATTAAAGGGGCAAATGTCCGTAGGGGGCAAATGTCTGGGGAGGCAAATGTCCGGGGGGGCAAATGTCCTAGGGGCAAATGTCAGGGGGGGCAAATGACCGCAAGCCATCTTAAATGGCGACCAATAATTTAAGTTATGGTGAAAATGAAAATTACACCAAGTCACCGCAATTGTAATCACACCAAGAGCAAGAATATATAAACGAAAGAAGCATTTGTTTAATAACACTCCATCTCAATGTTTATTCAATGCCTTTAGCCAATTAGCAGCAAGGGTTCTTTTATGTGGACAATATTAGCATGGTTTAATAAATCAATGTTTATCACAGGTGCATTATCTTAATACCATACCCAATTTTTATTTTTAATAGGTTTCATTTTGTTTTTCTTTCACCTTTAATGAACAGATCTCACTAAATGTCTCTATCACAAATGTGGCATATTGTGTACAAACCATAAAACATGAAAAGAAGAAGAAAAAATTAATCACACTAGCAACGGATTCATGGGTTCTGCCAATCGTGCTATTTTTAAGCATGTGGAAAAGATTGGAAAACACCTCTAACGGCTAAAAGGGTATCTTCTTACCAAGCCTTTGTTACTCTTTATCAGGCTTTATTGTACATGTGAATAACATTAAAGCACCACACTGGTGGAATGTTACATTACTTCACAGGCTAATTGTGTGCAGGCTGGAAGACTTCTCAGATAAAAGGTTGAGCCAGTGAACCATGAAAACCTCCAGACAACAATATACTCAATACAGTCGCCATCCCACCCACACATGATTGCATTTTAACACTGTCTTACTCATCCTGTACAGTAGAACCTAGACCTTACTCATACTGTACAGTCTAACCTGTCTTACTCATACTGTAGTCTAACTTGTCTTACTCTCACTGTACAGTCTAACCTGTCTTACTCATACTGTACAGTCTAACCTGTCTTACTCATACTGTACAGTCTAACCTGTCTTACTCATACTGTACAGTCTAACCTGTCTTACTCACACTGTACAGTCTAACCTGGATTACTCATACTGTACAGTCTAACCTGTCTTACTCACACTGTACAGTCTAACGTGGATTACTCACACTGTACAGTCTAACCTGGATTACTCATACTCTACAGTCTAACCTGTCTTACTGATACTGTAGTCTAACCTGGATTACTCACACTATACTGTCTAACCTGTCTTATTCACACTGTATAGTCTAACCTGTCTTACACTGTAGTCTAACATGTCTTACATTGTACAGTCTAACCTGTCTTACATTGTACAGTCTAACCTGTCTTACTCACACTGTACAGTCTAACCTGGATTACTCACATTGTACCGTCTAACCTGGATTACTCTAACTGTACACTCTAACCTGTCTTGCTCATACTGTACAGTCTAACCTGGATTGCTCATACTGTACAGTCTAACCTGTCTTACTCATACTATACAGTCTAACCTGTCTTATTCATACTGTACAGTCTAACCTGTCTTACTCATACTGTACAGTCTAACCTGGATTACTCATAATGTACAGTCTAACCTGTCTTACTCATACTGTACAGTCTAACCTGGATTACTCATACTGTACAGTCTAACCTGTCTTACTCACACTGTACAGTCTAACCTGTCTTACAGTCTAACCTGTCTTACTGTAGTCTACAGTCTCACACCTGTCTAACCTGTCTTACTCACACTGTACAGTCTAACCTGTCTTACATTGTACAGTCTAACTGTCTTACATTGTACAGTCTAACCTGGATTACTCACACTGTACCATCTAACCTGTCTTATTCACACTGTATAGTCTAACCTGTCTTACACTGTAGTCTAACATGTCTTACATTGTACAGTCTAACCTGTCTTACTCACACTGTACAGTCTAACCTGGATTACTCATATTGTACCAGTTGTACTCAGATTGTACAGTCAATCCTGTGTTACTCACTGTACAAATAGTATGACCTGTGTGACTTACACGTATTGTGAAACCCATCTTATTTGTACTGTATATGTTCTATCTGTGTTACTCAGACTGAATAGTCAAAATCAGTAAGAATTTTTGGATGGTCTGGGGTCATATTCTCCCATGAGTTTCTTCTTTTATGACAAAATAAGTCTAAACTGGTTGAAATTGTCAGATGGTCAATGGAAATGGTGGGTAACCATCCCTGGCAGCACCTATCACGGACCCACCCATGTGTTCCCAGGATAGTGTGCTTGAAAACTGAAATGGATACAAACTAGGGAATGCAATAAAAATGAATAGAAAGCAGTCAGCAAACTGAATGTACCTGTACCTGGCACCAATCAGAGAACCGATTTATCACCACGGTGAACCAGAATGGCTATGCCTGACTGACTCTGTACTGTGATAGGCCGATACAGCAGATGAAGGGGGAAGCAGACAGACAGAGGAAGTGCTGATGGGAAGATAACTCCAGTGCCAAACCTTCTATCAGCGGGTGTGGTCACAAAGTTCTATGGGCCATGTGTTAGTCATCTTATCGGCTGCATCACTGTTCCTCTTCCTTATCCAGCATTGCCCTATCTGATGAGGACTACACGTAACTGCCTTAACATAAAATATATGTTCTTCTGCAGTGATGGACAATGACAGTACGTACAGGGCACAAACAATCATCTTCAATGGAACCAGGAATCTCAAATGGACTATAAAAAGTCGAAATGTTAAATGTACTGTAACACGGTACAAAAAGTTGGAAACAAGGGAACATAAATTATAAAGACCAATAACGTTTTATCAGATGTGCTACTTTTTGTTCTTTCTCAGATCTGGAGCCAACTTTAAACCAAAAAGGTATCTCCATTGAACCAACCAAGTCATAAAATCTGCCTAAGAGAAAAATAACAGTTCAATTGGTTTAAAAAAACTGAAATGTATTTTTTTTTTTAAATGATTTATAAAAACACTGTACTTAACAACCCCTGTACACAACCCCTGTACACAAGCCCTGCAATTGACCACAGCAATCGGCAATGCCATGCGGTTTTTAATTCTCCACAGCCATCGGCAATGCCATTCGGTTTTTAATTGTCCACAGCACTTTTGTCTTGGACTATATTCAGGTTGGGGGTTTTTCAATGGCATGGGCTTTTTTTTTGCTGCAGACATTTTCTTAACTGCAGGAGTTGTGTACATAACACCATAAATGAAAACTGACCACCATGAGGCCAGAGTGCTGCCACATAGGCTATGACCAAAAAGCAGCTAAAAATATTTTAAATTCAACAAAAGTTCAACTTATGTTCATGAAAACCCCACATATTTTTACAAACCAACAAACAACAGACTTGGTCAGGAAAGGCGAGTGGTAACTCCCGAACCCTTTTACACTCACCCAGAAAGTTTTAGGAGAGCGGCAAATTGATCACCTTGCAACAAAAATATGTAATGAATTTCATTTCAAACTGCATCTAATTGCTCGCCTGGCATTATTTCAGGAACGTAATCTTCAGCTCGCCTTGATTTTCCTCATGATCGGATAGATCTATATTTTTGACCTGGTTCAACTACATAAATGATGAGTCACCTTATACTTCATACCAACCTTTTCTACCAGATATTGAGCGGCAAACTAAGGGGTTGGCCTATCCACAGTGTTGGCTAATACACAGCGATGTAACATAACTATGCAATTCTCTACATGAAATAGATACCAAATACAATGTACGCAGGTGTTTAAGCACTGTAAATACATGTTGTTGCATGCATGTAAATCATAAACAGGCTTTGTAAATTTTGCTCACAGTTTTGATGTTTTGTGAATTTTGCCCCAGCTTTGTGATCCATCGTCGCACTTGAACAGCTCTAGTGCTCTACCAGTGAGCTACATCTTGCTGTGTATACCGAGCTGAAGGAGGAACTCCACATGAAACACATTCCGTAACCTCTCTGGTCAAGTCCTGCTCTCGGCAGACGGCTGTACCTCAGAATTATGGGATGTGTAGTCGTCCACTTAAGACCACTTACCTTCAGCATTATCTCTTTTACACAAACTTCCAAGTGAGATGGTGAATATCTCAAAATGAGATAGTGAATGTCTCCATGTGAGATGGTGAATACCGGTATCTCCAAGTGAGATGGTGAATATCTTCAAGTGAGATGGTGAATATCTCCAAGTGAGATGGTGAATATCTCCAAGTGAGGTGGTGAATATCTCCAAGTGAGATGGTGAATATCTCCAAGTGAGATGGTGAATTAATATCTCCAAGTGAGGTGGTGAATTAATATCTCCAAGTGAGGTGGTGAATTAGTATCTCCAAGTGAGGTGGTGAATTAGTATCTCCAAGTGAGGTGGTGAATTAGTATCTCCAAGTGAGGTGGTGAATATCTCCAAGTGAGGTGGTGAATATCTCCAAGTGAGGTGGTGAATATCTCCAAGTGAGATGGTGAATTAATATCTCCAAGTGAGGTGGTGAATTAATATCTCCAAGTGAGGTGGTGAATTAATATCTCCAAGTGAGGTGGTGAATATCTCCAAGTGAGGTGGTGAATTAATATCTCCAAGTGAGGTGGTGAATTAATATCTCCAAGTGAGGTGGTGAATATCTCCAAGTGAGGTGGTGAATATCTCCAAGTGAGGTGGTGAATATCTCCAAGTGAGATGGTGAAAGTTTCCATGTGAGATGGTGAATGTTTTCATGTGAGATAATTGGATATAGGCATGAAAATAACTTAAAATGATGATATACCTATACACATGGAAAAGTGTAAACACAGGACTCGAATTTAAGAATTTGTCATTCATGGCAATTTAAAAACAAAACTGCTGTAGGTGAAACAGCCCACTGATGGCAATTTAAAGCCTGCATGCCCACAGCAAAGTTTTGCAGCAAATAAATAAGACTGAAAGGTTATTTTGCTGTATGTCGACATATTTTAGATGTACTAATGTTATATACTGGCAGATAATGTACATCAGGTGTAAACAGTTTGCCATCATTGAGGAGCTTTACTGATACTCTTGATCTACAGCAATTTATATCTCAACGACAGCCGGTGCCGTTGTTACGTTCCTGCCCTGAAATATTATGGGGTGGAACATTGCTTTGTGGTAAAGTGCCCATGTGTTGTCACTGACACACCCCTCCATGTTCGAGGGGGGGGGGGGGGGGGAACTCAGGAAAGGTGAAATATCACTCACGCTCCTCTCCACACTCGGGGGGGGGGGGGGAGACACGACTCAGGAAAGGTGAATGATCGCTCACGCTCCCTTCCACACTGGCCTGGAAAGTTTCATGAAAATATTTCCTGTGTTCACCCTTGATGTAGCCTATACAAATATGACAATAACTAAACATGCACTGCATGCTGACATGTTGTGACAGGTCTGTATCATATGTGTATCATATGTTCATGTATTCAACATTCCAGACCAAAACTATAGGTGAATGGTCAACAGGTTAATTTTTATACATCAGCTTATTTTTTAAAGGGAATAAAGTGGTCTCATAAAACAGGTGGCTGCTTAATAGAGGTGGCAATTAAAATATGTTTCTCTGCATTCATTTAACAGAGGCAGGTCTATCCAACAAATATGAAATGGGTGCCCTGCTATGTTAAAATGGATGGGAAAATTAAATATTCCATGGTTAAAAAAGACGAAAATACCAAGTTGAGGGATTTATCCAGGTGTTCTGTGGGTCTGAAGATGGGCCTCTTCCCAAAATAAAGTGGCACTGAAAATTCCAAATTTTTATGCAAAAAATTTCCAATATATATATATTTAATTATGTCTGTTGTAATAAATTAATTTAACAATGTTGTACTGCATCATTCAGTAGCCTGAAAAAATATCCCAAATATGATTTGGCGAAAAATCTTGGATAAATCTTTGAAGTTGTTAAGATGAATTCTGGTACAGGTAAAATAGTGACTACTGCAACAGTTTTTTTGCAGTGTACATTTTCAGGATTTCCTCCAAAATAATTGTGGATGTGAGCCACATGTTCCACTGAATCTGTCAGTACTTGCAGAATCTTAGTCTTATGCCAGCAGCAAACCATTGGTGCCATTTAGGAATAAATAAGTGTCAGTTGCTTGATCATTGCAATTGGCATTTCAGAGAAATAGTCTTAGCATGTTTGCCTGGTGTAGGCCACATCTAAAAGCCGTATCGCATCTCTCACAGCTTCCAGCCAGCTCTCTAGCGTAGATCTCCACGCACTTGAGGGGAGAACAGATGATGCGAATTCTTAGTCTCGGTTCTCAACACATGCAGTGAATGTCTTCACAATGCACATAATTATCAAACAATACCACAGCCAGCGATCTATTCTGGATTTTTTTGTCAGGATCCTATGTCTGATGAGATTGGGAAAATTAGTATGAGTAAATCATAATTGGCATGGGCTTTTTTTAGGCTACTGAATGATACAATGCATCATTAGTATTAAAACATTTTTACAAAAATATTTTTTTTACATCAAATTGGGAATTTTTAATACCACTTGCTTTTAGGAAGGTGCAAATGTTCGGCACCACAGAACTCCTGGATAAGTCCCTGACAGGCCTCCAAATAGTACAAACGTGGGAAAACCATTTATGAGTTACGCAACAACAAATTCAGGTAACCAATTTCTTATTAGCATAACCCATCACGCCCAATCATGTAAATACATCTTAAATTTAATGTACAAACAAAAACTGGGTTACCAAAAATTACCCTTCCATGAGCAACACAAACAAAATAATTAATTGTTCTTGAAATAATCTAAGGACTGATACCAAAATTAAGATTTTTTTTCTTTTACATGCATAACACTAAACAACCTGATGTCTGGTGTGTGATTTTGTCTGTAAAATCGGATTATGTCCAAACGTTCTAAGTACTGCTAACAAGTCAGCGAACTTGAGGCAACTGTCAGTGAAAAAAAAGTACCATTTCACCGACTAAATTAGTACCTGGAATGTCACAAAAGTATCTATAAAACAATTAGTTTTTAAATCTATCCAATCTGAACAATGAAACAACCTAATGCTTAGAATTTGTTCGGAATGCTAAATGTCTGTTGTGAATTGCAGACCTCACCATAAAAAAAAAAATCAGGGGAAAGATTAAGTGAAGGCTTTCTTTAAATGGTGAGATCTAGAATTGTAAGATAAGTAGATTCAAGGCCACAATTGTACAGATATTACCTAACAGTCACGGTCAGTTAATCAGGGAAATGTTTTCATCAGGACAGCTGATCAAAGACATGGTGAAGTCCAGTGAAGAGAGCAGTCAGAGAGTGGATAAGAACTGTCCATTGTCGTAGGTGATAGCTACCTGCCCGGGGGGGGGCCAATACGGGATATATCTGCAGTCCTGAAGTTTGGTTCATCTATAGAGACTTACAGATGAGAGGCTGATACGAGCAGTAATCACACCATTAAGCAAACATAAAGTCAGTGGATTAACTCTGTATTGGCTGCATTGTGGTGTAAACTGGCTGGAAGTGCAGCGGTCTTTAGCTCATGAGTAGGACATTCATTCAGTGTGTGACACTAACAGGACATAGGAACAATCCCATACAGTAGTTCCATCATTTTAGAATTCAACAAGTATTCTACAAGGCCTGATCTGGTTACAGCTGATAGTCTGATACACTGGCATGGGCTGGGGGTAATCTCAGCAGTTCAAATAAACACCCCCCCCCCCCCCCCAATTAAGGCTAAAATAATTATGTACAGTGCAATATTAGCCTATTTACAGTGGAGTAGTGTTGGCGGGGCCATTGGGGCCATTGCCTCGGGTGCAAAATTCTGGACTGGTGGAAGGGACTCGGGGAGTGCCAACGGTCCACTGGTTAGGGGGCGCAATACTTGCCTTGCCCCAGGCGCTGGCAACCCACACTACACCACTGGCTATTCATAAAGGTGTCCTGCAAGAAAAGGGCCATTTAGATTCATATTCTAACCCCTACCCCCCACCCCACCCCCAATGCCCAAACAATGTTTTGCCCCGAGATATAAAGTGAGAGTGCACTGACCTCCAGTAATGTAGCCCGAAGCCTGGACACTGGTCACGGCAGTTGGAGCAAGGCTTTCCTACAGACACAGCTTGCACAGTTGGCATCTGAAAACATGTTGTCACTTCAAGTCAAATGTTAACATTAAATATAAATATACAAACATTACGTATATATTTAGCTTGATAATATACGAAAAGCTGATAAGATAATTTTATTTTCATGTAAACATTCTACATGTGCCATAGCATCCACAGAACACAATGGCAAAAGAAGAACAAAATGTTTAAAATAATAATTACTAAAAGAAAACAAGAGAGAATGTTAATACACTCATTAAATGTAACACAAAGTAGTTGATCATTTTCTTACCCCAATCCACCCTCCACCCCCAAGCATTCCTCCTAAAGAAATAATAAAATAAACAAATAAATAAATAAATAAATTCATTCTCGTAAATGTGTTAGGAAACTAAATATAGTAACAATAATAATACATAGAAATGATACAGGATTGCATTTACCATAAAATGAACATTGTGGTGCAAATAGTACAGGTAATTTAAAATGTAGAACACCCTCACAGAAATTAATTTATCATATTTCCTCCAACAAACATCCCATCCCATCAAAAAAAATTTTAAAAAAAATATGCTTCTTTTTTTTCTTTTAATGATTACTTTTTTTCTCTCTTTTTTTAATCCACTCAGGAAAGTAAAACCCACATGGTACTAAATATAACCTTGAATATGAAAACTATTTTATTAACATTCTTTTAAATATTTTGGAAGTTTTATAGGTACACTATTATTTTTTGAATTCTTGTCTTAACGAAGCACAACGCTTAGACTGATCAACAATCGTCCACATTAACAATATTTCACGCATGAGTAACCACGCAGTTCGTAACCGTTATACCCGCGATCAAGGAGCGTCACTTACCCCTGAATGGGGGGCTTCCTCGAACTCCCCCATTAAACCCGAATCATCCTCCCTGCTCGCCCCCAGGATGCTGGGGTGCACGGGGGAGCCACACGACGCCATTGTGTAAATATCGATCGGTCCGTCAGTTTTAAAAAAGTTTTGTTTTTATAAGCGCACTCCGTGAACCGGGGTACAAAATATCAACTCTTGTGCAATTACATTAATCACTGCATACTCGTACACACAACAAACATTATCCAGAGGGAATGCAACTAAACTGAGCACAATTGGCGTCCATTTTCACCCGCATGTGAAAGGGACGCTATGAAGTTAATTTCCAACTTCCTGAAGACGCTGAATTCTCAAGAGAAGGGGGCCGCAGGAGCTATCCAACTAAGCAGGAATTTCAGAAGTCAGAAAACTTTGGTAAAATCCTCAGGTAAAACTTCGTACAGAT
Organism: Gigantopelta aegis; assembly: GCF_016097555.1. Classification (NCBI taxonomy): domain Eukaryota; kingdom Metazoa; phylum Mollusca; class Gastropoda; order Neomphalida; family Peltospiridae; genus Gigantopelta; species Gigantopelta aegis. The sequence goes on along the minus strand of NC_054701.1, from coordinate 9,832,994 downwards.
ATAGGAATCCAGAATAGTTTAATAAAAAGTCGTAATAGAGAGTAAAAATCCGTTTTTAAAAGCAGAATGGGAAAAGTCACAATTTTAAACAATGTTCTACACTCAACAGAGAGAAAATACCCAGGTGCTTGTTGAGCTATTTCGGTACGAAATCAAACACTTTAGGCTCCTCCCCTCAGTCAAGACGCCAATGACGTCGAATGACTGACACTCGTCGCAGTAACTGTTTGTGATTGTACAGGAGTCGCTAAAAGGGTCTCGCAGCTATGAAAGCGTGTGGACGGCTAATTGCTTCGGCCGACTGGCTTACTATAAATCGTCGTTGGATATTACATTACAAATGCCTTGGACGAAGGAACCTGTGCCCAAGCACTGACGTAGCCATAATTTTATATTGGGGGTTGGGGTGGGACCAACCCAGGCGCGGATCCAGGATTTTTTTAATAAAGGGGGCCCAAAAGCCGTTCTTGTTTTTGAAAATAGAATTTAAAGGTCCTTGACAGATGGTCGGGATAAGTTTAATTTTTATTTTTTTTTATGTATTCTGCAATATATAATATTGTTTGACTAAAAATTGGGGGGGGGGGGGCGGAGCCCTTGGGCCCCCGCCTGAATGCCCGCCTGCAACCCACACCATGTATGTTTGTATGATTTTATAAAAATTTAATACAGTAGAAAAAAAAGAAGAGGTTTGATGGGGGGGGGGGGGGGGGGAGAGACATGGACGCCGTGCCCCCACTGGCTACACCACTGTGACCAAGACATACTTGCGCTACAACAGCTTGCTATGTATGTGCACGTAAATTATATCTTCCTATATTACAACACAGCCGTAGTCTTTAAACATCGGTCTTAAGGCTAATAGGTAGTGGGTTCGCATCCCGGTACCGACCCCTACTGTTTAACATCTTCGTAGGGTGGTGTCGAGTTATTATGCAGGCCGATTTCTCTCTCACCAGTCAATAACAGCTAACCCCAGTGACTTTGAGTTTCGTTTAACGACACCACTAGAGCACATAGCCTAATTATTAAGCACGAGGTATTGAATGTCACTCTGACACGCAGTCTTCGTAGGAAACCCGCTCCATTTATCCATTAGCAGCAATGGATATTTTATATGTATCTTCCTATAGCCGTGACAGCAAATACCACCTTTGAAATGCAGGCTGCGGAGCACTGGTTGGTTCGCCCAGGGGGAGGGGGGGGGGGGGGTCGATCCCGTGACACATGGCGAGCGCTCTACCGTTTGAAGTTAATTTCACCAACAAACAAGCATAGAATTAAACGTTTGATTTGGTTAACGACACCACCAGAGCACATTGATTCGTTAATTATCGGCTAATGAATGCCATACCTGCCCCTCAATTTTATTATTATTAATAATAATCACCCTTCCTCCCACACATCTTTTATATTTGTCTGTCTCCCCATAACAAGTGTATAAAGTGGGAATTAAAAGATTCGTGGACAGTGTGAGTGTATCTCCAAGCACTCAATGTGAGTGGCTCCCTAATATAAAATCTTCGCTACGTCAATGTTGAAAATTGCTTGTGGTGTTTCCGATAGCTAAACGGTTGTCATGTAGTGTTAAAAATATACACATTTTCTTAAATTAGGTAGGTCATGTCCGTGTTCATTCGTGACATTACTCTGGCGTAAGAAGCGGGGCTCAAGGTGGGCATGTGCTCCCCTCCCCCACTTTGTAGCAGCAGCGATGTTTATATATATATATATATATATATATATATATATATATATATATATATATATATATATATATATGTATCTATATGTGTGTGTGTGTGTGTGTGTGTGTGTGTGTGTGTGGTGTGTGTGTGCGCGCGCCCCACCTTTTCTGGGGCGGATCTAGAGGGGGGTCCAAGGTGTCCGGACCCCCCTCAAATTTGAGAAGTGCCCCTTTTATTTAGGATTTTTAGGTTTTTTACAAATTTATTTATTCTGTCAATGTATAGAACACTGTAGAATACGTCTGCCAGCGTCCCTGTTGTAGCACTATTATATTATGGTCCATGTGAACCGCATGTAATTTTTCAATAGTGCCTTTTCATAATGTTATGGTGCCCTTTTTGTCTTGGACACCCCCCCCCCCCCCCTCAGAAAAGCTGGATCCGTCCCAGCTTTTGGCACCTTCCTACGCACGTGCATTATGCTTATAAAATATGTTTGTGACTAGTACACATGTAAGTTCTACCATGTCTACTGAAATTCTCACCGTATCTCATGTGGAATGTATGTATGAATGAATGAATGGATGGATGGATGGATGGATGGATGGATGGATGGATGGATGGATGGATGGATGGATGAATGGATGGATGGATGGATGGATGGATGAATGAATGAATGAATGGATGGATGGATGGATGGATGGATGGATGGATGTATGGATGGATGGATGGATGGATGGATGGATGTATGAATGGATGGATGGATGGATGGATGGATGGATGGATGGATGGATGTATGAATGGATGGATGGATGGATGGATGGATGGATGTATGAATGAATGGATGGATGGATGGATGGATGGATGTATGAATGAATGAATGGATGGATGGATGGATGAATGAATGAATGAATGGATGGATGTATGAATGGATGGATGGATGGATGTATGAATGGATGGATGTATGAATGAATGGATGGATGGATGAATTGATGGATGGATGGATGTATGTATGAATGGATGGATGGATGGATGGATGGATGGATGGATGAATGAATGTTTAACGACACCCCATCACTATTTCAGGTGGACGTGTTACCACTGATATACATGCTACATCTAGCTCTCATCGTATGGAAACAATCTGTCAAAGAAGTGCATACCTCCCCAACCCGACATTATCTTAGGTCGAAATTTTAGTACTGTGTTCGATCACAAATGGAAATCGATCCCTGTCGGTGGACCCATTGGACTATTTTTAATTCCAGTTAACTGGTGTAACAAAGGCCGCGGTATGTACTATCCTGTCTGTGGGGTGGTGCATATAAAAGATCCCTTGTGGCCAATCGGAAAGAGTAGGCCAGTTGCGTGGCTGCCGCGGGTTTACTCTCTCATTATCTGTGTGGTTCTTAACCATGTTTGACGCCTTTAGGTTACCGTAGTTTAAATTTGCTGAGTGCGTCATTAAATAAAACATTTCTTCCTTCCTTCCTCCCATCACTGAGGTACACCCCCCCCCCCCCCCCCCCATCTCTAATGGACGTTTACTACCGAATTCAATCCCTCACACATACGAGGTGGAGGAAGTTCTACCACATCAATAGCCCGCCTCCCCACTACCTTCAGGTACAAGTTCAGTTACTGATCATGAACTGAATGTTGTTTCTAAAATGTTGGACGCCAGGCCACGATAGCTTCTAAAAGCTTAAAAGAAAAGCCTGCTCAAACGTAAAATGAACTTTTACCCCAAAAATAAAGTTCGTGGAAACTATTTTCGTTTACGTGAATATTTAGACAGTAGAACGTCCGTGTTATTTATTCCAACTTACTGCTTGAATATGTAATTAGCTGACTGGCTGTACATTCGATTGTGGAATTCGCCGCCTCCGTTTGCCTACACGCCCATCTATCTAGGCTGTTTGAACACAGGCTTAATCAGACTGCCGATGTTTAGGAAATAAGTATTAAGTAGTGTGGTCACGACCACACAATTCCGAAATCGACCGATGAACCACAAAAACGTCCTGCCACTCGTCCGCCGCATTCCCTCGGGTATTATTCGACACGTGGAATTCTTGTAGTCTGTAAAAACGGGTTCCCTCCCAACTGTGAACACTTTGTACACAATATTTGTGAGGTTATTTTAATCGTTTTCATAATAAAATACGTGTTTGTCATATTATTTTGTCATGTTATTTCTTATACATAATGACCATACATGGAGTGTTCTACTTTTAATTGGGGATGTCACCTTTTCATACTATAGGCATATTGGATTGTAGGCAAACTGGGTGTAGGCAAAGTCGGTGTAGGCAAAGAGGGTGTAGGCAAAGAGGGTTGTAGGCAAAATCGGAGGACACCATAAACACGTGCGTTTAGAATCCTTAATAATCAATTACACGTCATCAGAAGCCTAACATCAAAACCATCATGCTTTTCATGTGACTAACAAGACCTCAAATGTAGTAATAAAAAAATGTTTTAATAAAGCTGACATACCGTACCTAATTTTTTTCGGCATATTCCCTGAAACAAAATTGTTGGTTTTTAAGATTTTTCTTTCAAGCCTATACTAATATTACAATTACCTTTATCCCTTGTTAATCGGAAAGAGTAGCCCAATTGTGTGGCTACATCGGGTTTCCTCTCTCATTAGCTTTTATGTTGGAGACATAAACTATTACTAGACACCGATTAAACAATGTTCTAAGATATTACAAAAACATTCCATTCTTGTGTCAAGTTTTTTTTAGTATCATTTCCTTATGTCCACGAGTCAAGAGTGTTGAAATGTTTTATTACTAGACGTCCCCATCTGATATCAATGTTGTGTATAAACGTCACGGACAGTCTTTTCAGATTATGTTAACTTGATCACACACACACACACACACACACACACGCATACCCAGAGAGAGAGAGAGAGAGAGAGAGGGGAGAGAGAGAGAGAGAGAGAGAGAGAGAGAGAGAGAGAGAGAGAGAGAGAGAGAGAGAGAGAGAGAGAGAGAGAGAGAGAGAATCGGAGAGAGACAGCGAGAGACTGAAAGAGTGGTGGAAGGAAGACAAAATAGGTTGAGGGAGGGAGAGAGTGAGGGTTTAATGAGTGTAAAGATTCCTGAGATATTGAAAGACAAGATTGAATGATAGATAATATACTACCGGTAAAAGAGCGTGACTGAAAGAGAGATGGAGGGAAGGACAAAAGGTTGAGGGAAGGTATAACGAGAGTAAAGGTTCCATATCACTCTCATAATTATGTTATGCGGACTTCAGTTTCTGTGACACTGTTGACCGAGGCTTGTGGCGCTGCTATTCGGCTATTAGCAGCCATGTGGTATATCTGATAGGACAACCCATCTATTCTGCACGCCGAGTTATTTACTGAGAGTTACCCCCATAAAGTGTCATGCTGTAAAATTTCATATCACATGGCATTGTTCAAGCGTAGTCTTTATGTGAAAAGAATATTGCCAAAGAATTCCGTACTCTTTCTCCGTCCCCGCACCGGCCGACATAAACAACGCTAGAATCAGATGTTCCGCCACGGATGGTTGCTAACCAAATTCCAGAAAGAATGAAATTTCTGACACCACGTCATAAATCAAAGGTAGATATGTAGGCATAAAACACTCTTATGTTCCGTCTCGACAGGGCCTGTGCAAAACAAAATCCGAAACTCGTTTCGTTCTGAACAGATATAAACATCCTCGCTTGACCCACTGACTCAAAGGTCGTGGTATGCGCTGTCCCGGCTAGTACGAAATGGTCTCATTCATTTACTCCATCTCTTTCTGGCCATCGGTCTCTCTCGGCCTTTCTGCCGCCCGCTCTCATTCCCCGTTATATGAGAATATGGCTAACTAAGGACGTACTTATTAGTTGGGGGCGAGACGTAGCCCAGTGGTACAGCGCTCGCTCGATCCACGGTCGGTGTGGGATCGATCCCCGTCGGTGGGCCCATTGGGCTGTTTCTCGTTCCAGCCAGTGCACCACGACTGGCATATCAAATGCCGTGGTATGTACTACCCTGTCTTTGGAATTGAGCATATAAAAGATCCCTTGCTGCTAATCGAAAACATTTGCTCCTGTGTGATATCTAAAATACGCAGTTTCCTAAATCAGACGTCACAGATCATTAAACTTGCATGTTGGAAACTATAGCAGATGGAGACTAGAAACGAGCTTTCAGAAGAAATTGTATGCCCCTAGATGCAAAACAGATTACATCCGTTTCTTCTTGTACGTTTGTATTCAGTTGAATTCATCACTAACACATAGGTCAATAGCAGAGCGCTCGCCTGAGGTGCGATGGGTCGTAGGGTTGGTCCCTTCGGTGGACCCATTGGTTTTTTTGTTGTTGTGTGTGTGTGTGTGTGTGTCTCTCTCTCTCTCTCTCTCTCTCTCTCTCTCTCTCTCTCTCTCTCTCTCTCTCTCTCTCTCTCTCTCTCTCTCTCTCTCTCTCTCTCTCTCTCTTTAACCAGTGTCCCACGATATCAGAGGCTGTAATATTGCGCTGTCCTAGATTTGTTTGAAGGTGCACACAAAAGATTCTTGATGCCGTTTGATAGGAATCGTCTGTAGCTTTTGTGATGATGGTGAATTTCTTATCTCACTGTATACATCAAACGTTGTCCTGTTTTTATAAATGTCATATGTCCACATGTTGTTTTCCACTTACTGTTTTCTTTCAATTAAACAATTATTCGGTTGATATGCCATGTAGCCATACATGTCCAATAGCTTAGTTTGGCCCAACCTTTATCAGACTAGTCTGGAAATATTGTTCACAAAAACCAGTAATAACGAGCATGAGCCAAGGAATCACTGACATCGAGCATGAGCTAAGGAATCACTAACATCGAGCAGGAGCTAAGGAATCACTAACATCGAGCAGGAGCTAAGGAATCACTAACATCGAGCAGGAGCTAAGGTAAGGAATCACTAACATCGAGACGGAGCTAAGGAATCACTAACATCGAGCAGGAGCTAAGGAATCACTAACATCGAGCAGGAGCTAAGGTAAGGAATCACTAACATCGAGACGGAGCTAAGGAATCACTAACATCGAGCAGGAGCTAAGGTAAGGAATCACTAACATCGAGCAGGAGCTAAGGAATCACTAACATCGAGCAGGAGCTAAGGTAAGGAATCACTAACATCGAGACGGAGCTAAGGAATCACTAACATCGAGCATGAGCTAAGGAATCACTAACATCGAGCAGGAGCTAAGGAATCACTAATATCGAGCAGGAGCTAAGGTAAGGAATCACTAACATCGAGACGGAGCTAAGGAATCAATAACATCGAGCATGAGCTAAGGAATCACTAACATCGAGCATGAGCTAAGGAATCACACATCGAGCATGAGCTAAGGAATCACTAACATCGAGCATGAGCTAAGGAATCACTAACATCGAGCATGAGCCAAGGAATCACTAACATCGAGCAGGAGCTAAGGAATCACTAACATCGAGCAGGAGTTAAAGAATCACTAATATCGAGCATGAGTTAAGGAATCACTGATATCGAGCATGAGTTAAGGAATCACTAATATCGAGCATGAGTTAAGGAATCACTAATATCGAGCATGAGTTAAGGCATCACTAATATTGAGCATGAGCTAAGGAATCATTAATATCGAGCATGAGTTAAGGAATCACTGATATCGAGCATGAGTTAAGGAATCACTGATATCAAACATGAGCTAAGGAATCACTAATATCGAGCATGAGCTAAGGAATCACTAAGATCGAGCATGAGCTAAGGAATCACTAGCATCGAGCAGGAACTAAGGAATCACTAATATCGAGCATGAGCTAAGGAATCACTAACATCGAGCAGGAGCTAAGGAATCACTAATATTGTGATGCGAACCCAGTACCTACCAGCCTTTAATCCGGTGGTTTAACCGCTACACTACTGAGGCCGGTTGCTGAAGCGATGGACTGGTTACCGTTATATAGCATAGCAAACATCTTACACATTGATGGCGTAGTGATTAAGTCATCGGCCGTTGGTAGTGACAGGCCCTGGGTTCGCGTCTGGATACCCGCTACCACCCAGGGTGAGTTTAACGACTCAGTGAAGTGTAAGACTATTATACAATGTTTTCTCTCACAATAATAAGTTACAACTAATGTTTAAGCCACTGTCCAAAACAGACTGATGTGTCCAAAAAAGCTGACATATGTGTCTAAATGCTCATATAGACTGGATGCGGCGCTTGTGTGCAGTCCGACTGTGGCGTCTGCGGATAGCGTTTTGGGGAATATATACGAATTTTTAATTTTGCAGACGAACGCACCCAGTCTAGACGCTCTCATTGAAACTAATTGTTTCGATTGTTTGTTAGACGGACCGCACGCACGGGCCGCATCCAGTCTATATGAGGCTTAAGATAGCGTGCGTGAACCTTATGCCGTATCCTAAAGCTGTATCCTAACCGGACGCGAGCGATTATTTTAGAAATCATTGATTTCCATTGCCGCATCCTAACTGCACGCGCGAGACGCGACAGATTTATATGTCGCGTCGCACGCGTGCGGTTAGGATGCAGCAATTGAAATCAATGATTTCTAAAATAATCGCTCGCGGCTGGTTAGGATACAGCTTAACCGGCCGCGCGTAACGCGAGCGATTATTTTAGAAATCACTGATTTCAATTGCCGTATCCTAACCGCACGTGTGCGACGCGACATATAAATCTGTTTCGTCGCACGCGTGCAGTTAGCATACGGCAATTGAAATCAATGATTTCTAAAATAATCGCTCGCGTCGCTCGCATCAAAGGCGCCCGTTTAGGATACAGCTTTAATTGGCATGGAAAAAAAGTTAAAATGAATGAACTGATACAATTCTGTCCTACTTTCAGACAACCACTTTTCGTTAACTGTTTTGACTGGTTCCTGAGGTGGTCATTCGGTTTAATGTAAAAACCAGATTAGAAAATATTAACGACATGCGGCTAGCTGAAATTCCTTTTCTTTTTTTTCTTCTTTTTTTTTGTGTGCAGTATGCTCACAGATCTGTTTCGCCAGCAGTCTGGGTCAGTCTAAAACGCGAAATAAATGTGAAAGGTTTTATGTTTTCCGGTGACAACTGTGACCTGATGGATGCAGATTGGGACAGCTTTAATAGGCTACTAACCACAAAACAGCAGACTAAACAAACCACATGGGCTTACAACTAGAACGTTCTGCAGATACTTATAGTGGCATGTTCTGTGGGACGAACGTTCGGAAATTATTCGACTTGGTTCCATCCCATCCAGGACCATTTTGTGTGTATGTGTCGGAGGAGGGGGGGGGGGGGGGTGGACTTAAAAAAAAGGGCATGTGAACCAACTTGTGAAAAGGGTAACCCGATGATTTTTAAACCAGAGAAAGAGGCACTTGGATATATTTTAGGGGAACGGTTCCTGGTCCCCCTTGAATCCGCCTGTGTCTTATTCTATAATATCCTTTCCTATCCTTTCCTATCCTATCCTACACTATCTTATACTATCCTACTGCATTACTGTTAGCACAAAGACCAATCTATAGGGCGACCTCGGTCGCCTGAAAATTATTGTGGCATGAACGCGTCAGTGGTGTACTAGACTACTTATAATATATAGTATTACTTTAATATCTGATAATCGGCATACAGAAAATCCATACGAGTTATATTAGTGTTGAAGACCTCTGTTTTTGCTTTCCGCCACCCCATACCCCGTCCTTCCCCTTCCATTACAGGGAATACCGTCTGAGTATGGATTTCAGGGGTGGAAACACTGGCGTCCCGACCGGATTTTGCCGGTTAACATGACCACGGGCCGGGAGATTTTCTTACACAATAGCTTGAGTCGGTCATGTTTGGTCCGGCAGGTTTTCATTCGGGCTGGCTGTATTCGGAGCTTGTCAGCCAATTTCAAGCCCTGGGATTTTCTCAGACTAAAAATAATCGCTCGTTATTCCACCACTATAATCTGTATATGTAATGTATGCACAGTTGAACCTTTTTATAGGTTTTATTACTCAGACTCTGAGATGTATAGCATGTGAGTAAATTAATCCCACTGTCTATTATTTTTAATGCCTGCAAACTAAGTAGTCTCTTTAAAAAATATTTTGCCTTTTTTATTTGACATTCTAATTTAGCTTTAAGTTGTTGCTGGTGTGTGTGTGTGTGTGAGAGAGAGAGAGAGAGAGAGAGAGAGAGAGAGAGAGAGAGAGAGAGAGAGAGAGAGAGAGAGAGAGAGAGAGAGAGAGAGAGAGAGAGAGAGAGAGAGAGAGAGAGAGTATGAGGGTGGGGGTGGTTGGGATTATTTTTTTATGTAACATTTTAAACAAACCTCCACTAAATAACCAGCCGATCTGCCCTAAAACAGTGTTACTATGGTGTTCTTTGCGTTGAATGTCTGGAATGTGAGATGTTACCTGAATCACGCACCTGTCACCGACTCCTAACGGAAGTCGTGCTTCTCGACCAGCCAAGGAGCATCTTACCAGGAAACGACGCTGAAACTGACTGTACCATACGTAGACGTTATTTTAGTAAATAGCGACAAACAAAAACAATGTGTTGTGCGGCGTTTCAATTCACCTGTTTGCTTTTAAAAGTATACAATGCATGCTTCGTAGTGCCCTTTGCTTCCATTCAACTAAGTTACTACACTGGCAACTCGGTCGCCCATTGATGATGATGACAACGATGACGACGACGATGGTGATAATGATGTTCTTTTTATTATTGGGGGTGGGGTTGGGGGTGGGGTTTGTCTGTTTGTCTCAAGTGTACCACATTGCTGTTAATTAAACATACCCTATAAGTCTAAATTCTGAGACAAATTTCTAGAACTGCTTCTCACTTTCTATGATTTTTTTACTTAATAAAATTTGACAAGCATATATTGCTGCCCATTCCACAAAATTAATTTCGAGCCTTGATAAACATAATACATGTTAAACATCAAATTTGATAATGCGCCGAGGGAACCAATACTTCTTTCATATGTTTTGGTCACCAAATGTGTGCCCACCAAATGTGTGCCCACCGAATGCTATTCTGTTGCATCAGGGTTCTCTGGCACTCGCCAAATTCGCCAAATGTGAATTTTGTTTTAATATGACGAAATACATTTTATGTCATAAATAAGATTTTATTAGAAAATGACTGGTTTTCTGCCCTTTGTTTAGGTTTAATAGTTAATTTGGCGAAGTTTCTGCTTACCAAGAGCTGGCCCTGAGCAGCATGTTCCGGCTGTTAGTGTTATTATAACGGAATTAATTAAGACAGCTTGTTATTTCCAACCTGTATGTGTACGTGTACTGGTCTGTATAGCGACATGTATCCTTTTCTCACCTTCTCTCCAAACCCATTCTCCCTTGTTCTATCGCCTTTGTGTACTTGCTGTTATTAATGTTTGAAACGTGCAATGTTTTTTTTATATGAAACTAATCGAATATATTAAGACTGGCGTCACATATGCATACACATTTCTTAATATATTGTGTAAATACCAGTAAAGGGCAAATTTATATACAATTTTTCAATGACATTTTACACGTTTGAAGCGACTTGTATAGAGAGCGCCAAAAAAAAATATATCACATAAAACGCATTTCTAGTTTCTACACGTCATATGCTACATCTTCCTATTCGACTGGAAATTGCAACTTTTAGAATATCGTTACATTTTGTTAGATATATGAGAGCACAGAATACATAACTCTTAACAAACATTGCGTTCTTACGACAGGGCAAGTTATTTCCCCTGAGATGTACAGTCATGAGCTGTCCAGGGGATACACCAATATGCCAGTTCGTTAGTGGCTATCAATAGCAATACGTGTCTACTTTTGGTAACTGTGCCACTGTTTCGGGAACAAGTGGGTGTGGGGGGGGGGGGGGGTCTAGACTGTGGCAAGCGAAGTTTATTAAGGAAGTTGAGTCATGCTCCCACGGATATTATATTGGAGAAAAAAAGGAGAATATTTACTTGGGGGGCGGGGGGGGGGAGTCGACCCCCGAAACTCTTCCTCTGAACACACGCCTGTTTTTGTTTGGTTTTGGGGGTTTTATTTGGGTTTTTTGTTGTTGTCGTTTTACAGAATTGCACAAGACGCCCGCTGACGACATAAAGGATAATTTTACTGTCTAGCAGCAATGAACAGTTTTATTTGTAAGCAGCAAAGAGTATTTTACACGTGTTTTCTAATAGTAAGAAAGAGCAGTACTTGTGATGACATTTTATGTACAATTTGATTATTATTAAAATACATTTGTATACAAATTTTATATGTATACATTACTATTATATTATAATTAAGTAATTGCCGCCATTATATTGTGTGTATATAGGAGAGGGCCAAGTAAGTTGGTAACCTTCTGCCCTATCCTTTTGTTGTTTATGCAATAAAATATGTTTTCAATCAATCAATGTACAAGTCGTGGAGCAACTAGTAGGAAATAATTCAGTGTCCAATAAAAAAAGCAATTTAATTCTAGACATAATTTTATTTAAATTCACAGAAACACATATATGATAAGTAAATACATTTTCGTTATTTTCAATACCGCTTTTATTTTCTATATTTTCATACACAAAAAAAACCTAGTTACGCAAAGCCCATTTCTAAATACACAAATGAAGTAAACCAATACATCATAATGATTATCATATTACGATCGGGTACAAAATGATTCGTTAGAAAGGATTGGATATTATCCATATATGATCCGTGTTCCTTTTTAAAGGCCCCCAACCATAATATTCCTTTAGATGTCGTTACTAAAATATTAAAAAGAAAGAATTTAAAAAACAAATAGTTTGAAATAAAAGATGTTGAATATGAAATATACTGTAGAGATACACATTTTTTGGTTTATTGTTGGTAGATTTCCCCCACCATTCATCTACATTTAATTCATCGCCCCAATTACATGCATCAATACTTATCAGTGGAAACAAATTTAATATATCAAAAAGAAAGGAATGTTTATTTAACATCTTAGCACTACAGTTGTTTGATGTCTAACATTTTGTTATCTTGACATTCTCACCACATATAGTAGTAAGTGGTCTTATTTTCTTAAACAGAACAGTACATACCACTCGTCGGAACGAGGAAAAAACCCCAAATTCCACTGAAGGCGATCGATCCTATGAACCAACAGACGTCAGACGAGTGCTCTAAAGATCATTGAGCTACCTTCCGTCCATTTGTGTGTATATGAAGATATAAGCCGACCGTTGTGAGGTATCAACCTGTCTTAAAAGATCATTGAGCTACCTTCCGTCCATTTGTGTGTATATGAAGATATAAGCCGACCGTTGTGAGGTATCAACCTGTCTTAAAAGATCACTGAGCTACCTTCCGTCCATTCGTGTGTATATGAAGATATAAGCCGACCGTTGTGAGGTATCAACCTGTCTTAAAAGATCATTGAGCTACCTTCCGTCCATTCGTGTGTATATGAAGATATAAGCCGACCGTTGTGAGGTATCAACCTGTCTTAAAAGATCACTGAGCTACCTTCCGTCCATTCGTGTGTATATGAAGATATAAGCCGACCGTTGTGAGGTATCAACCTGTCTTAAAAGATCACTGAGCTACCTTCCGTCCATTCGTGTGTATATGAAGATATAAGCCGACCGTTGTGAGGTATCAACCTGTCTTAAAAGATCACGTTTTCATAGTACTCCCTTTGGTGACTTAAAAATAAACTTTTATTTAAACCATGTACGCATACGGTATCAGGACCGTAGCTAGGATTTTTTTTTTTTTTTTGGGGGGGGGGAGCAATTTGAGTAGTTAATAGTCTAAAACTTTCCGCAAGTAAACCGCCCCCCCCCCCCCCCCCCCCCCCCTAGCTACGGCCCTGCGTATATAATATCTAAAATAGCAGCAGATCCACTAAACATACAGCACAAGTAATAATGACGAAACCTCCCGCCTCCATCAGACGATCATTTCTGGCACAACCGTAACTAATAAAAGCACACACACCCTCGAGTACTCACTTGATTATGTTCAGTTTCGTCGTCATACCACATTTTATCCACGACTTTGATGTCCGTCGGCTGGTGTTGTATCCGCGTTTCAGTACTATCCATTGTTATCCAGAAAATAATTAATTTCACGTACATAAAAACACAAATAATGTTTATAACTGTATACGCTAAGTCTAATTCGGCTTCTAAGATCGTCATAATCTAATTTGGATTATCGTGGCCATAATGTTTTGTCATATCAGATAAAGATAAAATTATTATTCTCCGATATTTCCAATCTCCCGCAGAAAATAAATGAACCAATCAGAATTGACGGTTGAGTGCAGTCGGTTGAAACCTTTGTCGGAACAGGTGGTAACCGTACAAAGAAATTTCTTTGTTGCTATAACAACTGGCAAATGCATGTCGCGTCTATTTTATGGGATGTCTCCCAACACACACACTTGAAGTATTTCAAACCACAAGCAATTTAAACAGGAAATATAGGTGTACGGCTCCCATTTTTGTAGGAGGGCAGGCTGTTTTTTGCCCGAATTAAACAAAAGTGCCCGAATCTGGATTACAACGTTTACTTATATTAGCATTACTGCTAAACAGCTATATATGGTTGCAAACGAATCGCCACGCACTTTTACATGGGTTACAACTAATATTACAAAGAAAGGAATGTTTTATTTAACGACGCACTCAACACATTTTATTTACGGTTATATGGCGTCAGTCATATGGTTAAGGACCACACAGATATTGAGAAAGGAAACCCGCTGTCGCCACTTCATGGGCTACTCTTTTCGATTAGCAGCAAGGTATCTTTTATATGCACCATCCCACAGACAGGATAACACATACCACGGCATTTGATATACCATTCGTGGTGCACTGGCTGGAACGAGAAATAACCCACTGGACCCACCGACGGGGATCGATCCCATACCGCCTGTACATCGGGCGAGCGCTTTACCACTGGGCTATGTCCCGCCCCCTAATATTACAAACTAAAATACATGGAGAACAATGTTCAGGCCAGCCCTTTTTTCCCGAATTTCTTTATATTGTTTTTGTCCGAATTTGAGTGCGAGTGCGAATAATTTTAACATGCTCATATACCACTAGAGTTTCGAGCATGTCCGTCCCGGGGCCTGTCTCTGGATAGCCAGTGACTTGCTCCGGGACAGAACAAAACTAAGGGGACAGTTTTGAAATTTACATCCAAAAATTAAATAGTGGGCCTTTAAAATTTTGATGCGCATCTCTAATTAATATAATTAGTAAAGAAAATTCTACTCATTAAATTTGGTCGCTAGATTAGATTGGGCAGTCAAAATGAAATTAGATAGATAACACGCCTGATTTGGGATGGGGGGGGGGGGGGGGGGTACAAATGGACAGAATTTTGCTCGGTCGAATATTTATATAATTTGGAGCATTTTGGAAGGACAGTCCAAAAATAAATAAGAGAAAGAAGAGAGGATCGGACTATTTAATAATATTATATTAAAAAAAAAAAAAAGTAATTTCGACATGAATTTGTGAATGAAGGTCTAAAAGTGTTTAAAGTCCGATCTATACGTCCACGTGAGTGGCCTCGTTAAGGCCGTTAGGTTGTTACGTCGGTGAGGCTGGAGTGTCCCGGAGGTTCGGCAGCAGATGTTGGCATCGTAACAGGGTACTGACTACCGTACCGTAGTCGGGGTCGCAGACCGCTCGGATCATCTTATGTAGATTCCGGTTGTCCAACTTGTTAGAAAGTATGGCCTGTCTATAGGTCTGCTCCCTCCGGTGTGTCACGACTACGGTGTGGTGAGTACCGAACATCTTGCTGTGAAGTTCGTACTCGCTGCCGTTCTCCAGGGGTCTCCAGTCCGCGTTGAGGTAACTGCCACGGAGCTTGGTCGGGTCTGTCGTCTCCCCCTGCATGTACTGATGGAGGTGTTTCTTCAATCCGCTCACAGCGACGGTCCACTCGGACTCTTCGGGCGGGGGGGGGGGGGGGGGGGGGGGGGGGGGGGCGACTACCGGCTCTGGTCTCTCGGTCTTGGCTGGCTGGTTGGTCGGTGATGTTGCCTTCCTCTTGCCAATGGCGGCTGATCGGGCCTGTGGCGTGGCGACTGGCTGTACCGGGGCCAGTTCTGCCTGGGCCACGTGACGGTCGGCGATGGAGGGTCGTCGTGGGGTGTCTCACACACCGCGGTGTTGAGTCGGTCCCTCTCGGTGGTCGACGGTTCCCGCAGGGCTGGTCTCGTCAACTCAGGTTGGGCTGGGGGCGGCGTCGCAGAAGGGACCGCCGCTGGCGGTTGAGCCGCCAGCTTTGGTCTCTCTCCCCCCCCCCCCCCCCCGTGCCGTTCCTGGCGCGCTTTTCCTCTTCCTCCATCTCCTCTTCTTTGTCGGTACGATCGCGTCACCGTACACCAAAGTCACGGAAGCCCGTGACCCAGTGTACGAGACGCGATACTCCAAAAGTTTTCCATAACTGCATAAGAGTCCCCCCAGGTGGTGGGGGGGGGGGGGGGCAACTCGAGAGTACAAGGCGACACGTCTGTTCTCATCGTGAATCAGTTCGGAATTTTTTTTTTGAGGGTTTTTTCCAGGACTGGGGGTGGGGGGAGGGCACATTTCCCCATGTCTCGTACGCTTATGACAGGAAACAAACGAAGGGAACAAAACCTCACGTCGTACAAATTAAAAAACAAAAATAATAAATTCTAAAATTTTACATGTATATGTTGTATAAAAAAAGAAGAAAAGAATAGGGGGAAAGGAAAAGAAACCGGTATACAGGACCGTAGCTAGGATTTCTTTTTTTTTTCTTCTTTTTTGGGGGGCGGGGTGGGGGTGGGGGGCAACTGAGTAGTTAATAGTCTAGAACTCCTTAAACGGTTAAGAAGATAATTTTCTTTAAGTTTCTATAATATTTGAGTATAGGGCCTACGTGCCATAACATTTTTAAACACACTGTAAAGTCTCATGTAGACTGAATGCGGCGCGTGCGTGCGTTCCGGCTGTTGCGTCTGCGGCTGGTGTTTTGGTCACATATACCCACTATAATGTTATTTGGTTGCGCATGCGTGAACAATGGTGGACGTGTTTTTCGGAGCTCTCGAAAAAATATATATAAAACATCTGAATATGAACTGAATTCGAACTGAATGTAGTGTGAAATGTTTGAGAAAGCAAGAAGAACGACTACATGTAAGTCAGAAACTTTTAAATGCGAAATAGAATGAAATATAACGAAATATAACGAATTGACGATAAAGGTGTAAGCACTAACCTACACGACCCATATACCTGATTTATACCCGGTTGATTTAAATGTACTATGATAATTTGTTGTAATTGTAACGATGGACTCCTAAGACAGAGTGATCTAGGTGCATTAGCCGTTTGTTAATGAGAAGTGTGTGTACCGTGCTTCGTGTATTGTGACTTAAGCTATTGACTCGCGCACTGATCAAGACAAAATGGCTACAAGTGAGAATGTATCTACAGTTTTAGGCAATACAAGGGAGGTGATGTACGGGAGTAATGATAAATCTGAAAATCTGGACTATATCACTCAGGTAATGACAAAGATGGATTCAAGACTATCACAAATAGAAATGTATGTGAGAAAAATTGAAAACGTTCAAGCGACGCTCTCTGCATTAACTATGAAAGTTAACTCCTTGGAAGCCGACATTAAAAGTATTCAGTCGACTAACTTAAACCTGGAGTCCAGTCTGCAAGGCTTGGGTCACCTGTATGACTGTGTCAAGTATTCAACCGACAACAATGCAGCGGAGTTAATACAGATGAAAAGCTCAATCAAGCAAATTGACAGTAACAATGCGGCAGTTAGAAATGAGTTAGAGTTTCTCCGAAAAGAAAACGAAGAAATGAAAGGTGCGATAACAGATACGCAATGCCGCTCCATGAAGTACAACCTAATCTTTACCGGTCTCGCCGAAAACGCCAACGAGAATCCCGAATATGTAATCAGAGATTTCTTAAACGATGAACTTGGTTTAGACTGGGATTTTGCAATTTGGTAACGTCCACCGATTCGGAAGGAGACAGAGAGGGAAACCGCGACCCATTGTTGTGAAGTTCCTGTACTATAAAGAACTCCAAATTGTTAAAGAACATGCATATCAACTGAAAGGTAAGCCATATGGCATTAACGAACAGTTTCCTGCAGTGATTGAGGAACGCCGGAGAAGGTTGTATTCCACGGCAAAGAGACTCAGACTAGGCGGCCATAAAACAAAAATGGTGAGAGATAAAACTGTTTGTCGACGGAAGACCATACGACGAAACGACATTCACAGACGGCCGTTCATACAGAGACGTTGTGCAAGGCAGCACGAGTGAGCCGCGACAGACAAATCAAAGTCGACAGATTGAACAACCACAACAAAGCAGAGTTCGCGACGACGGCAGAAGACCGACACCAAAACGACAGCGTGCTTCGTCAACACCAACCGCGGAGAATACCACCGAATCAGAACTGAGACATGACGTAAACAAGACCGACTAGGGGTGCGCGGAGGGTGACTTGTCTGTACTTTCGTGGAACGTTTGCAGATCACTGGAAGACAAATTAAAAGACTCACAGTTTTTAGAAATAATAATTAATTATGATATTATTTGTCTGTACGAATGTTGGACAGAAGCCGGTGAACTTTCCTTACCTAACTATATTACTTATGATGTACCACGAAAACAGGGAAAAGGGGGAGGGATAGTGATATTTATCAAAGAATGTTTGAAAGAATGTTGTACGTTAGTTGAGAAAGGGTGTGATAGCATTGTTGTTCTAAAAATCAAATGTAATACTAGTTGTTTTAGTAGATCAAGAGAGAAAGACGTTTATTTATTCGCTTGCTATATACCACCTGTCAACAGTACTTACTATGATCATAATGATAATGACTTAATCATAACCCTTGAAGCCCAGATAGGGATATATTCTGAGTTAGGAGATGTTATCGTAATTGGAGACTTCAATAGCAGAACTGGCACTGATCTGGACTACATTAGCAATGATATACTACCGGATTGTTCAATTTCAATATTAGGAAATATATTCGAATACTTACCTGATAATAATGATATCGCAACACGCTTCAGTGAAGATAAAACTGTCAACCATTTTGGTAGAAAACTGTTATCTATTTGTAAAAACAGCGGTTTACGGATTGTGAATGGTAGGCTTGAAGGAGATAAGAATGGTAGTATTACATTTTATAACACAAATGGCACAAGCCTCATAGATTATTTACTTGTTGGTGAATCTTTTTTCAGACACATCAAAAATTTCCAATCCGGAATATTTAATTGTTTCTCAGATCATTCTCCTGTTAGTTTTAAAATAGCTCATTTAGTTAAAAATTCGATCACCGAGATTAACAAAATTCAAACACACACCAGTATAAAATGGAATGATGAAAACAATTTTATAATCAGTGGCGAAATCGCTGAAAACATTGATATGTTACTAAATACTTGTACTATAAATGATAAAAGACAGAAAAACGTAAATGAATGTGTAGACACATTTGTACAAAAACTTAATGAAATAATTTTACCTTATTGTTCTGTAACAGAGTACAAGTCAAATTCAAAGAAAAATGCGAAAGCCATCGTTATACCCGATGACAAACCCTGGTTTAACGAGACGTGCAAGAAATGCTATCTTGATTATAAGAAGGCTATACAAACGTTTAATGCAAATAGAACTTCTATTAATCGAATTGAACTTGTTCGTGCGAAGAAACTATACAAGACATTGCAATATAAACTTAAACGAAAATATAAATGTCAACACGGTAATATGCTTAATTATCTACGAAAGCATAACCCTAAAACATTCTACAAACATTTTCAAAAACGTAAGCAAAAGGTTAAAACTGATTTAGGTAATACTGATTTTTTAACGCACTTTGGTAACCTTGCTTCGTATGAACCAACTATTAACAATGAGGTGGATTATTTTTTATCTAATTTTGATAAAACTACCTACGACCTAAATTGCAATGTGCTGGATAGCGAAATAACAGAGAAAGAAATAACTATTGCAATACACAAGCTGAAGAAAAATAAAGCATGCGGTTATGACAATGTTTTAAATGAATACTTTATTAATTGTATAGACGTTTTAATGCCATGCCTGCTTCTACTGTTCAATGGTATTTTTAACTCGGGTTATTTTCCCCAAAACTGGGCTGTGGGATCTATCGTTCCTGTTTTTAAGAAAGGTGATAAGAACGACCCGGACAATTATAGAGGGATCACGTTAGTGAGCTGCTTAGGAAAATTATTTACCTCTATATTAAATGAAAGGCTCCTAAATTTTGATGAACAAAACAATGTCATTACCGATGCTCAGTTTGGTTTTAGAAAGCAGATGTCGACCATTGACGCTATTTTTGTATTACAATCTTTAATAAACAGAACTCTGAAAAATAGGAAGCGATTATATTGCTGTTTTGTAGACTACAAAAAGGCTTTTGATTTTGTAAACAGACAAAATTTGTGGTATAAATTAATTCAACAGGGCATAGGAGGAAAATTGTTATCTCTTATAAGATCTTTATATGATAATGTTAAGTGCTGTGTAAAATATAATGACGTAGTTTCTGATTATTTCGTATGTAGAAACGGTCTATTACAGGGAGAAGTACTATCACCAATATTATTTTCCATGTACGTTAATGATTGTGAAATGCAATTTTTATCAGACAGTTGTCCATATGTTGAAATACAAACGTTAAATATATTCTTAATAATGTACGCTGATGATATGGTACTTTTCTCCGAAACTCCAGGCGGATTACAATCAATGTTAAATTCACTTGCAAATTACACCCAAAAAATGGGATCTTACCGTCAATACAAATAAAACAAAAATAGTTGTCTTTAGAAATGGGGGAAAAGTAAGAAAGAACGAGAAATGGTCATATAATGGCCACCAATTAGAAGTTGTAGACGAATTTAATTACCTTGGATTATTACTTCGTTTCAATGGCAAATTTAATAGTACACAAAAAAGACTTGCTGAACAAGGACTCAAAGCCCAATATTGGATAACAAATATCTGTAGTAAGAATTTCTTTAATATTGAAACAATGTTAGCCGTGTTTGATACTTATGTCAATAGCGTTCTTAGTTACGGATCTGAAGTCTGGGGTTTTCACTCAGCTCACGATATTGAGAAAGTACATATACAATTTTGTAAAAAAGTATTGGGTGTGCATAAAAGAACATGCAATTATTTTGTTTATAACGAATTAGGGCGATATCCTTTAGGAATTATCAGAAAACTTAGAATTTTTAAATATTGGATAAAGCTTAGTAGTACCAGTAACTGTATCTTAAAAGCTATATATGAGGAAATGTATCAGTACGGAGATACCTGGTTAACGAACATTAAACAAGAACTAGATACGCTTGGGCTAAGTTATATGTGGGACTCGACCAATATCAATTCTAGTTTTTATGTCATAATAAAAGAACGAGTATATGATGTTTTTAAGCAAAATGCCTATAGTACAATAAGGACATCGCCAAAGGGATTGCTATATCAGCACTTATTATTAAATGGATTTACTTTACAAACCTACCTTACAAAACCAATAGAATCTCGCAATTTAAGACAAATAACAAAAATGAGAATTTGTGCACATAAATTAAATATTGAGTCTGGTAGGTATAAAAATATCGAAAGGGCACAAAGAATATGTACTTTATGTAACTGTAATGAGATTGAGGACGAATTTCATTTTATCCTTCAATGTCCAAGATACGAAACTTTAAGAAAGAAATTCATTAAAAAATACTACTTTAAGCATCCCAGTACTTTGAAATTAATACAACTCTTATCAACCGGAAACAATAAAGAGATAAACAACCTAGGAAAATATTTATTACAAGCAAACAGAACTAGGGATCAACTATTACTGGAAATAAACTAATATGTTCTCATTTTATCATTACCCTAGCCACTGAGGATAACCTGTAAAATAACTTATCTTTATTCTGTTTTGTTTTTTCTATTATATATGTGTGTTTGTGTGTTTGGGTGTGTATTTGTGTCTGCGTGTGTGTGTGTGTGTGTGGGTATGTGTGTGTATATATGTATATATGTAAGTCACTCTCCACCATTGTTCCGCACTATTGTATATATTAATGTTTGTTCATTGTTATAATGCTGATAAGTTGAACAACTTAAAGCAATAAAAGAACTTGAACTTGGTTATTTCATTTCTGCTGGCCGTGTGCGCTTTGAACACGCACGCATCGCACGCATCCAGTCTAGACACTCTTACTGAAACTAATGTATTTCGATTTTATCCAGACCGCACGCACGCGCCGCACCCAGTCTATACGAGCCTAAAGCCGTGGATACCTGAATTTAGAGAATACTGTGGTAGGCCATGGTATCTATTTCTCAAGTTCAGTTGACGTCTAATACATCGAACTAATAATACCCCGCAAGATACCATTTTAAACAGACAATACTACACGCGTGTCCATTTACAAGTTTACAAGTTTATTTATTGACTTCAGTTTTACAACTCATCAGCATATTTAATAAATACATGTCTATATACAATATGTACACTATAATGGTGGAGAGTGATTTTCACATTGTATGGCAACTGACAAAAATACAATACAAATATAGATATAAAATCTCAAACTAAATTAAATCAAGTTATTTCTTACATTATTTCCTCGAATTACATATTAGGTTATTGAACTTTTTCATATTGTTCAGTAGTTAGTAGTTGGATTGGCTTCAAAAACACTAGGTCCTATGTACGCTTTAATAAGTATTCGTGTCTGTTAGATATCATTTATTTTACGACTTGTTTTAAATTATTTAACGATGGAAATCAAGTCGGATACGTTTTTAATCAACGAGGTGTAAGATAAATGGTATCTAACGGACACCAATGTTATTTTTTTCTTCGTTTTTAACATATCCTCAAAACCCAAGTTTTAAACAACTATTATTTACAGCCCTTGCGTTTGTAGTTAACTTGCGCATCACAGAATAATCAGTTTCAAGGTAAACTATATGTCACAGATCAATCAATTTTGATCGTGTTGTTTTCATTGGATGATATGGCTGTAACGACCAAGTCATCACGTACGTAGGACAGTGGCGTAGCGGGAGGGGAGGGGAAGAGGCCACTAATCAGACCTTTCTAAATTTATACATACACACAAGCACACACACGCATGCACACACACATACATACATACATACATATATATATACATAAATACATATGTAATTATTTATTATACATACACACACACACACACACAGTTTGGGTTGGACCCCCACCTTACAGTGCCCCCCCCCCCCCCCCCCCCACGATGTAAAATCCTGGCTATGCCAGTGACCTAGGAACAGCCAGTGGTATGTCTTTAAATTGCAATCACACGTATACGTGTTATTACAATGTGTTATCACAAATAATGTATGTTCTTCTCATCAACGGATGTGTCAAGAAATTGTTTTAAAATGTATCTAATAATGGGCGACGCAAAGAGACACGCTACCACAACTTGTTTTAACAGTAAGTGACAGGGGCGGATGCAACGTTTTAAAAAGGGTACCTTCGCAGGGGCAAAGGCTGGGTAAGGTGTTGGACCCACCTCCCACTCCCTACCACCGTCCTCTGAGGCCAAAAGCATTTTCTTCTTTTTTGTACAGTGCAAAATTAGGCTATTTAGGCTGTCCAAAGGAAATGTAGAGAAAATGGTCCGCTAAGTTATAATCGAACCCCTCAGGTCAAGACCACTGTTCGCCCCCGTCTCCAGTATTCAGGGAGGGAATGCAACATTCAAAATGTGCACTCATGGCCTTCAAAAATACACTAACATGCATTATCATTATCTGTATGGTACTGGTCAGGATTGGGTTTTCGTTCCTCACTAAACACCAATAAATACATTGTATTCACCTGCACTTCGAATTTCGAGGGTGGGGGTGGGAATGCGCATTCAACACCCTTCCCTTGGATCCGCGCCTGGGTCGTTTGTACAGGTCTATATATGCAATTTGTATATTATTGTATTATTTTAAACGTGCGTATGGCGGAGTGGAATGGGTGCGGCAATTGTTACGTTTTCTCGTTCCAACCAGTGCACCACAACTGGTCAAAGACCGTGGTATGTGCTTTCCTGTCTGTGAGAAAGTGCATATAAAAGATCCCTCTGATGACTACATATCAGAATTACCAAATGTTTGACAACAGCCGATGATTAGTTAATCAATGTGCTCTATTGGTGTCGTTAAACAAAATAAACATTAACTTTATTTACGAGTCAACGCAAGGTGATATGTTTCTTTGTGTACAACTATAATCCATATTTTCTTGTCATGAGCCTCGATCTGTCCAGCTGAAGTAAACTAGCTAAAAATTGATGGCTTATAACCATGTTTACATTGTCTTTTGACAAATATTTACGAACAAATATTTAGTTCTTGTGTTAAACGTAACTGTTGAAAACCCCAGTGGAAAATGAAGAATATTCAGCACTCCCCGACATATTTAAAACATGACAGGTTTAAATATAAAATGATTGTTTTATTAGTGGTGCCATTATATTTAATGTTTGTTTTTATGTGGATGGCCAAGTGATAAACATTTATATTTAATGTTTGTTTTT
This sequence comes from Gigantopelta aegis, assembly GCF_016097555.1. Taxonomy (NCBI): domain Eukaryota; kingdom Metazoa; phylum Mollusca; class Gastropoda; order Neomphalida; family Peltospiridae; genus Gigantopelta; species Gigantopelta aegis. Next base: position 9,808,646 of record NC_054701.1, on the reverse strand, counting down.
ATGTGGATGGCCAAGTGATAAACATGTTTATTTAATGTTTGTTTTTATGTGGATGGCCAAGTGATAAACATGTTTATTTAATGTTTGTTTTTATGTGGATGGCCAAGTGATCATTGTTGATGATGGACATAGAATGGGAATTACTCACTTGCTTCTATGTTTTAAGACATTATGAGTTAAACAAATAAATTTCCTTTTTTGGCTATAATTTTTAAAAATAATTTACATATACATTATGATGTAGTGCCCAGATATGTGCATTATTTATTGACTTTTCTTTCTGAAAGAAAGTAGCACCACCTTTTGCATGAAAGATACAATACAAATATAATTCAACTTGTACTCTGTATATTTAACAATTATCTCTTACAAATATCATTCAACTTGTACTCTGTATATTTAACAATTATCTCTTACAAATATCTGCTGTAGTATTATACAATTAATAAATACAAACGTAACTGTATTCTGCAAAACAAAACAAGACAAAAAAAACCCCAATAATTAAACAAAAAGAAAAAGAAAAAAGAAAGTAAAGCAAACATATGCAATGTCTATGATTAGTTGGGGAGGGGTGGGGGCGGAAGGGGAGATAAACGATTTTTCTTTCTTCTGTTCGGATATTATATATTAGATTCCTAAAATGCAAAGCTAATAATCAAATTTATACAATAAATATACAATATACATAAACTATAATTAATGTGCTAAAAAGATGTCTTGCTGCTGTCACATAGATCACTTCAAGCGACTAGCAACACGGGGTCACGACGACCTTTGCTATACTGGTCAATATGTGTAGCTCACACAGAAACAGGATGTAGGTCGGACGTAGTTTAGACTGAATGAGTGAATGGTTAACGTCACCCCAGCATGAAAAATACATCGGCTATTGGGTGTCAAACTACGATAAGTTAAAAAATGAAATGATGAACAACATCAATATACAAATTCAAGAGGTAAATTAAAACAGTGTAAAGAACGTATATTAGAGAGCTCGCCTGGAGTGCGCTAGATCGTAGGATCTATCACCCTTAGTGGACCCATGAACTCCCCTCCCTTGTGTCTACCAGTGCTCCACGATTGATATACAAAAAGCCGTGGTATATACTGCACTAAGAAACTACATTAATTTTTGTTTTGTTCAAATACCGCTTTTCCATAGGACAGCCTATGTTGGGCAGCAAGTTTCTTCTCTCATTATTTGGACTAAATGTTAATGCTAAATCATATGCTAGAAATAAGATAACACTAGTTTCATATGTGCTGTGGTGTCATGAACATGATTCCTTCCTTTGTGGCTTACAACTTCACATAAAACAGATCTAACACATTTGTTTATATGTTGATGCCACGCGGTATTTCACAACTTTCCCGCAATACCATTGCTGGAACAAGTGAGGTCATAGTTCTCTTTGAACCCGTGTATATATCCAGTTTCAGGTCCATGCACGGCCACCCAGGCCATAGCCTCTGACACCGCCAACGAATAAGTCTGGGCCAGATTCTGAAACAATTATCAGCATGTTATGTATATTGATTCAGAATGTTTTAAATGTTCACTTAACTGGTTATTGACTTGCTGTGGTCGTCGTAACAAACCTGTGTTTAGGTTGATTGTCGTGAATATCGTAGAACACTGATGAGACTGATCTGTTGCACGGGTTCCCGCGGCTCTGGTTGCCCGGGATCTAACTGTCTGGGCGTGATTTTACGTCGTCTGCTTGGCTTCAAACAGCGCCAAAGTCTCTCCCGGAACCCACTGCTGAGGCAGACGCAAAACACGAAGTTGAGCGGGAACGTGGCGATGATAATAAAGTTTGAGATCACGGTGCAGCGAGACAGAACGTCCTGGGAGATCAGCTGCAGAGTCTTGTGGTATTCCTGGACAAACTTGATCAGGAGGTTTACGGCGACAAACAGCTCCACCAGGAGTGTACTGAAGGCGATCAGAAGAAGCATTGCTGATGTCCGGAGGATGAGCCGCAGCTCAGTGGACTGCACCAGTTTATTACCGATCACCAGTCGACGTCTGTAGCTGAAGCTGACGTAGGTCACCTTCACCAGAAGGACGTTGAAGCACGTCAGTAAAACGCACGGCACTATTTCTGCGAGCGTGAGTCGGATCCATGTGTAGATGTAGATGAAGGAATCGTTCGATATCCTGTCACTGAGTCTCTGTGAACACGTCTCCACGAGGATCACACCTTTTTGGTCAAACAGCTCCTTACCCACCACTGTGATCGGCTGCAGGTACATAAGCAGCTGAAACGAGTGAAGAACGCAGGAGAACAAAACCACCCCCGCGATGGCCAGCGATATACCTTTGTATTGACAGATGCACCTGAGACACGATCTGCTGGAGACACCAACATAACGCTGCCATGAGAGTAGAACAGTTAGCCAGAGGGCGATGGTGTGCAGACACGTTGGAATCAGTAACCGTCCGTATTGATACACGTAGCACCACACCATGGAAGGGTACTTCTTGTATCCGTCTAGAGTGTATGCATAGACGAAGTAGGGCATCATTACGAGGCCCGTTAAGGTATCCACAATGGCCATGGCGGCAAGGATGACGTTTGTGGGCGACCGCAGACGTTTGCTGGTGAGGTTTCTGACCAGGACGGTGTTTAGTAGGAGAGATATAAACACAACTGTTGGAGCTGCGTATCCGTACAGAGGTTTGGCCAGGTCTGCCGGCGCAGTCTGCTCTAGGTCAAGGACGCCCTGGAGTTGTCTGCTCCGTTCTGCCAGCTTGGAGAGGTTGGAACACATGTTCTGTACGGACGTAAGAGCGGATATGTCGCTGTCGCTCACACCATAGCGAGATGATACGAATGATAAACATCTGTGGTACGTCTCGTTTATCCTTGGATAGTCATCAGCCATCTTTGAATTTAATTTTTCTTAAATTGTTAACATATTAAATGGCTTCTGAGAGCTTATCTTTGGCGTTTCGGATTTCGACATGTCGTTGAAACCAATTACCATCTCTGTGATTCAACAGGGAGGATTAATAACAGTGGGTTTTTTCCTGTTATTTAATCTTGATCTTTAAAATTTACTACTTTCGTAAATTTATAATCTAATTATATGTGTTTAGATGAAATCAAGGTTTTTAAAAACTTCATTGGAAAGGATGTAACAATGGCACAGAAGTATTTTGAGAAGAATTTAGAACATTATTTCCATAAAAAATATGTACACATTCTCCTTGGTAACACGTATTTCCACTTTCTCCAGAAAATATTTACAACACAACTCTCAATATTCAGAAAACAAATATTCATTTTGAAGACCAGACGTCTATTTCCATTTTACCCAAGCAGTTTAATTTGCTCCATAACTTTCAAGCCGTATCTTGAATATTTACTTCTATTTTTTTTTTATTCTGGTAGTAAAGTTATTTCCACAATTCTCAAATTGTTGATCGTTTAATATATATTGTATTCTGTTTGTAGGTTCACACAATCGTTTTGACGTCAAAACATGTTTTCATTTTCTAACATGAAATATATTTACACTAATTCAAGTTGTAGCTCGTGTCTGTTTCTTTAAACCATTGTGGGGATTTTTAAAACCAAACCATATTCTCCAAGTAGAAAAATTGTTTTCTTTCTTGTTTTCTTGTCTTGTCTTTTGCTCTTTTTTTTTTAACATATGGACTTCTAAAATAGGATCTTCTACAATGAACATGGTCTGTATATATATTAAAGTCTATCATACACTGTGTAGTGACTGGAACTTCTAATAAGTTATACAAGTATTCACATTCTTCGTTCTATTAAATTGCAGAAAACAAATTCGTATGTCCAGTTCTTGTGTACATGACCGTGTTCGACCACGATTTAACAAGCGCATTAACTCCACTAAACTGTATTGTGCCATTGTGTATTCCTCTAATGGCTTTATTCTGCGTGTTGGCGTGTACAAAACTCAAATAGCTTTTTTTTTCGAACGGCTGCGATTTAAAACTTCGATCTATGTAACAGGACTCCCATCGTGTAAATTAGCACAAGTGAAGTCCAAACAACATTGATTGAGGAGGGCGGATAATCATATTGACAGTGTCCCGTGTTAAACGAGTCACGTGTCTCCGTCTCACAAAATAAAGTCCACCGTTGTCACATCATGCAATATTATTTTCTTTTAAATGGATTGACCATCCATAGAATCAGGTGTATAGTGAGAATTCAGCCAATCGCAACGCACCTCTTCATACTGAGTGTCGACTATCGATCCGCTCCACTTCTAACACACACTGTGTATTCTTTCTTCTGTCTTAATTGACGACTGCCGCTCACGAGCGCTTCCGAGGTGCCATTCGATGATATCCGGAGAGGGGCCATTCAAATATTACGTAACGCTTAGGGGGTGGGGGGGTGTACGTCCAAGCGTTATATGGCGTTACAAGGGGTGGGGGGGTGTACTGAACAGCGTTACGTAACAACATTTTGTTTTCTCTTAAACGTGCTATGCCATGGCAACAATATATAATGTAGGTTTTTAAGAAGTAAATGTTAACCAAAAACAATTTTAAATCAGGCTGAAATGCTTTAATACACTAGATATTTTAATTTTGGTTTTCCCAAGGAGATTCTCGGGATTCAGGTGAAAGCAGAGGTGTGCCGTTAACAACCGATATATTGGTTGGAACTTCTAATCCATCGATGTCAACGTCGTCCTCATCAAGCCATTCAAATTCCTCATTTTCCATATATCGTATGACGCACATCAGTTCTCGCTGACGCTTGGCAGCCAAACGTGTAGGGCGGATACGATGCACGGCTGCTTGAGCTTCGTGGTTCAAAGTCGGATATTTATTTCGGCACATTCGGGAATGGGATGTCATCGACTTGATGGAGGCGTGATATAGACCACACCTATCACAAATACGTTTTTGTAGTTCACTCTGTAAGCTTGGACATGCAAAGTCGTATGGTAGTCCCTTAGCAAACTTGTTCTTTGTTCTTGTGGGAAGAACTGAATTCCCTAGTACTAAATGTACAAAGAGTGATGGGAACCGTGCCGTTACATCATTAGTGCAACACATCAAGCCATCTTCTGTCTGCGAAAGTGGCATAGGAGGGGGCAGGAAGCGCTCCTTGACAATGTCAAAATATGAACTTCTTGGCTCCTCACAACATGAGTGGTTACGACATTTCACAATTTGCAGCATGTACTGGCTTTCCCGTACATGTTGTTCATGCCACAGGCGATTTTTTTCCAGTACAGGGTCGTCAGGTTGACTTGGAGGGATGTATTCTGCTACTGTTGGGTACCCGTCAATTACAGTGTTTGACCATACTTCAGCTAGAACGTTTGCAGCATGTTCGAAGTTTTGTTTTTCCATCTCATTATCCACCGTTTCACCCTGTGGATTAAGATGACTCCCGAAATGGTCGTGCGGCAGTACAAGTCCTGCAATATCATGGCTAAGCGGAGCCATGCGTCTCTCGACACGGTTGAACGCACTCCTTCCGGGGGCATTTGTTGCGATGAATAAAGCATCCAATTTGTATGAACAGAAGTAATCCACTACACACTGAATGGTTTTTGTGTACCGAGGGTTTTCATCTGGGCCTCCATCCACAGTTATTATCATAATGGGTTTCGGTAGTCCATCTTGACAATACATGCTTTCTCGGAATTCAGGCAAGGATAGAATACGTTTCATATCATGCAAGTGATGCAGCGCAGATGATGAGGAATGTTTAGCACTTCGAATTCCCACATACGTTGGCCCAGAATAAGTAACACCGGGACTATCAAAACTGTTTTTTTCCAATCGATATTGCTGCGATCACTGATGGTACCAACTTATGTTGAGCAGCAATGACAAAATCATGATCACTTAGTTTGATTTTATACTCCATGTGCATGATCAAAGGTGCCTGTTTATTGGCGGCGGTCAGTCCTATTGGAACTCTCGCTTTGTCGTCCTGTGAGTGAAAAGTGACTTCACCTGGTCCTAGAAGTGATGCCAACTCTTCCAAATTGGAAATGGATGCTCGAGCAAAATACCTGTCCTGGTGGCGAGAATGTTCATCGTTCTGTGCTCTAATCAGTTTGACAGGCACAGTTTTACAGTGTCTCTTACCCTCTAGAGTTGTAGCATTTCGAGGAAGAAGCCGAAGGTATACTGCACTTCTAGATAAATGGATCCCTTGTTTCTTCAAGGAGGCAGTCAAATCATCCAATGTTCTGACCGTCCTGATAACTTCAGAACGCCGTCTGTCATCTGCCGCTGAACCGCCTATGGCAATATCTACAATCACCTTATGCAAAAGATTCTCATCTTCAACAATTGGTGGCCGACCAATGGTTGTTCCTCTTAGATGTTTGCGAGTTTCATCATCTAAGTCCTCCAGCTTTCGTTTGAAATTATCTCGATAGCGCTGTTGCCTTTCTTTGTTTTTTATACATTTTTTCATATCCAATTTTACTCTATCCAGTTCTGTCTGTTTTTTCTTCAGTTCTTCACATTCTGTCTTTGAGAGCAATCCTTGATGTTTTTTCTTGTACAAATTGTTAAGATCCTCATTTATTTTAGATATAGCAGCTTCAAGTTTTTCTTGCTTCGGAGCTGTATGAACAGTGGTTTGGCTTTCTTTTACTGACTGATGGGTGTCCTTTTCTTCCTCTCCAACGATCGCAGTGTTTCCATTCATCTCAGATTCATCATTCACACCCGATTTTTCTAGGTCTGTTTTTGGAACCTACAAAAGATAAATTAATATGTAGGCCTATCTGTAAAATTAATAATGATTTTAAAATACGATAAAAAATATTAACACTCACCATTATATATATATATATATATATATATATATATATATATATATATATATTTAAAATACTTTGTCACAAGGTATCAAGTCAAATACATTGAAACTTGATGCATTCAGTGTACTGGGGAGGCCAACTGCATATACCATGTTTTCCAATTTCTTCTCATTTTCCGAAATAAATCAACTCAAACCTTTATTAACAGTTAACTAGAGACAGCGACTTCAATAGGCCTACATTTTTTTTGGTATACACTGTATATTGGTATATACATTGACATGATATAACTAGATAAACCTTTATATTTTCGGTCACTGACCAAAAATATAGGTCACGTGATATATGCTCAACTCGATTCGATACTTTGTTTTTCAGCTACATACTAAATATATCGTTAGTTTTAATACAGTATCAATAAATGTCCTTTTGTGTTTCAATAATGAATCAACATTTATAGATTTATTTATTTCTCAAGAGCTTAGAGATGCCTTTTGGGACCTACACAAATGTATAAACTTAGTAAGTAACGTTTTTAAAAAACAAAAAACAAAAAACAGTCATCTGTCATGTATGACGTCATACTGCAAGTGCGTGCTGGAATAATTATGATAAATTAACAATTTGGTATAAAACAGAAATTATAATGACTTTTATTTTACTATTCTTGTTAGGATAAATAAAATAACTGGTTACTGCCTTAGGATATAAAATTTATCCTGATCAGGTCGAATGAAGAATGCCGCTCAGCAGAGCCTCTCGGCATTAACCATTCTAACCTTCGCAGGATATTTAAATCCTATATCTATAAGGCCGTAACCAGTTATTCTTTATCTCTAAATATATATACCTATACATTTAAAAACACAACTTGTCAAATGGTTGGGTTCGAACCTCTTGCACTGATTCGAATAGCATTTGGCAGTCCACAACCACAACCACTCGGCTTTCGATATAGGCCCTGACTGAATATACACAGAATCAACTTGCATATAAAAATATATTGTGTTTGTTATTTCCAACACATTTTATTTAGGCCAAACGAAACTGACGTTGCCTACCTTTGACCAAAAAGAAAACAAACGTCCTCTGCGTTTCATTTCAAGTTGTTTCCATTCTTGAAGCTTTCTAGAGACGTGCCGTGTGAGATCCTCTGGTTCCTTCTTCATTTCCTTCCAAACTTTAGCAACTTCAAGTTGAACCGTCTTTTTGGACAACTCTACGTTAGCTCGTCCATACCCTTCAATTAGAGATTGGTGTAATCTTTCTCTGTCAACCATTTTAAAATGGCGAAAGTGAAAACGTGCTTTCTTTATCCATCGTACAGCAATACGTCACTTTATTGACGTCATCATAGCGTTCATGGGTATAAATATACATTGCCACGTTGCTTTGTCTGTGTTGGGCGTGGAGGGGGGGGGGGGGTATCTCCGAGCGTTACGTAATATTTTGGGGGGTGTATGGTCTAGCGTTACAGAGCGTTACAAGGGGGTGGGTGGGTGTCTAATTTTGACAAAAATAGAGTTACGTAATATTTGAACGGCCCCAGAGCCGGGTCTTGCCGTGTGCTGCCTTGGGACATCGCCTTGCGCGGCCTTGCGCGGCTGCCTTGGGACATCGCCTTGCGCGGCATATCTTATTATTTCTTCCATCCTAAGTTATATGGAATTTTTCTTCCCACTTTCTTTCTTTTCTTGCTGGCCTCTGCTAGTACGTCTATCCTTTACTGTTATCTTTACTTAAATGAATATCTATTGGGTGTTGAGGCTATTGGCTGGGTGGGATCGGGTTCTGACCAATTAGAACTCGGTCCCTTAATAAATGTCTTCTATTTGGTCCGTGCTTCCAGCCGGCCAAAAATTATAAACTGAACCTAGTGTGAGGGATGTTGCGTGAATGTTTGTTTTTCGCCGTGGCTTGGCGGCGCATACACCTGGCAGTGTCTGTGCCGCCCGCCACAGGCGGAATATATGGCTGGGTATGAATGTGTTTTAGTTTTTAATTATTTATGGTATATTGATTATACTTTTAATTAATTGTTATAATAAATGCATTAATTAGTTGTTAAACCTTCCTCTTAGCATTTTAACTTAGTATTATTTTAATTTATATGCTCCATTTTTTTAATCAGACAGGTTTTAAACGGTATTAATTTGATCGGTCAATATTGTATATATACAAACAAAAAAACCTGACCGGTACTCGGTGCCACCCACTTAACGAATGAGTGGTTTCTTGGGTGACACCGAGGATTATATAGCAATGACATTTGTCATCCGTGTAGGTGACGCACCCCCTCGGGTGTAGAGCTCACGAATGCTTGGGGAGAACAGCGAGGACACCTCACCTCATGAATTGGATCAACCTACGTGCTACTTAACATCACCAACGACAGCATATATGTTTCACCACCACACCAGACGGCGGCTCGCGGGCTTTTTCTTCACATACCATCATTTTCATATCATTCACTTCATTTAAGTATGGCCCACCCGTGTTGTATGGATAACCTGGGGGGGGGGGGGGGGGGGGGGGGGCGGGATGGGGGGGGACGCCGTGGTAGGGTGCTTATTTGGGTGCGATAGGGCGTTGGCGGTTTGGACCGATAGGGATGCCTGTTAGGAGCCCCCCCCCCCCCCCCCCCCGGAACGCCCCCCCCCCCCGTGGAAATCTGGACCGACCGGAATGGGCCTCCCGCCTGTTGGAACGCCGGATTGGCCAGTGGCGCGATGTTCCCCCCTTTGCGAATCCGCTATCCTCCAGGGCTAATTTTAAATTAAAAATAAAAAAATATATATAAATATTATAATAATTAAATAATTATATAATATATTTCTTTTGAACTGCCCGATCGAAAATTTATTTAATTTTGCACCTACTAACTAAATAATAAAAAAATAGAATGATATAGGATTCTCATATATGGTGCTACTACATTTAATATATAATATAATTATAAGATAATGGTAGACCCCAAATTGTTTTAGTTTTTTTAATTCTTTTTTAAGTGGTCATACCACACTATTAAAAATTATCCCCTGCATTTCTTTTCCACACTTCCCAACACCCCCCCCCCCCCCCCCTCCCGCCCCGGAGTCGGTCACTGGCGAAGTCAGAGGCTGAATCCGGGGTGGGCGTGCCTGAACCCTAGTGGATAGGGGCACGTAAAATGAGTTGCCCGTTGCCCGTATAGTGAGAGAAATCTGGCGTCCGGAGCTAAAACACAGTTTGACTGTGCTTCGTTGACTCGCGAGAGGAGAGAGAGAGAGAGAGAGAGAGAGAGAGAGAGAGAGAGAGAGAGAGAGAGAGAGAGAGAGAGAGAGAGAGAGAGATGGAAACAGAGGAGAAATAAAGAAAAAGAGAGAGAGAGAGAGAGAGAGAGAGAGAGAGAGAGAGAGAGAGAGAGAGAGAGAGAGTGGAGTGAGAGAGACAGACAGATGCAATACAGTGTAGTACAATACAATACAATACAATACAATGCAATAACTATTTCCATGTTCATATATGTTTCATACAAACATAATCTGGTCAATCAGCAAACAAACATTCATCAATATTTAAGTACATAAAATACTAACAGCTAACAACTAAAAAATATCCCACTGTCGG